>NW_019154086.1:33414864-33763248 GCF_002288905.1 Enhydra lutris kenyoni | reverse complement strand
TTAAGATTTTATTTATTTATTTGACAGACAGAGATCACAAGCAGGCAGAGAGGCAGGCAGAGAGGCAGGCAGAGAGAGAGGAGGAAGCAGGCTCCCCGCCAAGCAGAGAGTCTGATGCAGGGCTCGATCCCAGGACCCTGGGATCATGACCTGAGCCGAAGGCAGAGGCTTTAACCCACTGAGCCACCCAGGCGCCCCCACAGTCCCATATCTTATCGTATTTATTTTCTCAGACAGAAATCCTATTAATTCTTGTATCTCTCCATAAAGAAGGACAGGAAAGAGCTTAGTTAATACTGAAAATTAAGAGATTACCTCTACCATAATTAGCATACATCAGTAGCACATTTTCATAACCAAACAAAGAACCTCTCACCCATTTGGATAAGTTTACTCAGTGGATTTAAAGTAACCTTTCAAATCACCAACGGTAAAAATAACATTCCATCTCAAAATGTATTCAAATTGAGCTCTTGGATGTAATTATACAATTATTAACACGCCACCTTCTTATGAAAAGCTCCCAGACATCCCTTGAGAGCACAAACCAGGCCACAAAGGAAATCAGGTTAAGAATGCTAAACTGATTCTCAAATTGAAAGCTGAGAGTAAAAAATCATTCTGAACTTGAGCACGTACACTGATGGCATTTGTTAGTGGGTAGCTTACTTCTCCTTATTTACTTCCTATTGGTTTTCATGACACTTCTCCAAGTATTTTTTTTTAAAGATTTTATTTATTTATTTGACAGACAGAGATCACAAGTAGACAGAGAGGCAGGCAGGCAGAGAGAGAGAGAGGGAAGCAGGCTCCCCACTGAGCAGAGAGCCCGATGAGGGACTCGATCCCAGGACCCTGGGATCATGACCTGAGCCGAAGGCAGCGGCTCAACCCACTGAGCCACCCAGGTGCCCCTCTCCAAGTATTTTTTAGTAACTCAAGTTTAAGTATGCTCCCTCCCTCATTACAGGAGAAAGTAGTTTCAAATATTTAACAAATAGGGTCACCTACTGGTCTCTTTATAGAGGTCTACTACTTTTCATCCATCATCACCCTAAGAAATCTAGGGATTTAATCCCTTCAACAGTTCCTATTATTAAACTTTAAAAATACCATGCTAAACTTTCAGCCATGCACAAGACCCCCACCAAGTAGCAGTTCTCCCAAAGAGTTAAATAGAAGCCTCACTAACGAGAGAGGTGAAACTCTGTTTTAGACTCTGCTACCCAAAATTTGGACATGCAGAATAGTTGACTTTGCCTTCAAAACTCATCCTTCTTTTCCTAGAGCAGCCAGCTATGACTTCATTTTGAACTTAGGCTATGATTTTTCTGATTTTTCTCTTTGCATGTGCATGTTTATTGTCAAATCTTGGACTTTGAGCTACCTCCAACTCAAGAAATGATTTGGGCAAGCTGCCGTGTTCATAATCTTAAAGTCTCCGGCTCCCCAGATTATACAAAAATCTATCTCCTGATATTTAATTAATGTCAAACTCAATGTCATGCAACATTGCTGTCAGAAAATTTGTTTTTTTAACATGTCTATTCTCCTACACATAACTAGAATGAATAAAAACTCCTAAATAAGTCAGAGCCATCTGTAAAAGTAAATGATGAAAGAATTTGACTGTCTACCATAATATTGGGACAAGATCTGGGGGAAAATATTAATGAATAAAGGATTATAACCCCAAATAAGAAAGTAAATAACAGTTTAAATTAAATATATAACTTTAGTTTCTTCCAAAAATGAACTAGACTTAAACTACATGATCATATCCCATGCATTTGTAGATTAGAATACCTTAAATAACCTAGATAATAAATGTTTGTTAAACAAATGGATGAGTAAATGAAAAAATTCACAAGCTCCACAACATAGTTGGGGAAGTAAATTCTTGGTTGCTTTAAGCTTCTCATACATAAACCATGCAGATGGCAATCGCAGTTCTTAATACCAAAGACAAAAGCCCAAGTCTATATAAAGATATCTTAGAGTAACTGGCAGGGGTGGGGAGAAATCAAATGTTGAAAATCGGAAATGTTCTTATCTGGGAGCACGTTGAACACTTCCATCCAGCAAAACAACAGCCTGCTTTCATAGCCAATACTACCCATGGGACCACCCTCCAGGCTCAGAGGAATAACAGAGAGCCAACCTTACTCTAGCCCATCAGATTCACTTTCCCAGGAACTTGGATTAGCACCTGAGAGCTAGTCCCTGTCTCAGCCAATCATTTGCAGTAAAGAGATCTAAGCCAGGGGGTTTGCGGGTGGCCATCTGCAAGTATGCCAAAGCACAGAAAGAGAATAAGGCAGATGGCAGGGAGAGCCCCAGGAATCAGAGCTGGAGCCTCAGGACTACCTAGGCATCCAGCCCCAGTCTCTTATGAACCCTGGCCATCTTTGAGTTCCTTGAGCTGACTCAATATCCAAGATGTGTGAATAATAAAATGGGGGATAGGGGCATAGAATAAAATTAAGAACTGAAGAGAAAGGATGCAGTAACAGTCTGGACTTCTTTTGAGGACTCTAGGGACCACTGCAAGGCTTTAAGCAGAGGGACCCACGAATTCATCTTTACAGACACTCTGGCTGAGAAAAAGATGGACTGGAATGGTGCAAGAGGGCCATGAGGAGGCTTTTGTGGTAATCCAACAGCCATGGTCTCAGGGAAGTATGTTGCCAATATGGGATGCTGCTCGCTGGCATAATTTAAACAGATGGGCTATTTCTCTTCAAAAGGTCATGTTTTATGTAAGATCTGTAAACATTACATGAAAACTCACTCTTTGTCACTCCAGTACAATAAATTATTAGTCTGTTAGTCCAAAAGCTCCATGATTATGTAATTAAATCATTAAGACTAGAGGGTTAAGTCACCAGGGAGTGTCCATTATTTCCTAGTGCTGTATTTCAGAATCACCCAGGGACGGTATCACTCTACTGCTCTTTTAGCACTCTCACATTTCTCCCTGAATCTTACAGATCCTTTCCTAAGCCTCCAAAAGTAAATGTCAACAAATGAATTCATAAGGTAACACTTGGTAGCAGATACTTTTGCTAATTTCACAAAATCTTTCTAAATCCCTTAAGATTTGCAGCTCTCCAAGCTTCTTCTAAATATAACCGAATATTAGGCTGGCTAAGGAGAGGTAGGTAGCTTAGAAGTTAGGTACTGAAATGAGAACCATGGTGTCTCCGCAGTAGGTGGCTCAGTCATTGGGCATCTGCCTTTGGCTGGTGATCCTGGAGTCCTGGGATTGGCCGGCATCAGGCTCCCTGCTCGGCAGGACGCCTGCTTCTCCCTCTCCCACTTCCCCTGCTTGTGTTCCCTCTCTCTCTGTGTCTCTCTCTATCAGATAGATAAAATCTTAAGGAGAAAAAAAAAAAGAAAGAATGAATGAATGAATGAACTCTGCTTTCAACTACTTGAGCCCGTAGCAGGTGTGTGTCTGGGAATGCATTTTCAAAACTGACTTCCAATCTAAAAAATAAACCATGAAAACAACACCTTTTAAGATTATTTTACTGGCCCATGTTTTGTTTTGTTTTGTTTTTAATTAAAAATCTTAACAACTCAAATCCGTGCTTCCTGTAGACTCTTTATAGATCTTAGATCTTTTTTTTTAAGATTTTATTTATTTGACCGACAGAGATCACAAGTAGGCAGAGAGGCAGGCAGGGGGGGGAGGGGAAAGCATGCCCCCGCTGAGCAGAGAGCTCATCCCAAGACCCTGAGATCATGACCTGAGCCGAAGGCAGAGGCTTAACCCACTGAGCCACAGGCGCCCCTAGATCTTAGATCTTACCTTAGACTTGAATGGTCATAGATGCTAGACTGCCTCATATTTCTATTTGTATAATAGACCAAATGTTCCCTAATTAAGCTTGATCCATTTTGTGTTCAAAATTTGAAGGTGGGGGAGATCTTCATGGAAACTCAGTCTTAGGGCACCTGAATCCTGCTAATTAAAAATTCATATCAGACCCTCAGAAACACCTACTGCTTCTCTGGCACAGAAGTTATTAAATACTAAGCCAGAAATTAATCCTATTTAGATTAGCCAAAAATCCTAGTAAAACCGCTGATTCAAAGACTCACCAGCTGCTGAAGGGTTGCATGCTTAAAAAAAAAAAAAAAGGGTCAAGTGTAATTTTTTCCAGTTACAAAAATAGCAAAAGCTTTAACATTAAAAAAAAAGAAGAAGAAGAATAGCTAAAATGTATTGAGCACTTAATATGTACTCACAATACACCATTCACAGTGCTTGGCGTGCTTGGAGTCATTTGATAATCAAAACCACCCTATGAATAGATGCTACGATTCGCTCTACATTCAGCAGAGGATTTGGGGGCATAAATAAGCTAAGTCACTCCCCCAAGGTCACGCCACCAGCAAAGTGCTGGCTGGCGGAGGAGTCCCCCCCCCCCCCCACGGAACTACTTTTTTTTTTTTTTATTTATTTTTTTTTGGAAGGGAAGAGATCAAAGGAGGGGGGGGGGAGGGGGGGGGGGGGGGGGGGAAGCAGGCTCCCTGCTGAGCAGAGAGCCCCATGTGGGGCTCAATCCTAAGACCCTGGGATCATGACCTGAGACGAAGGCAGAGGCTTTAACCAACTGAGCCACCCAGGCGCCCCACGGAACTATTTCTCAAGGCGCAAATGTAACTTTGATTTTGAAATCATTGCATCCTTTGGTACCATGAAAGAAGAAAAACATTGACTCAAGGTAGATTGCAGGCTCTTCCATGCAGTTTCCACCATCACTTTTTCTTTTCTGCTACAAACATCTTCTGTATTTTCTTTCTTCCTTTCCTTGCTTTCACCCAACAAATGAGGCAGTGTCTGCAAGCAAGCCAGGGAAATAAGTTGGGCATCTACTCAGTCCAGAGACTGGTCATTCTCCTGTCTGCTTCCGCTGCTGTTCACTTGCCCCTGGTGCCTCCAGTGAGTGCTTCACAAGAGACTCGAGTCCTTTTAGGGCGCGCCTGGCTGTCCACAGCGGCTCAGGGCACTTCAGAGACTCAGGGCACTTCAGAGACTGGTAAGGAGAAAATGCTAGGTGTCTGTTTGGTGGGCGGGGCTTTGACCCATACTGGTCCTGAGCATTCTCCAGTCTGCAGCTACGTCATCTATATTCCATACTCTGACTGATTTCACCCCAAGTTGTCTAACTCACTTCATAAATGCATATCTTGCTTACAAGTTATACAGCTCTTTAGCCATGCATGCCAGAACATGGCTGTTCTTTTTTAAAACGTGTTCATTACAACTTATCTACAACCTTGAGGTGAAACTTTGTCTTTACCAGCAAGGGCACCATCATTTCCTCTTTTTTTTTTTTTTTTTTTTAAGGTTTTATTCATTTATTTGACAGAGAGAGACACAGCGAGAGAAGGAACACAAGCAGGGGGAGTGGGAGAGGGAGAAGCAGGCTTCCCGCTGCGCGGGGAGACGGATTCAGGGCTGGATCCCAGGATGCTGGGATCATGACCCAAGCCAAAGGCAGATGCTTAAGGGCTGAGCCACCCAGGTGCCCCCATCACTTCCACTGAGAGAAGTCTTGGTGGGGATGGGCTGCCTGGCTGGCTCAATCCATAGAGCAGGTGACTCTTGATCTCAGGGAAGTGTAGTTTCTAAACTCTCCACCAAAAGCCACTTCTAAAAAAGGCAAATGTAAAAATAAATGGCATCCTGAAGACTTCTAATGTATATCATTTTAATATAGGAACAGTCCTACGGCAGCCAGAGGTGAAGTGCATTTCCCAATTAAGGGTCATAGGAAGCTGCACCCTCAAGGTGGGAGAGACTATCAGTGTATGCTGGGATGGGGAACAGAGCAACACTGGGTTACAGTCTTCTTTCTGAGACACAACCCAGGCTCTTTGAGGAGTCCTCATATACCTAACTCCATCACACACACCAGTCATCATTACAAAGCAAGCAGTCAGAATGTGAACAAAGAAATCAACCTAGTATGGTCAACTATTCGAGTTTTCCACATTAATATTGTTAGCTACCTGTTCCTTTGTCAATGGTCTATATTTAAGTGAAAACAGACACCAAGGGGCACCTGGATGGCTCAGTGGTTTAAGCCTCTGCCTTCGGCTCAGGTCATGATCTCAGGGTTCTGGGATCGAGCCCCGCATGGGGCTCTCTGCTCAGCAGGGAACCTGCTTCCCTCTCTCTCTCTCTGCCTGCCTCTCTGCCTACTTATGATCTCTCTCTGTCAAATAAATAAATTCTTAAAAAACAAAAAACAAAAAAACAGACACCAAAAAAGCTTTTTTTATTTTTTATTTTTTTTTTCAAGATTTTATTTATTTATTTGACAGAGAGAGATCACAAGCAGGCAGAGAGGCAGGCAGAGAGAGAGGAGGAAGCAGGCTCCCTGCTGAGCAGAGAGCCTGATGCGGGGCTCGATCCCAGGACCCTGAGATCATGACCTGAGCTGAAGGCAGCGGCTTAACCCACTGAGCCACCCAGGTGCCCCCCAAAAAAAGCTTTTTTTAAAGCATGGGAATATTCTTCCACTGACTTAGATTTTTCTCCAATTGGTATAGTGGATGTTGGGAGAACCTCCATTATATAAACTTTCAGCAAACTAACCTTAGCGTAGCTCACCAAATTTTGTTTTATGGGAATATGCTTTGAGAATCACTGATCTAAAGCCCTCCTCATCCCTAGCGATTAATCTAACAATTTATTCTAAATAACTGTCTATCTCCCATACTGACCAGTAGAGAATTTTGCCTTTTGCCTCATCTCTTCTAGACATTAAGTTTATGTTTGGGCTTTTTAAATAATCAGGGAATCAGAAGTCAATGTAGAACTAGAACCATACATCCTATTTTCTGTTTCAGGAAGATAAGGCTATAGACAAACAAGCATTTTTTAAAAAAATTCCATGATAATTAGGTAACCCAATTACAAAATAGGGAACAGAATGCACACCTATTCTTTGTCCAACTTGGATGGTGTCAGACCCTTGATTGGATAATGGCCAAAAATTCACATGAAGAACTGCTCTCATATACAAGAACTTTATCTGTAGTATTTGAATTTCTACGGGATAAAGAAAACAAATTCTCCTGGCAAAATGGTTCTCAAACACCGGGACCCCAGAAATCATTTCATCCAGGTGAGCATATATTTTGGCTTTATTTTTCAATGTGTTGTCCTAAAAATAATGGCCCATGTGATCAGAATGCACATTTGCAGGGCCTATTATTGAAAACAAAGATGGGTTTATGGTAATCAATAATCAATCTCAGTGATCAGCAATCAATCTATACAAAAGAGAGTAAGATGGTTTTGTTTTGTTTTTTACATCTGGTAGATACTGCTCATTGCTTATATAAGCACATGGCCATGTGCCCAGTTTAAAAATACATCCCAGCCTCCTATGCACATATGGATGGTCGTGTGATTTAATTCTGGCCAATTTGATTTATGAACAAATTCATGAGTGGATTTCTATAAAAGATATTTTAAAAGGGGGCTAGTTCAATTAATAGGTTCCCTTTTGTTCTTTTTTTTTTTTTTTTAAGATTTTATTTATTTATTTGGGAGAGACTGAGTGAGAGAGACAGAGCGAGCATAAGCCAGGGAAGAGGCAGAGGGAGGAAGAAGCAGACTCCCCGCTAAGCAGAGAGCCTGATGCGGGGCTCGATCCTGGGACTCCAGGATCATGACCTGAGCCGAAGGCAGACGCTTAACTGACTGAGCCACCCAGGTGCCCCAGGTTCCCTTTTGTTCTTGACCCTTCCTACTATCTGAATGTAGATTTGATGGCTGGAGCTGCAGTAGCCACCTTGTAATTTTAAGGAGTCCTTGAACAAAGAAGCTAGCTCTCTCCCTTATATCACCATACTTCTTCCTTATATCATATAGCTTAGTTTCCAAGAAAAGAAACCCAAATCTTGATTTTATGCTGTCATGGTTAGTGTACTCTTATTTCACACTTCCAATTACTACCTTTGGATCATAAAAAAGAAAAATATTCACTTCCTAACAGTCCCCTTTTCTGTTGGTAGGACAGGCTCCTCTTTTAAAACTCAAACCCAAGTCAGTGTAGTGGCAGGGATATTCAGCCAGTGGAACTCCCATAAAAGTTTCTGTCTGAATAGAGATTCGAAAACAAAGGGATATGGCAAAATTCCTTTTATACTTACTCTCAGAGAAGTACAGCTTTTTCAACAGTGCATAGCCCTACACTGTAAAGGAAAGTGATAAGATCACTTTTTATTTAGTAGTACTTCATAATTCTCATAGAACCTTGCCATACAAAAGCTCACTTATTTTCCACAGCAACCCTATGAGACAGAATGGGAAGGAAATATTCAGACATCTTCCCTTGAAGACCCAGTCTTTGTATCCGATTACTCCCAGGCATCTCCATCCAGATAACCGAGGACCCTAACACTTCAAGTGTAAAATAAAACTCTCCATCAGCCCCACTGTTTTAAGTGTGCCTGGGATCTGTTTTTAAATCCCATTGTGAATGTAAGACACACAGACATGGAAATGGCTGTCATGAAGGCCCAACTTCTCTATACTCTCTAGTTCCCATAGGAGATGCTGTGCTGCAATGAAGCCCCACAGCGAAGCACAGAACACAGTCAGGAGGTGGAGGGACTGAGGTGGGTGCGGGTGGGGGTCAAATGAGGGCAAGAGCCTTTAGTGGGGTTTCCACAGGAAAGAGCAGGCAAAGCAGAGTGAGCGGGTCTAGGTTGGCTAGTTTGGATCATTTTAGCAGGCTCCAGGGTTAAGAGCCTCTTACTAGCCGTCTGGTATTTGGCCTTGGGGGTGATTAGGGCAGGTGAATGGTCATCCAGGTGTGAGAGACTGACTGATAAAGGAAGTGATTGGTTGGTTGGTATATGGAAAGTATGCTAACAGGTATCAGTAGGAATTAGCTAACCCCAGGAGGGCCAGCCTCTCCAGTGTCAGTAAGGCCCCAGATGTGACAGTGTCTGAATATAGCAAAAAAAAAGAAATATTTCACACCCACCCATACATTTTCCCCCACCTGGTTTCAGTCCCGTGAATGGGTGGCATCACCAACCACCCCGTGGCTGAAGCCAGATGCATTGTCACTATGGACTTCTCTATTCTGCTACATTACACAGCCTGGCTCTCCCTCCTGCATACCTACCCTCGCTCCCCTCTACTCAGTCCTTTATCTCCTACCCTGGCTCTCTCCATAACCTTTTAAATGACATCCTGGAGACCTACCTCACCCTCTTCCCTTCTCAGTACTGACCACAACAGGAATCCTTTCAGTGTGCAACTCCACCCTCCTAAATCCCATGCTCAAATCCTTGATAGATTTTTGTTTTATCCTCTAAAAATATGAGAAACTCTAGCTTCAACTTTCTCCTAAGATTTCCCAAGCATCCTTGAGTAAAACTGGCCTTCTAGGAATACCCCTTTTTTGTCCTGACACTCCTTCGAATGACGTAGGGGGTAAGGTCATCACCACTTGGAAAACACAGGCCTAAGTAGAGAACCTAAACCAGGTCCTTCCTGGAGCAACCCTCCCAAACAGCCACCCTCACTTCCCACACCTCAGCTCATGCCCTCGACGTGCCACTAACTGGGCAAATGTAAGCCAGTGAACACACTATGCCTCTGACAGTCTCTGACTCGTTTTGCTGGGCTGCCTTTGGATAAAACAACTCAATGAGGGGTGCCTGGGTGGTTCAGTGGGTTAGAGCCTCTGCCTTTGGTTCAGGTCATGATCCCAAGGTCCTGGGATCATACCCCGCATCGGGCTCTCTGCTCAGCAGGGAGCCTGCTTCTCCCTCTCTCTCTCTGCCTGCTGCTCTGCCTACTTGTAATCTCTCTGTCAAAGAAATAAATAAAATCTTAAAAAAAAAAAAAAAACACTCAATGAAACAATGAAGTAAGTACAGGGGACATTACAATACAAACCTGTGGTGGTTTTCAAACATAACCATAGGGGCACCTGGGTGGCTCAGTCAGTTAAGTGTCTGACAGGTGATTTCGGCTCAGGTCAAGATCTCAGGGCTGTGAGATTGAGCACCTCCCAGCCGCCCCCCTACCCCGTTCCAGGGCTCCGTGTTCATCAGGGAGTCGGCTTGGACTTCTCTCTCTCCCTCTCCTTCCACCCCAACCCCTACCCCACTACAGTGAATGCACGCTCTTCCTCTCTTTCTCTTTCTCTCTCAAAACAACTAAATAAATCTTTAAAAAAATAAATAAAATAGAACCATAAATTCTTTGACACTCCTGTCCTGGAGACACAAAGTCCAATTCTTTTAGCTCTGGATATGAACTAGCCTCCGTGACTCATATCTCACAAATAGGAGGCATCACCAGAACAAATACGATATAGAGCCAAGACTCTCCACAGCTGTGCAAAATTAACCATCACCTTCGTTCTTGATTTCCAGCTCTCTTCCCAGACAGTGAAATGATTTTGTATAAATGCAGCATCATGCAGGGCCAGACCCATTTGCTTTTCTTATTTAGCAGGCTGAGGATGTAAAAGCTTAGCTAATAAAAAATGCATGTACTCTTAACCTGGGAGTCAATAAGGAAAATGAGTGTGCTCCCCCACCCAGCCTAACAACAAGCATGTGTGCTCCTAACAATTAAATAACTACCTCCATACACTTTAACAGTCCCAGGATGAAAGACGCTTGACTGCTTCATTCAAAAGTACTTTAATAAGAATGTTCCTGGGGACAGCACCATCAAGCCAAGGCACATTTCCTAAACCTCTTTCTCCCAAACTTGCAGAATCTTTTGGGGTAGCTCAGGGGGCACAGTTAAAATGAAACTGCATTTCCTGTGCAGATCCACAGAGCAGCCGATTTAGGAGATCAGAGAGAAAAAAGATGTTCAAAGAGCTTTAAGAAACAATACCGGGTAAAGCAATGCCCACATGGTCTTTGACATGGAAAAGGTTTTAATTGATGACCAGCAAACACAGTTCACCTGCATCCTCGCTCTAAAATTTCACAAGAAACTTCAAAAGTCTTTCAAAAATAATTCAGAAATTTAAAAAAAATATACTTAAACCCCTGAAATCAGAGAAAAAGAAAGGACCGTGAAGATAAGATGGAGCAAACATAGAGTTCTTCCAGCCACTCAACAAGTAGTGTTAAACATCTACAGAATATCTAACCCAGTTCTGTCTAGGAATTTCTCAGCCTCTGGCAAAGCTAGAGTCTGACATCCTGGGCACTTAATTCGCTCTCTTCCGTTTTCCTAGTACTGACTGCCTTCACTATATGCAGCAGAGAAAGTCTGGCAGGTTCTGGGCATGAGCAATTTGCGTCTTCGACCTGTTGAGCTTCCTGCAAGGCAATGAAAGAGGAACTGGCACGTGCTTTCAAATTGAAAGCTGAGACTGCTTGAAAATTTGACTCTTGGATCAAGTGAGAGAAAAAGCCTAATTTCATTAGTGATAAAGTCATCTCAAAATCCCCTGCCAGAGGAGTAGTATATCCAGAGGATCATAGCTCAGGACTTTAAAATCTTCCCCAAGCCCAGGGGGCAAGGAGGGTGGTAGAAGTTTCCTGATACCCAGCTTCGATCCTCTCCCATTCATCAAGTCAGATTAAAAACAAAAAAAAGACCAACCAGGAAGAGTTGGTTGACCACCATAAGATGTTGATGGCCTTGAAAGAGATAAGAAGGCATTAAAGAGGCATTGTTAGGGAAGGTGGGACCATTTGTAGGCTAGGTATGTTTCCAGGCCTCTGTCATGAGGCCCTTCTCAGCCAAAGGAGGCCCCTCCTTGGCAAAAGGCCCCACTTGCCTGGCAAACACCCAGCTCCCCGCAGGACAAAAGGCTGGTCCCGTTTAAATTTCCCAAATCACCACGACTAATGCTGTATCTTGCAGCAAATCTATTCTGGTGCCCTATGTGCACAAGATGTATTTCTAGCTACTTAGGATACAATAATGAGTACGACAATGCCTGTCCTCATGATGCAAGAGTGAGTGACAAGACACAACAAATTAGACAACAAAGTGGTTCATACTATTTGTCCTAAGTGTGCCAAAAAGAGCAATCTATAAAGAGAAAGCAACTGACAGAGGACCAGACAGCCTGGGGCATCAGGGAAGGTCTCCCATGAAGGCAGCCTTCAGTCTGAGCCCGGAGGAGCAGCAGTGAGCAAGGCAAAAGACGAACGGGAGCAGGTCATGACAATGGGGTAACCTGCACAGGATCGCTACGACAACGTGCTGGTAGGGGAAAAAGGACCCACCTCATGGGGTCTCCTAGGCCACACTGAGAATTTGGGTTTTCATCCTAAGAGCTATAGAAATCCACCGAAGGCTTTCAAGCAGGGAGGTAACATAATGAGGCTGCCCTTTTCTATGATCAGCCTTGGTTGTAGCTTGGACAGTTTGGGAAGACAAGAGTGTGGCTGAGGGGGCAACAGGAGAAACCCGTGTGCACTAGGACAGACGTAGACAAGGGCAGAATGGAGATATGTGGGCTCATAATTTGGAGTCTTCTTTAACAGTGGTGTTCACGTATTTGTTCAACACTGATTTAGAGACACGTCTGAAACTGCTCAAGGACTATGAGGCCAAGAAGCCTCTCTTCAGCCGCCCTTCAGAACTGCATTTGGCCCCCAAACACCCTGATAAACAGAACAAACCATGACACTCAGTAGACCTTGTCCTCCTTCCAAGCAGACCTAGGAGCCATCTGACAAGGGCATATCCTTCAGGCAGGACCATCCCATATGGTGTGCTGGTTGGGCAGACCATAAATTGTACAATGCACACCCTATGCTACAGTTCAGAGCAGCCCTACTAGGGGATAGGGAGGGACAGGGTCTCATTTCTCTCCCCCTTAGTCACTTCTAACCAATTTTCTCCATCTCATAGTTCTAGTCATTTTAGCACTCCCTTATCATACAGCACTCTGGTCAGTTACTGAGCTGAATCATCTTTAATCCAGCTCTGATTTGGATTAGGATGGTTGTAGAAGAAATGGAAGGACAGAGAAGAATTCCACAGTCTATTAAGAAGTAGAATTAGGGGTCACCTGGATAGCTCAGTCTGTAGAGTGTGTGACTCTTGATCTCAGGGTCATGAATTCAAGCCTCATGTTGGGTGTAGAGCTTACGTTAAAAAAGAAATATCTCCGGGGCACCTGGTGGCTCAGTCGTTGAGCGTCTGCCTTCGGCTCAGGTCATGATCCCAGGATTCTGGGATCGAGCCCCGCATCAGGCTCCCGGCTTGGTGGGAAGCCTGCTTCTCCCTCTCTCACTCCCCCTGCTTGTGTTCCCTCTCTCGCTGTGTCTCTCTGTCAAATAAATAAATACAATATTTAAAAAAAAAAAAAAAAATCTCCAAGTATTCATTCACGTAACAATAAATTAAAAAACAAATGAGTGTGAAAGTAGAATTAGTAAGACTCAGAATGTGTGACCTAGGGCATAGAGAGTCATGGGGGAGGACAGTATCACACTTTTACAACTTCCTGTGGTCTTCCTCAAAGACCTGTCACAGAATAAAAAAAGGTATGGCGCCCTTTATAGCTTATGTCATTTTGCTTTCATTATATCCTGTGACTATCACAATAGTCCTGTGGGACATGACAGGTATAATCCTTGCTTCAAAAGTGAAACTCACCCAAAATCTAACAATCAGTACACAGCAAGGGAAGAAAGAAACAAACAACAAATAAAACTCAAGCACTTCTATATCTAAATCCATACTCTTGCCACTAGAACACATTGCCTGTTAAGTGACACAATAATTGAACAGTTTCACAAACAAGCCCTCAGTGGGCTCCTGTTATCTTAAAGAGCCTGCCAGAGGTTAACCACGGCATACCTGGCAGGGGGACTGCTATGGGCAGGGGGCTAGAGGCCCCTTAAACCAAATGTTATCTAGGAACCTGAAATCAGCCTTAAGTCATTAAACTGGAATATTTCTTTTAAACTTCAAAAGTTAGGGGCAGGGCATCTGGGTGGCTCAGTCCATTGGGTTGCCAACTCTTGGTTTCGGCTCAGATCTTGATCTCATGGGTCAAGGGACTGAACCCCAAAGTCAGGCTCCGTGCTCAGTGGAGAGACTGCTTGGAAATTCTCTCCCTCTGCCCCCCTCCCCCCCACACACACCACAAGCACACTCTGGGGCATACTCTCTCCCTTTCTCTCTCTCTCTCTCTCAAATATATAAATAAATAAATCTTTAAACTGCAAAAGTAGGGCACTCAGGGGTGGTTTGGTCAAGTGAGCGACCAACTCCTGATTTGGGCTCAAGCCATGACCTCAGCATTGTGAGATCAAGCCCCAAGTAGGGCTCGCATTGGGTGTGGAGCCTCCTAAATATTCCCTGTCCCTCTCCTTCTGTCCCACCCCACCCCCACTTGCACTCTCACTCCCTCTCAAAAAAAAAAATAAATAAATAAAAAATAAAAAATAAACTGTAAAAGAAATGACAAAACACACCATAAACAAAGTCAGGAACTGAAAGAAAATGGGTACATATATTTGCTGTACATGTGACAGACAATGTATTTGTCTCAGATTCAGCGAACTCTTACAAATCAATAAGAAAAAGATAAACTGATGTAAAAATGGTTACAGAACTTAGACAACATGGAGAAGAGAAAATTCTGTTAACAGGAGAAGCTGCTCAACAATGCTAATAATTCAAGAAATGCAGATTAAAACAACAGAATGGTGGGGTGCCTGGGTAGCTCAGTGGGTTAAAGCCTCTGCCTTCGGCTTGGGTCATGATCCCAGGGTCCTGGGATTGAGCCCCAGATTGGGCTCTCTGCTCAGCAGGGAGCCTTTTTCCCTTCCTCTCTCTCTGCCTACCTATGATCTCTGTCAAATAAATAAAATCTTTAAAAAAAAAAAAAATGAAAAAAAAAAAAACAACAGAATGGTATTCTATTGTAGACTGGATTTAAAAGGCTGGTATCACCTGGGGCTAATAATACATTATATGTTAATTAAAAAGAATAAAAATATATAAATAAAATAAAATAAATAAATTAAAAAAGAAAAAAAAGCTGGTATCATCCAGTGTGTGGGGGACAACAGGCACTCTCACCCACTGGAGAGCTTTAACCGCATCAAAATGTTCTTATTTTTCCAGCCTACAACTTCAATTCTTGGCATTTATACACTGCACAAGGGCACAAAGGCAAATGTGAGTGACTGTCTGTTACAGCATGATTCGTAACGAGAAAAAACAAACAACTGTCAAAAGAGACCTGGTTTCTTAAAATATGGTACAGCCAAAATACTGAAAATACAGCTGGGGGAGGGGGGAGTGCCTGGGTGGTTCAGTGGGTTAAGCATCCAACTCTTTTTTTTCTTTTTTAAAGATTTTTTTTATTTATTTATTTGACAGAAGGAATGAGAGAGCACAAGCAGGCAAAGCAGCAGAGGGAAAGGGAGAAGTAGGCTCCCCGCTGAGCAGGGAGTCCGATGTGGTGCTCGATCCCAGGACCCTGGGATCATGACCTGAGCTGAAGGCAGAGGCTTAACCCACTGAGCCACCCAGGTGCCCCAAGCATCCAACTCTTGATTTCGGCTCAGGTCTTGATCTCAGGGTGGTGAGAGCAAACTCAGTGACAGGCTCCGTGCTGGGTGTGGAACCTAAGATTCTCTCTCTCCCTCTCTCTCTGCCCCTCCTCACCCCACTAGCCTGTGTGCACACATGATCTCTCTCTTAAAAAAAAAAAGGGAGAAGCACCTGGGTGGCTCAGTGGGTTAAAGCCTCTGCCTTCAGCTCAGGTCATGATCCCAGGGTCCTGGGATCAAGCCCCACATCGGGCTCTCTGCACAGCAGGGAGCCGCTCTCTGCCCGCCTCTCTGCCTACTTGTGATCTCTGTCTGTCCAATAAATAAATAAAATCTTTTAAAAAAAGAAAAAGAAAATACGGTTGTTAAAAAGAATGAGGCAGATGAGTAAGTAATATAAATATATATATATATGAATGTGTTTATAGACAGCAAAAGAGAAGAAGATAAACCAAAACCGATTATTTGAATAGAATGCATAATAAGATACATTTTTATTGTTAAAATACGTTTGCATGCATATAGGGTAAACATTAGGAAAGATATATACCAAATTGTCATGAATACCTACAAAGTATGGAACAGCAAGCAGGAGAGTGTCAAAGAGGACATTGATTATTTTACACCATAGACTTCAGCATTGTTAAAATTTCCAGTGATAGCCACATATTCATATTATAATTTCTCAAACTAATACAAATATATTTTTTAAAGATTTTATTTATTTATTTGACAGAGATCACAAGTAGCTGGGGGGGGGGGGGTAGGCTCTCTGCTGAGCAGAGAGCCCGATGTGGGGCTTGATCCCAGGACCTGGGATCATGACCTGAGCCAAAGGCAGAGGCTTAACCCAATGAGCCACCCAGGTGCCCCAACACACATATTTTAATATGGAAAAACCTCTGGAGCTTAATGTCCTTCAGCAAGTGAACTAAACATTGAACAAACATAACCCATGCTTACCTCCCTTTTAGATCGCTCTCTGTTTCAATATGAAATTACCTTACCAGCTGATCTCACATGAAACATTAATAAAAGAAATTCCTGCTTCTTTCACTTGTGCTGATAGGCAGATTAAATGTTCCAATTATCTTCTCAGATGTGCTACTTCTAAATCAGACCTTGGAAATGATCAATAGTCCCTAGGTTAAACTAGAAGCAAACATGAATATCTATTATCTCCATGTTTCAAGTCCTAACTTCCTAGGCTTTCCTCCCTCCAGGAATTGCTAAAAATATGTAAGTTATGCCTCAGAGCCTTTGGACCCATGCAGTTAACCATGCAGAACAAGCTTATTAATTTGACTTTCTCAGTGAACATAATGATCAAATCATTCTAAATGAGCAGGAGGCCAGGGCAAAGTCCAAGTTAGATGTTAGCATTTATTTGACTTTACATCTAACCCTAACTCTCGTTTTTTCCAAGCCTTCCAGGAGAGTTTGTGCAAGGGGAGCCAGTTAACTTTAATCACTCATGCTGCTAGATCCCTCAGATAGCTATAACATTTAAAAGAAAAAGCGTCATGTTAAACTTCTTTCTTGTATCTGATCATTTCATAGATTGCCAATAATCTGCATTTTCACTGCGTCATTTATCTAATGCACACAGAGAAACCAGCATGGCAGAGATGACTAGACTAAGATTAGTATCCACCAGCAAGTCTCAGTAGGACAGATCCCACATTCAGGTACAGGAGGCCAGAATACCCCTTCAGGTGAGTAAGGGAGTTGGTTTTTGTTTGGGACCCTGTTGAACCAATTTCACATTTTCTGAGCCCACTTTACACAGTTTTACATTTTCAAGATCATTTATTCCCCAGACACTTAGAACTAAGTATCAGCTACCACTTACAGAGTGCTTATTATAAGCAGGAAGATCTGTAAGTCCCTTTATCTCAATCACTTGTCCTCACTGCTGCTTTCAGGCTGTTCCCTCCATCACCGCCACTAACAGCACACACCTAAAAACAAAGCATGTCCCTGTGTCTGTAACACCTGCTACATGGCCTCCTGAGGTTGTGAACTGCCCCCCAGGTACATGGCTCATCCCCCATGTCTCATCGCTGATTTCTGCACCAGCCTCCACTTCCGGTCCTACCATCATTCCTGGTGACATTGACTTCATATTGGAGGTTACACTCAGCGCTCTGGCATTTTTGTTCCTGGACCTCTTCACTTCCTGTAATCTTGTTCCCCACCCACTTAGCCTCCCAGTTCAATGGTCCCACCTAGACTCTAATGATATACTTCTCACTAATTCTATAATTTCTAAAATCTCCCCTCCAGATTCTCCACTGGACTATCACCTCTGCCTCTATCCTGCACTCTCGTTCTCTCTCTCTCTCTCTCTCCCCTAAATAATAAATGAATATTTCAAAAAGAAAAAAATGGAAATCCCATGGTCTGACCACTGGCTACTTCTCTGACTTCATATGCTGCTTTTCCCATCATTGACTTCACTTCCACTGCCTTGGCCTCCTTGTGGTCCTTCTTTAACCTACCACAGGGCGTGTCCTCTTCCTGGAACACTCTTCCCTTAGATATGGTTTATTTCCTCACTTTTTTTAGGGCTCTCCTCAAATGTGACTTCTTGTAAAGGTCTTCTTAGATCTTTCTATCTAAAATATTCCCCTTTAGTCAATATTTCTCAGTTGCACCTTTTTATTTTATTCGTCTTATAGTGAATTAATCTTTCAGCATCCTTGCAGATAATCTGGATCTGTCCACATATCCACCAAAGGAAAGCAAGTAAAACCATCCATAATCCACATCCACAGAATAACTAGGAGTCAGATACTACTGTGAATTTTAATTTACATATAAGTGATTAACACAACATAGCCAAACTTGGAAATCAGACACCACCCATGTAGAAAAAAGAAGGGAACAGTAGGATCCTAGAAGTGGTGGAAACAAACAAAAATCTCTTGTGAGAAGAAAAGATACCTTCTAAAAGGCTAATAAACCAAAGGAAACAAAGATTCTTTTTTTATTAAAAAAAAAAAGAGTAAGATTACTAAATAATCTTTTTTTTTTTTTTAAAGATTTTTTACTTATTCATTTGAAAGAGAGAGAGAGAAAGCACAAGCAGGGGGAGTGGCAGAGGCAAAGGGAGAGGAAGACTTCCCACTGAGGAGGGAGCCCAACACAGGGCTTGATCCCAGGACCCTGAGATCATGACCTGAGCCAAAGGCAGAGGCCCAACCCACTGAGCTACCCAGGTGCCCCCTAAAAAAACTTTAAAATGCAGATTCTTTAAGGGAAAAAAAGTCAAGAAAATAGACCCAAAAAACCATGTAGCAAATATGCTCAAGATAAAAAATGAGAAAGCATAGGTAAAATAAGAAAATTACAAAGGCATAAGAATATTCAAACAGAAGATATGCTTAAAATACAAAAAAAAAAGGAAAAAACAACATTTCACTAACTCTAAGCTTATAAATTTGAAAACCTAGAGAAAATGGATATTTTCCAAAAAAGAAGCACTTTCCCCAATTGACCCCAATACAAATAAAAACCCAAACATCAATTTTCATACAATAGAGAAAATTATTCCCACAAATAAAACCTACTCCCCCAAAAAAGTACCAGACCTATGTGGTTTAATGAGAGAAATTCTACCAAACCTTTAAGTAATTTATAATCTCTATGCTACTTAATTATTCCAGAACATAGAAAAAGAATCATAAGCTGTTGCCAAATTTGCTTTATGAAGCAGATATAATACTGATACCTAACTTAATATCATGAAAGGTTGCCCAAAAATAACTACAGACAAACCTCACTTATGAAATGGCCTTCAGGGCATTCAAAGAATACCATTCCTGATTTTCTTTTTTAAAAAACACTCAATAAGGGCGCTGGGGTGGCTCACTCAATTAAGTGTCTACCTTCAGCTTAGGTCATAATCCCAGGGTCCTGAGATGGAAGCCCAAAGTCCAGCTCTCTGCTCAGTGGGGAGTCTGTTTCTCCCTTTACCCCACCTCCCTGCTTGTGATCTCTCTCTTTCACACATACTCTTTCTCTCTATTTATATAAATAATAAAGTGGATAAATAAAATCTTTAAAAAAATTTTTAATTAAAAAAAACACTCACAAGATGGGATTGGGAGGGAGACAAACCATAAGTGACTCTTAATCTCACAAAACAAACTGAGGGTTAATGGGGGGAGGGGGGATGGGGGGGTGGGATTATGGACATTGGGGAGGGTATGTGCTATGGTGAGTGCTGTGAAGTGTGTAAACCTGGCGATTCACAGACCTGTACCCCTGGGGATAAAAAGATATTATATGTTTATGAAAAATAAAATTAAAAAAAAAAACACTCAATAAAAAAGAAATTAATGGATATTTCCATGTGTGTTTTTTGTGTGTGTATCCCTCAGTCACAAAGCTAAAATCTTATTTAATGGGGAAACACTAGAATCATTCCGTTAAAGTCTGGAATGAAACAAGGATGTCCATTATCTCTATAAAACATTATAGTAGAGAAGGTATTAGCCAATGCAATCAGACAAGCAAAAACCAAAGACATGACAATTAGAAGGGAAATAAAATGGTGTCTATTTGTAGATTATGCAGCAGCATATCCATAAAACTCAATAATCAAAAATAAAAATTAAAAGAATTTAATACATCAGAAAGTATAAAATTAACATACAAAATTAAATGGCCTTCAAATAATCATATAGTAACTAGTTAGAAGATGTAATGGGAAAGAAAATCCCGGAAACAAAAACAAACACAATTTTAATGGTTCTACAGCTAGACAAGTTGATCCTTCAGTAAAAAAATAAATAAATAAACATGCAAGCATAGTTCAGAAAAGAGATTTCTGCTTTTGACCAAAATGGAGTAAAACACCAAGTAAATAAACAAACAAGGGTGCCTGGGTGGCTTAGTCTGTTAAGTGTCTGCTTTCAGCTCAGGTCATGATCCCAAGGTCCTAAGTCAGGCTCCCTGCTCAGTGGGGAGTGGGTGGGGTAGGGATTCTGCTTCTCCCTCACCCTCTGCCCCTCTTCCCGGCTTGTGTTCTCTCTCTGTCAAATAACTAAGTAAAATCTTTTTAAAGATTTTACTTAGTTATTTGACAGAGAGAGCAAGAGAACCCAAGCAAACAGAGCAGTAGAAGGAGAGGGAGAAGCAGGGCTCGATTCCAGGACCCCAAGATCATGACCTGAGCAAAAGGCAGACATCTAACCATCTGAGCCACCCAGGTGCCCCTAAATAAAATTTTTTAAAAAGATAAAAAATAAACAAACAAGATACATGAAACAATGGTTTTCAAGACTTTGGGTATCTTTTTCTCCTACCCTAGTAAGTTCTCAACTGACATCCTGGTAACAAATTTCAGATCAACAGGAGAAAAACATACAAATGTATTTAATATATATAACATGGGGCTTTCATAAGGAAGTAAGTATCCAAAGAAACAGTTAAACATGAGAGATTTCATGCTAGATTTGATGAGGAATGGAAACTCATGGAAAGATACTGTAGGACAAAGAGTATGAGGTAAGTGTAGTCAACTGAGGAAAACATAGCAATGCCTGTTTGCTCAGATTCCTCTGTGTCCCTTCATTTTCAGAGATAAAGATGCTGATGTCCTCAGGCTTTACGGACACCTCTCACATGAGAGGTTTTATGACCTACTTCAGGGGAAGGTCAGAAAGTCCTTTTTAGGGAACCCTCCCAAACTCATTTTACAAGGCCAGCATCACCCTGACACAAAAGCTAGAAAAGGATATTACAAAAAGCTACAGACCAATATTCCTGATGAATACAGAGGCAAAAATCCTCAACAAATTATTAGTAACAGAATTCAACAGTACATTAAGAGGATCATGCACAATGATCAAGTGGGATTTATCCCTGAGATGCAAGGATGATTCAACATACACAAATCAATGAATTTGATATACCACATTAATAAAATGAAAGATAAAATCATATAATCATCTCAATAGATGCAGAAAAGGCATTTGATAAAATACAATATTCTTTCATGATAAAAACACTCAATAAGTTGAGTATATAACAAATAAAAGAAAGATCATATATGACAAACCCATAACCAACATCATACACCATGGTGAAGTTTAAAGCTATTCCTCTAAGATTGCAAGTAAGACAAGAGTGCCCACTTTCACTGCTCCTATTCAACATAGTACTGAAGTCACAGAGCAATCAGGCAAGAAAAAGAAATAAAAGATATCCAAATCAGAAAGGAAGAAGTAAAATTGTGTTTGTTTGCAGACGATAGGATCTTACATAAAGAAAATCCTAAGACTCTACCAAAAACTATTAGAACAAATCAACAAATTCAGTAAAGTTGCATGACATAAAATCAAATTACAGAAATTAGTTGCATTTCTAGACATTAACAATACAACATCTTAAGATTATTTTAAATCCCATCAATGACTGCACCAAAAACAGTAAAATAAGGTGCCTGATTGGCTCAGTCATTAAGTGTCTTCTTTTGACTCAGGGTCCTGGGATTGAGCCCTGCATTAGGCTCCCTGCTCAGCGGAAAGCCTGATTCTCCCTCTCCCGCCCCTCCTGCTTGTGTTCCCTCTCTTGCTGTCTCCCTCTCTGTCAAATAAATAAATAAAATCTCACTTTAAAAAGGTAAACTACTTAGAAATAAATTTAACCAAGGAGATAAAAGATCTGTACCCTGAAAACTATAAGACTGACGAAAGAAATTGAAGGCAGCACAAATGAATGGAAAGACATCCCATGTTCATGGATTGGAAGAATTAATATTGTTAATACTACCACACTATAGATCCAATGCAATCTGTACCAAAATACCTATGCCATTTTTCAAAAAAAACAAAAAAACAAAAAACACCTGGGGCTCTTGGCTGGCTCAGCTGATAAAGCATGAGACTTTGGATCTTGGTGATATAAGTTCAAGCCCCACACTGGGTACAGAGATTGCTTAAGAAATAAAAATCTTCCCCAAAAAGAAGAAAAAAGAAAAACCAATCCTAAAATTCATATGGACCCAGAAAGACCATCAATAGCCAAAATGATACTGAGAAAGAAAAAACAAGCCTGGAGGAATCGCACATCCTGATTTAATACTACTCTACAAAGTTCTAGTAATCAAGACAATATGGTACTGTCAAATAAACAGACACATAGACTAATGGAACAGAATTGAGAACACAGAAATAAACCATTGCATATACACTCAACTAATATTAGACAAGGGAGTCAAGATTACTCAATGGAAAAGGGAGTGTCTTCAATAAATGGTGAAAAAACTGGATAACCACACACAGAAGAATGACATTGGATCTGTCTTACATCACTGACAAAAATGAATTCAAAAAGGATTAAAGACTTAAACATGAGGACTGAAATCCTAAACTAGAAAAAAAGTATAGAGATAAGGCTCCATGACACTGGTCTTCAGAATGATATTTTTGGATAGGACACCAAAAGCAAAACAGGAAAAGTAAAAATTAATAAGTGGGACTACATCAAATGACTAAGTTTCTGCACAGCAGAAAGAAACAATCAACAAAATGAAAGCACAACCTCAGGAATGGGGGGAAAAAAAAAACACCTGTGAGTCAAGTATGTGATAACTGATTGGTATTCAAAATATATAAAGAACTTTTACAACAAATAGCAACAACAGACAACCTAATTTAAAAATGGGCTGAAGACCTGAATAGACACTTTTCCAAAGATGACATACAAATGGCCAACAAGTACATGAAAAGATACTTGAGATCACTAACCATCAGAGAAATGCAAATGAAAACCACAATGGAGCATCACTTTATACTTGACCAAATGGATATCACCAAAGAGAAATAATGAGTGTTGGCAAGAATGAAGGAAAAGGACAACTTTTGTGTGTTTTAGTGGGAATGCAAATCCCATAGCCACTACGAAAACAGTATGGAGGTTCCTCAAAAAATTCAAAATAGAACTACCAAATGATAGCAATCCCATTTCCGTGAATATATACAAAGGAAATGAAAACAGGGTCTCAAAGAGATATCTGCACTCCTACGTTCATTAACACATTATTCAAAACAGCCAATACCTGGAAACAACTTAAGTGTCCATCAATAATAAAGATGTTTTATACACACACACACACACACACACACACAATGCAATAGAATATTTACTATTCACTCTTGAAAAAGAAGGAAAATCCTGCCATTCACAACATGAATGAAACTTGAGGGCATTATGCTAAGTGAAATAAACCAGAGAAAGACGAGCGTTACCACTTATATGTGGAATTTTTAAAAAGCTGAATGCAGAGACAGAGAATAGAATGGTGGTCGCCAGAGGCTGAGGAATGGAAATAGGGAGATATTAGTAAAAGGTATACACTTCCAGTTGTAAGATGAATCAAGTCTCAGGATCTAATATACAGCATGGTGAATATAGTTGACAACGCTATATTGTATACTTGAAAGTTGTGAGGAGAGTACATCTTAAATGTTCTTGCTACAAAAAGGAAATGGTAATTATGTGACATGGTGGAGATGTTAGCTAATTCCAGGGGAGTAATCATTTTGCAACGTGTCAGTGTGCCAAATAAAACAAACTGTACACTTTAAACTTACACAATGTTATATTAATGTAATATAATGTTTTATTAATGTAATATAATCAATTATATCTCAATAAAGCTGAGAAATAATGTCCTTCTTGGATTTTATGACCTGCTGCAGGACAAAAGTCAGAAAGTCCTTCCTGTACATGCCATTTCTTAAGTCCTTTGGCTTAAAATATTCGACGTGCCAAGGTGCCATATTCTGGGGAAGCATGTCTTGAACCCCACCCCAACCTGGACCATGAAGAACAATAATCCCCAAGAGCTGGGAATCACATGAGATGAATTGAATGGTTACCTCAGCTTATGGTCTGGAGAGGTTTTCTAGACTTAGAAAGGGGGAAACCAGGAATAGTTCAGCGGTCTTGAGTTGAGAAGACAAAGTTGGGAGTCCATTGAGAACAAGGCAGCTAGAGTTCATACGACAGGTTACAGGAGAAGAGAGAAGTGCTTAGAGAGAGCCCTCTGGAGATCTGCAGAGGGTCGCCCTTCAGCTGAGTACTGATTAGCACAAGTAAAGGATTAGAGGAAATAGTTAGAACTCACAGTTTAACTTTATAATAATAATATTAATGGGGTCAGGATACACTACCCCAAAATATGGCACCTTGGCATACTGAATATTGGACATGGCAGGTACAGGAAGAACTCTCTGACTTCCTCCTCTTCCTCCGAAGTAGGTCATACCCAACGCTCTCTTGCGAGAGGTGCCCATCCTAAACCTCCTTATAAAGTACATCCTTAACCTATGAAGACAAGGATGCCAGGAGAAATCCAAACATGGAGCTAGTGCTGTTTACCCCAGTTTACTACCCTTAGCTCACACTCTTTTGTCATAATACTTTTATTTTTCACTCTTCATCAAACCTAGTATAAAAACATTCAGGCTCAATTGTTTCTTTAGCTCTTCATTGCCTTATGAAGGCTCCTTTGTCATATAAAACATATTTAAAAATGTGTATGTTTTCCTTATTATTCTGCCTTTTGTCCATCCAACTTATAGGGCCCCAGCCAGAAAACTTAGGAGAGTGGCAGGAAACAGAATTTTTTCCCTCCCTTCTGTTATTTCAAAAATATTTATTGAATTATAAAATCTGAAACTGTTCTTTTGAGAAAAAGAAAAGATATTCCCAATCATTTCCCATTATTTACTCCTAAGCTCTAGCAGTAAAGCACAAAGTAATTTAGTAATTACTCCTCAAAAAATAAAACTTGATTTAAAAGAAGTTTTTTCCTACATTTAATCTCTATTCATCTTTGATGCAATGACTTCAGTCTGTCTTGATCCAGTGGTTAAATAATCCTACCTAGAGGTATGCCTTTCATAGTTGGAAAGAAGTAGTCACACATTTAATTGTGCTTTCTCCCTGGCTGCCTGCCAAAAACAATCACAGTTCAATATTACAGCTTCTCCTTCAGAAGTAATTAAGAAGTTAATCTTACTTAGAACACATAATTACCCAGCAGACCACAGAATCAACTTATCCACTTGTCATGAGTTAAAGCTCAACGAGGCAGTACCACATTGAAAGGCAAAAATCCAAACTGTCTCCCCAGCTATCCCATTTGGAAATGTGTGGAGCCCATCATCATCCACCAGTCACTGGATGCCAAGCCTCCCCAGTTTCTCCGAAGTATGAAGAAGCAATAGAGCTGAAGACCAGGAAGGATGCTGGGTACAGGTCATTTAAGCTCCTAGTCCATCAGGATAACAGAGGATATCTGAAGGGGAAAGGAAGCTTCTGAAGCTCCAAACTGCAGAATATTCCTTTACTGCTCCTGAGCACCTGCCAAGGGTGAGATGTTCACTCACACCTAATCTTTTTCAAGCACCACTCAATCATTAGAAGAAAGACCTTTCTGCTTCATTTGACACTGGTATGCCAAGGGCCCACTACGTGATTTACCTAACATGGAAAGCAATTCTTAGACTCATTATCTATATCCATGGACGGGGGAGCCAGACGTTTTCAAGGATGCATGGAAGTTTCGAGAAAGCACCAGCACCTGATCTATGAAGGCTCTGCCCACTCTGTGTCGTGGTCCTCAGGGCCAAACAGGCTGAACACCATCAAAAGTCAAACTTTTCTTAAAACAGCAGACTTGTGACCATCTGAACACGCCAACTTTGGAGCTATGTTCTTTTCAGAAGTTAACAGCCACTTTTACTGACCTATTCTCTCTAAGCTAACTCTCAGAGCAAATTCTGAAATTCTTAAGAATGCTGCAGAAACTAACGGCATCTGAAATTGAGATTGCAGCAGAAAACTCCAAGGCTATTTCCAGCCGGCAATAGTAGGTCTTATACAATAAGGACTTCTCAATAGTTAATAGCTCCTAGAAACCTGTCATGTACACAACACTATACTAACGGGTGTAGAGATTTATAAAGGAAAACAGTGCTGTTTCTGTCCCTGAAAAACATATATTCTCTCCTAATATCCTAATATCAGAGGTGCTCTAACTTCAGCTGCACCTGAACTTTAGCTAAATTATTTCAACTACAGCAGGAAGAGAGTGGTGGAGGTGGGTGACAACAATAATCCTTCTACCTGTTTACCCGTATCAGTCTCATGAGTTTTGTCTCATCTTTTGTGCATTTGGATTTTACATTATTAAAAGAAAATCAACATCCTTCTTTTTAAAAACAAATTCACTCATTGGAAAATAAATTGACAATTTTCTTTTTCTTAAGTTACCTCAGGACGAGGGGCTCCCTTAGGGTGACTTCGTAGGTAATTCAATTTCATATGAAATTTACCAAGTAACACAGGTCTGATGTGCTCTGCAGAACATTCCATATAGCCC
The DNA here is from genome assembly GCF_002288905.1 of Enhydra lutris kenyoni. Lineage (NCBI taxonomy): Eukaryota > Metazoa > Chordata > Mammalia > Carnivora > Mustelidae > Enhydra > Enhydra lutris. The sequence goes on along the minus strand of NW_019154086.1, from coordinate 33,736,307 downwards.
AAATCCCCAACTGCCTACAGTTTTCAAACATAATGCCACATGAAGAATTGGCATGTTGAAGAAAAGGGGAGGATGCTCCCCTTAGTGAATCAGCAGAATTTATAGAGAAAGCCTAACAACTGACCCAAATTGAAGCTGCCATCTTCCGTATCCCAGCTGGGGGCCTTATCACCTGTGTAATTCAATAAGATCTTGAAAGCACTGCTTAGACAAGCTTATGTTGGGGTCAGTCACAAGAATTAGAGGAACGACTGCCATCATCTAAAAGCTTTTTTATCACAAGCCTGAGTCGAGGCAAAGTAGGAGGCCAGACCAAACAGAGGGTGCATTGCAGCCAAATATCCTAGCCCCAGTGAGAACTCTGAACTGTTCGCTGATCTTTGCCTTCTAGGTATATGTATTACTTTCTCCCTTTGTTTTGTAATCAAAAAGGGTATTAAACCTTCCATTCCAATTGTAAAATTCCAAATATTTTATCAGTAAACAGTTATTGAGTTAGACTCCATGTAGGACATTATGTCTCTCCTAAGGATACCAAGTGGAATGAGACCTTGTCCCTGTTCTGTTCTGCAAATTTCTTAGAGTAACAGAACAGGTATTTTCAATAGCTCAATTCTACAAAGATTTTCTAATTACATACCTTGTGTTTTTTGCATCCTTTTTAAAATCTGTTTCAAACAAAAAGACAAAAGAGAAAGCTACAAAAATGTGTGTACTAAACATAGCTGCAAAACACTTCTTTTGTAACATGTAATTTTATCAATTTAGACAAGTGCCTTTGGTTAGATTTGGGTACCTAAGAACATGCATGAAGAAGTAAATCTTGAGCCAGTTCTATCATTAACTGCTGAAATCTTTTGTTCTCTTATTCCCTCTCCTCTTCTGCCCCTCTCCCCTACCTTTCCATAAATCAGTCAAACTATTCAACCTCCTCATTATCACAGTTGAAGGAACGGTTGCTCCAGATATTAATGCCTATAGAAGTGTCTCCCAGCAAAATCCTTCCTGTTTGTCAAAGGTAAGAAGAGATCTGCCTATTCTTTCTACCTCTTCTTTCACTAAGCTTCATGGGCGTCAAGCAGGATGATGGGCTTATTTATCCTACCACCCTTGGCACCTAGTACAATGCACAATGTGTAACTGCTAGTGGGTATTAATAAATGTTAGCACGACGAACCTCCCCTCTGTCATCTAGCTTACCATATATGCTAAATGCTGAATCTGTATTGACTGGCTGATAGAAACTCTTACTTTGCCAATCATTAGAGGAGAAGAGTTACTAGATCGAGTTTGTACCACTATTGCTCAGCTGTTGGGTCTTCAAACTAGCAAAAGTCAGGCTATGGAACAAGTGGAAACCAACACTAATGAGACAGTGCACTTGTCATATCAAAGCCTTTCTCAGTCAACTGTCCATTACAGGGATTTTACTCCCTGTAATAATCATTCACTTAATATTTGCCAAACATAATGAGTTCAATAGCAGAGCACTATAAACAGTTTGATGACTGTAGCAATTATGATGATGTTCTAGAAAGGGCATTTGCTTATGTTTAGAAAAGAATCTGGCAAAGGCAGCACGGTAGAGGGGATTCAGCTGGGACTGAACTCAGGGTGCCTAATGATCTTGGCTATTTGGCTATTTGGAGTGCAAAGGAGCCTACAGTGTTCATCCACTCGAGTGGAGAGGTATCTTTCCTATAGAAATTGCCTTCCAACTGCATAAATTCCGAACTACAGGGCTCTGAAAAGAGCTTTCAGCCCGAGTAAAGACTCCCTAGGCAAATGCTACATCTCAGACACTACTAAATACAAACGAATAATACCTCAGACACTCACAGTGTAGTCCAAAGGTTGGCAAACTTCTATTGTAAAGAACCGGATGGTAAACACTGTAGTGTTCTGTGGGCCATACAGTCTCTCTGGCACTCATTCAACTCTGCATGTAATGCAAAAGCAGTCTCAGAAAATACATAAACTATGCAACATGGCTGTGTTCTAATAAAGCTTTATTTACAAAAATAGGCAGCTGGTCAGGTTTGGCCCACAGGTTGTAGTTTGCCAGCTCCTCATCTAATCTACAGGTCAGGTACACTTTTTTTTAAAAAGCCCAATGGTGAGATCTGTGTTCATGAAAGTGTCCTCCTTGTATCTGCGTAACATCTCCAAGTTTATGAAGCTATTTCATGAAGGATGACTCAAAATTTAATCTTCATACTAACACTTTGTAGTGGATGGGTCTTAATGCACTTACTTTATGAATAAGAAAACTAATCCTCAAATAAATTCAAGAATTTAAAGACATTACACAGGAAGGCATGGAACTAGGAGTTGAGCTTCTGCCTATTAAGGCACCAATTACTATGTGTTCACCAAAACTCATTTCCTCTTCCTCCAGAGCATACAAAGCTACACTTCACACGTTCCTTTGCAGGTAGGTCTGGCCACGTGCTTAGGTTCTGGCCAGTAGAATTTAGGCTTTGTGCATTAAAAGTGATTTCTCTATTTTCTTTTCCCCTTTTGGTTGGCTGGAGAGGAGACATACCTCAGGCAACCTTGTGAGTCATATGTTGACAAGCGCAGAACCACAAGACAGAAGGAGCCTGAGCCCCTGAATCACCACCTGGAAGAGAGCCACTCATCCAGGAATGCCTGTGAAAGCAGCATGAGATGTATATTAAGGCCTAAAGATACAAAGCTTAATCATTTTACAATGGCTAGTATGCCTCAACTAATGCAGCAGAGGTATTAGAAATACAGTTCACCAGGCTCATGAGGTGGAAGAGATCCTATTTCTGACAAGGGATCTATCAAGAAACACAAAGGATGCCTTTAAGAAAGAACAAACTGTTCTAAATGGCTTGATGTTAAGTTTGCAACCTAAGCAGTGGAAGGAGAGGCAAGCAAAGACGAAGACTGGGAAAGGGCAACACTGAGGAAAAGGGACTTGGAAAGAGCAAGAGACCTGCTGTTAGCACAACCAACCGGAGGAAGAGGCTGAAAGCAGTTAAGACCACCTCACGGGTCTCAGGATAGCACTGGCCTAACCAGAGCACAGCTGGGAGCCAGCAAAAGACTGTTCTATGTTTTCAATATAGAACGAGATTTTTTTTTTTAGAACCAGATTTTTTTTTTAATTTATTTTGTACAGAGAGAGAGATCACAAGTAGGCAGAGAGGCAGGCAGAGAGAGAGGGAGGAAGCAGGCTCCCTGCTGAGCAGAGAGCCCGATGTGGGACTTGATCCCAGGACTCTGGGATCATGACCTGAGCCGAAGGCAGAGGCTTTAACCCGGTGAGCCACCCAGGTGCTCCTAGAACCAGATTTTTTTTTTTAAAGATTTTATTTATTTATTTGACAGAGAGAGATCACAAGTAGACGGAGAGGCAGGCAGAGAGAGAGAGAGAGAGAGAGAGAGAGAGAAGCAGGCTCCCTGCTGAGCAGAGAGCCCGATGCGGGACTCGATCCCAGGACCCTGAGATCATGACCTGAGCCGAAGGCAGCGGCTTAACCCACTGAGCCACCCAGGCACCCAGAACCAGATTTTTTAAAGTAGATTTGATCTTGATCTTTTCTCAATGGAATATATGCTAATTACAAATGTGCAAAGAATTATGAAGAAGAAAATTACACATAATCCTATAGTCAAAGATAACTGGTATTACTAGTTCGAGGCATAAACTTCTGAGCTTACTTTACCTTTTCTTATGCACATACATTTAGGCATTAAGAAAAAACTGTCTACTAGTGTACATTAAGGTTGTTCAACTTTTCCTGCCATTACAAAAAAAAAAAAAAAACAACTGCCATAAACATTCCTATCACCATGTCTTTGTGCAAATGTGCAAGTACTTTTATAGGCATAGTTTCTGGAAGTAAAGCCACTGAGCTGAAGGGTCTGCCTACTGTCAAACTGCCATCTGGAAATACTAACTCAAATTCCCACTGGCAGTATAGAAAAGTGCTCATTTTCACACACCTCTGCCGACACTAGATATCATCTGGGGGTTTTTTGGTTGTTGTTTTTTTTAAGCCTTTACCTGTCAGGTAAGTTAAAACACACACACACACACGCACACACACACACACGTATAACTGTATTTCATTCTTTTAATTTTTGAAAACACGATTAAAAATTTTTTGGTCCTCTTCTTCATATTTTTTAAAACATCCTCTCTGGCCTGTGGAAAATCCTAATCCACAACACTGAGAAGTTATATTTAGTAAGGGGAAAGTGTGCTTAATTTATGCAACAGTCTAAGTGACTAGAAGCCAAGCAAATTTTGGATTTGAAAAGCAGCATGAAAGAAGTTAGAACAAATGATCAGATATTAATTCTCAAGGGATATGGATTGTGGGTAAGCTGTGATTACCAGAATTGAGTGGGAAATGTGTTTCCACATTTATGTACTCTAAATAATAAGCTGTCTTGCTAATTAAAATCAACGAAGGACTTAAATGTTAACTTCTTACTTCCTTAAGTTTGTCTTTCACACCTTTGTCATATGCTTGACTTTGATTTTGGTTATGCTAGGCAAATGGGTTAGAGGAAAAATACAAACAGAAAATTGATACAGGTTGTCAATCCTGAGATAAAGAAAGGGGTGTGTGTGCGTGGGTGTGAATGTGTGTGTATGTAACACAGATACTAAAATAAGTGGGCGTATGCACCAACCACTGGACAAGACTTGTCACACACTTCATCTCATTAATCTTCACAATTCTTTGAAAGGCACAGAATCTGTATTTTTTAAATGAGGAAAATGAGTACCAGAGAAATTGACCCAGGTGGTTACCTAAAGAGCTAAGCTGTTATTAGAACTTTTGTTTCCTGCTGCTATTTTACTTCAAATCCTATAATTGACCTCCTGCCCCGCACTATACCACAGCACTGAAAAAAGTCCTAGATTAGAACTTTGGGGCTCTCCCTGACACTAGTGTCCTTCTTTTCTCTTTGGGGATACAAAGAAACAAACAAATGATTAAGAAAAAAGAGAACAGGGGAGCCTGAGTGGCTTAGTGGGTTAAAGCCTCTGCCTACGGCTCAGGTCATGATCCCAGAGTCCTGGGATCAAGCCCAGCATCAGGCTCTCTGCTCAGCAGGGAGTCTGCTTCCTCCTCTCTCTCTGCCTGCTTCCCTGCCTACTTGTGATCTTCACCTGTCAAGTAAATAAATAAAATCTTAAAAAAAAAAAAAAAGAGAGAACAGGTTGCATGTGAGAATGGGAAAAGATTCCAGCAATATGAATAAAAAACAAGAAAATAAACTTAAGTATTGAGTGAATGAGAAATTAAGGAAATTGAACAAAGAAGTGTAAACTTCGAATCGTATCAGGAAGACAATAATACATAACTACAGGATAAAGAAGAAGCACAAAAAAGCAATGGTATGGAAACCCCCCTCCCCCCAATACACATATACCTCAAAAGAAGAAATTTAAAAAAAACAAAAAACAAAAAACCAATAGTTAGAAGCCACAGAATTATAAAAGTGGATGGTCCAATCAAGAAATGTTATGTCCAGCCTCTTCAACTTGACCTGTTCCTAAAGAAAGAATCCATTTTCCATTCTGTTACTATTTGCTTTCCCCCACTACCTTCTTTAACTGCAGTGATCAAAACTGTACTCTCTCTTCAAATAAGGGTGATAGGGGCGCCTGGGTGGCTCAGTGGGTTAAAGCCTCTGCCTTTGGCTCAGGTCATGATCTCAAGGTCGTGGGATCGAGACCCGAATCAGGCTCTCTGCTCAGCAGGGAACCTGCTTCCCCATCTCTCTCTGCCTCTCTGCCTACTTGTGATCTCTCTCTCTCTCTCTCTGTTAAATAAATAAAATCTTTAAAACAAACAAACAAATAAACAAACAGATAAGGGTGATCGCCACCTGGGAATAGAAAGAGAATGTTATCCAGGCCTGCAGACACTATATGCACTGACCATGACAACTTCAGAACTTCATCACTTTGTTGCTCTCTGCTTCTCTGCAGGCCTTTTGCCAATATTTGTGTTGCTTTGTGTTTGTTCTTAACGATACTTCTCTGAACTTAGAACAAGAAAAATCATGGAAGGCATCTTAAGAAGACCCCTAGACCAAAGAGAAGAGCAGGGAACTGCTCCTGTGTCTTACAGCTGATACACATCAGAGCCAGAGTAATACCCAACCATGGGTTCTTACCTTCATGGACTCGCATGTGGCCTTATAAACCAAATTGAGCCTAAACTTTATTTCTGTGAAAAGAGAAAGGAAATGAGAAAACTAGGGCAAAGGAATCTGGAAAGAAAAAGGAAGACTTTGAGGAGGAAAGATCACAACCAATAGAAGCGTGAATGTGAGTGCACAGAGCGGGAAAAGTAAGAAACTCAAGTGTAGGGAGAATGGAACAGCTCCTTTCTCCGTTCCTTTTGTTCTTCTGTCCCCTTGTGTGTATCTTGCTTGCATTCATCACTTTTTCAGGAAAAAAGGCGCACATTTGTTTTTTTTATTTTTGGGTTTTTTTTTTTTTAAGATGTTATTTATTTATCTGACAGAGAGAGAGAGAGCACAAGCAGGGGACGTGGGAGGAGGAGAAGCAGGCTCCCCGCTGAGCAGGGAGCCTGATGCAGGACTCGATCCCAGGACCCCGAGATCATGGCCTGAGCCAAAGGCAGTCACTTAACCAACTGAGCCACCCAGTGCCCCAAAAGGCATACATTTGAGATAGGAAAAAGTAAGTAAATAGTGAGAGAATATGAAATAAAGTTCAGAATGACTATGCATCAGAATGGGAAAAGGGGACTGGTCAAATTCTTTACATAAGATTAAAATTAAATGATAAAGAAGAAACTTGAGACATGGTCCCTCTTCCTCCCCACGCCTCCACCAAAATTTGTATATCCCTATTTATTATGTTCCCCACACCTGCCTTCTCTCATTTTCTAAGTGGATTTTTTGGCCTTTTAATTTTTCAAAACACCAATAAGAACATGAGAAAATAAGTGAGTAAATTTTAAAAATGCAAAAATCAGAAAATAAGGAAAGCACAAAATGAGTGAAGTTAACCTTAAAACCTTACCACCAAGAGGATGCTCACAATATAAGAGGCATTTAGTTACTAGGTCCAGGCTGAAGTCCTGTCTCACCTTCTAACGAGCACTGAAGAAGTAGCAACAAGAAGGTAGACTGTGACTTAGCCCACACAATTTGCATTTTCCATTGTCCTTCTTCCTCACCCACAAGTGTAATTCCCTGTGAAACCTGCACTAGTGGCGTGGTCCCTTTCCGCATTTGCGTACACACATGTATACACACTCCAAGAAGGACGCCAAGTCCATGTGCCAAAGAAAGTGTCAACTATGGTGAAATCTAAGGAGTGGGAAAGGCGAGGGAGAATTTTACTTAGTTACTTAATATGAGTCAGTATTGCTTGGTCTTTTTAAAAACAGTCATTAGATATAATTTTGGACATTTAAAATAAAGAATAAAGAATGGGCAAATGATGATAAATGGACATAGACATGAGAGGGGAAAATGTGCAAGGAGAAATTATAAGAGAGTAAAACAATGGTCTTTTAAAGCTGTCTTTTATTTTGTCCCTTCTCTTCTGATTTTACAGCTGTACTTGAGGGGAGGGGCGCCTCAGACCCCCTGCCTGTATATTCTTTCAAGGTTTATCTTCTCACACCCTACCTGGAAAAATCAGACAATATGGACACTGATTTTAAGAAGAAGGAATTAGATGAAAACCTTATACTGCATACATCTACAATCATAATCTACTCTCTAAACAGATCAATAGGGGAGGCCGGGGTGGGTCAGTCATTAAGCGTCTGCCTTGGGCTCAGGTCATGATCCAGGGTCCTGGGATTAAGACCCGCATCCGGCTCTCTGCTCAGCAGGAAGCCTGCTTCTCCCTCTCCCACTTGCCTTGCTTGTGTTCCCTCTCTCGCTGTCTCTCTCTGTCAAATATATAAATAATATCTTTAAAAATAAATAATAAACAGATCAACAGAAATAATCATTTACCTTTCTTCAAAGAGACAGCCGAAGTAACTCTAAGTCACTCATGATAGCTTCTGTTTTGTTGACAAGTAATTAGAGATAGTAATGGATCGTTCCTGAAAACCTCCATGATAGGGTTCATGGCCTTGATATGCCTGAACCAATTCCTCAGGTAGATTGCAGGATCCCTTATCAGTCCTTCATGGTACTTCTTTCTTTCCCAAAAAAAATACCACGTTTTTCTTAAAATACCACTCTTTTTCCCTCAACTACTACTTTTATATCACCCATCAACTCCAAAGTTCCAAAGTAGCCGTTTTCTTTCCTTCTTCATTAGGTGCAGCCCAGACTCCTCAGGGGGTATTAAAAACCTTCAAGAGGGGCGCCTGGGTGGCTCAGTGGGTTAAAGCTTCTGCCTTCGGCTCAGGTCATGATCTCAGGGTCCTGGGATCGAGCCCCGCATCGGGTTCTCTGCTCAGTGGGGAGCCTGCTTCCTCCTCTCTCTCTCTCTCTCTGCCTGCCTCTCTGCTTACTTGTGATCTCTCTCTGTCAAATAAATAAATAAAATCTTTAAAAAAAAAAAAAAAAAAAAACCTTCAAGATCTGGTCCCACCCTATAACCATTCTTATGCCCCTGCTTCCCTATGCCAAGCCCTATGTCAACGACCTCACAGCTCTTCCTTCTCTTAATCAGGAAGCACTCACGCAGCTGCAGGCCCATTTACTCCAGGGAACACCATATGCAGAGAGAAGAAATTAAACCATAAAAGTGGTAATTTTTTTTTTTTTAACAGAGAAGGCACTCAATTGTTTCTTGCCTCTGTATCTTACCAACTCCAAGAAAGTAACAGCATCACTAAGAGAGAACATGACTGCAAGTTCAGGCTCCAAAGTCAGCCAACAGTACTCCAATGTCAGCTCTACCAATTACAAAATTACACTATGACCTAGGATAAGTTATTTTTCTCTCTGAACCTCAGATTGGTCATCCCCAAAGTGGAGATAACAACTTTATTCATCTCCCTGAGTTATGATGAAGATTGCTAGTTGTCAAAATGACTTTTAGATACTCGATTTGTTTCTAATAAGCTTGATGTCATCATCTGGTATAGAAATCTCCAGAATCTACCCTTTTCCTCAGATACCATGTTCTGAAGCGGTATCCTTAACTAAAATTAAGCAATTAAAAATTAAATTAGGTGATTACTTGCTCTGGTGAATATTTATGTAGCCACAATCACATAACTTCATACAGTCATAATATGTAAACTTTGCTTATTGATAGTAAACTTTTAAAATCAACCTATGAGGGGCACCTAGGTGGCTCAGTGGGTTAAGCCTCTGCCTTCGGCTCAGGTCATGATCTCAGCATCCTGGGATCGAGGTCTGCATCAGGCTCCCTGCTGGGCAGAGAGCCTGCTTCCCCCCCTCTTTCTGCCTACTTGTGATTTCTCTCTCTGTGTGTCAAATAAATAAATAAAATCTTTAAAAAAAGAAATCAACCTATGTTCGGGGCGCCTCAGTGGCTCAGTTGGTTAAGCCGACTGTCTTCAGCTCAGGTCTTGATCCTGGAGTCCCAGGATCAAGTCCAACATCAGGCTCCCTGCTCAGCAGGGAGTCTGCTTCTCCTTCTGACCCTCTCCCATCTCAAGCTGTCTCTCTCATCTCTCAAATAAATAAAATCTTGGGGAAAAAAAGTAAAATAAATAAAATCAACCTGTTATTGAAACATGGAAGGAGTAATAATGAATACTGAAAAGGAATTAAAGAATGTTTATATATGAGAGAAGTAAGGAGGGACAAGTGAGAGAAAGGATAGGTAAAGGGAGTACTATGGTCACTAGGTAGAGTATTTCTATTTGGCAGAGCAGAGGAAAAAAGTGTAAGTGAAATTGTTAAAGTTACATAGATAGCCAACTAACAAAGTAACTGAAAGAGATGTGGGGATTTTACTAGTGAGCTAATTCCTCATCTACCATAGAAGGAAATCAACAGATGATATCAAAAACTGAAAAATCAACAGAGTAGTATAAATACATCATTTAGAGATATGAAAGTAAAACTAAAACCCTACAAAAAGACAAGTAAAAAGAGTTAAAAGTCATTTATTTAGGAAAGAGGTAGAGAGGGTTAAGAGAAGAAAACATACTTCTTGTACTAGTTCTTTTATACTGTGTTTAAAATGGCATACATTCAGACAGCGTGCCTACCAAAAGCAGCTGACCATCTTTCTAAATAAGAGGGTCCTAACTGGAGAAACTGGCAAGGAGAAGCTCCCATGATACTACAATAATATCAGTCTGGGCTTCAAGATTCCCAAGGAGGCCACAGAGGGCATGTATGTTGACAAGAAATGCCCCTTTATTTGTAATGTCTCTATCCAAGGGCAGATTTTGTCTGGTGTGGTGACCAACATGAAGATGAAGAAGACCACTGTCATCTACCAAGACTACCTCCACTACATCCAAAAGTACAACCCCTTCAAGAAATACCACAAGAACATGTCTGTGAGCCTATCCCGCTGCTTCAAGGATGTCCAGATTGGTAACGTTGTCAGTGTGCAAGTGCTGGCTCTTGAGCAAAACTGTGATGTTTCAACACGCTCAAGGTCATGAAGCCCACTGGTGCGAAGAAGCAATTCTAGAAATTCTGAGACTAGACATCTACCCATACCCCCAAAGAAAATAAAGTTATTTTCCCTGTAAAAAAGGAAGGAAGGAAGGAAGAAAGGAAGGAAGGAAGGAGAGAATACAACTGACAAAAATCTATTCACAATACCAACTAAAACCACCACAAGTATTAACTTGACAAGAAATATAGACAACTTACATGAAGAAAAATAACTCTAGGGGCACCTGGGTAGCTCAGCCGGTTAAGAGTCTGACTCTTGGTTTCAGTTCAGATCGTGATTCCAGGGTCCTGGGTATGAGCCATGAGTGGAGCCCCACGTCAGACTCCATGCTCAGCAGGGAATCTGCTCAATCACCCCTCCCCTCCACTCATGCTCTCACACTATCTCTCTCTCCCTCTCAAATAAATCTTTGAAAAAAAAAAAAAACCTCGAAATCTTTACTGACATACAAAAAGACTTAAAATTTAGTGAGTCCTACTATGTTCCTGAAAGGCACAGTGTCTTAAAGTTAGTGATTCACCTCAGTTATTCCATAATCAGTGCAATTCCAATTAAAAAAAAAAAAAAAAAAAACAGAATTACTTTGGAGACTATTCAGTCTATTTCTAAAATTTATCTAGAACAGAAAATATATGAAAAGAAAAGAAAAAGAAAAGCCAAATAAGAACAATGATAAAGAACTCACTCTACTAGGTAGTTCAGAACTAGACTAATTGATCTATGAAAAAGAATAAAGTACACAGTATCATGAGCTTCACCTTCTTCATTAAATAGGGAAATAGTAATTTTGAACAAAATTAAATACCAAGATATGGCCACTGACCTCCCTACTGTTATATTTGGACTGATGACACAAGCAGCATGACAACATTCAAATCAATGTCTTATAACCTAAAAAAGTTTGAGTTGGAGGGCTCTGAGCTTCTTAGGGAAAACATTTCTCGTTCTCTGTAGAAGAAAAAAAGAGGGGCACCTGGGTGGCTCATTCAGTTAAGTGCCTGCCTTCAGCTCAGGTCATGATCCCAAGTTCCTAGAATCAAGCCCCATATCTGGCTCCCTGCTTGGTGGGAAGCCTCCTTCTTCCTCTCCCACTTCCATGTTCTCTCTCGCTTTCTCAAATAAATAAATAAAAATTTTTAAAAAAGAAAAACAGAGCTACTCATAATCAGGCAAAATCCTGTCTAATAACAAGAGTTTGCAAACTTAGTAAGAGCAGAAATGTTATATTTCACATCAGGTAATTACCTACTTGTAGCTAATATATTCCAATTGCAAGACAGTAATTGGACAAAATGTGCATACAGAGGAAAAAGCAATCAAAGGGCAGCTTTGATTGGGGCAAAGGACACCAATGTCAACTTCAGAGTCCAGTATTTTCTCATGAAAGGTCTAAGCTCAGAAAGTTGAGACCACTGTACCCTCACCTATTTACTGCAAAAGCCTTCTGGTCTCCCTTGCACTAGTCTCATCTCTGCCCCCCCCCACCCCCCGCCCCCAGTCTCTAAACTGTTGTCAGAGATCCTTCTGAAATTCAAATCACATTAATCTCTCCCCAGCTTAAAACCTTCTCCCTTAGGTAGGGCGAGGGGAGGGGGCAGGGAGAGATAACGTCCAAATTTCTTAGCCCGGATTATGAGGTCTTTATTATGACACTCTGCCCTTGCCTACTTCCTCATCTTCAATCCTTGTTTATCTACAAGATATAATCCTTCTTATTCCTCAAGGCTTAGCTCAAATATTACCTCCAGAAATCCCTTGCTTACTTCTCCACACTCAAGCTACCACTGGAATGTTCCTCTATTATGGTGCTACCATAATTACATGATAGAAGCATGTCCTTGTACTATACTATGAATTACCGAAAAAAAGGTTAATACTTTTATTCACTTTTCATGTCCCCCACTAGCCCTTGTTATATTAAGCATTCAACATATCTTTGTACCAACTATTTATTAACAGTTATGGATTCCATGAGAAACTCTCGATTTTCCCTCCCTTGTACAAAGAATTCAAATGACATAAAGACAGAAATCACAAGTATCTAAAATGCTCAGCATCTCCTAAAAGCAAAAATCTGTATGATTAAATACAGTAGGTCCAGCCATCATGATCTGGGAACTGGAGAGCTCAATTCCAGCCAAAAATCTATTTCATGTCTTAGAGAAAAAAATGTGTAGCCTATTTTTTTCTCCTTAAAAGAGTAAGGTGGCTATGGTTTCTTTCTGCTCTAGAAATCTAGGACTCATTCCTACACTGACATCAGCATAGGACATTCAATACACAGTGTGCACACTGCTGTCATGTAGGTTATACTAAGCCAAGGGGAAAATTAGTAGCAGATGGTACCAAGGTTCTAGGTCAACATTTTTTATTTGCACTCTAGAACAAATACAATTTCTCTTCAATTAAAGTAGATGAGATGTGCATTACCCTTATTTCTAGAATTAGATCATCTTATATTTCTGGGGCCTTTCCATCTTCCAAATGCTTTCAGAGGCGTTATACCAGTAATTCTTATAACAACCTTGTGAAGTAAGAACTAGTATTAGTTCTTATTGCTGAAAGGGAGGCTGGGGTTCGTAGACATAATAAGATTCTAAAAACATTCACCTTACATGCCTGAAGATTCCTCTGACTGCTGTTTTTATGTTGCAGTTCAAGTACCTTACAATTTTTGAGTGTTTTAAGAAACACTGAGATGACTTCCAGCTCAGAGGCTTAGTACATTATACCAAAATTTGAGACTAATAATATTTTCCTAAGTTAATGCATAAATACACAATGTAGGAGCAACCATTGAGTTTTATACTTAATATACAGTTTTAAGACTAGGGATATGCCATCAAAACTCGGGTTTCTTCTCTTTGATCTTTCTGGATCTGAATGAACATTTTTCAACTTTATATACCCATCAATCGAAACCACTTCCACTAACATTGTTTAATAATAAATACAATTCAGATTTGATGAAAATTAGAATCTACCAGTTTTACATTCTGAAATGGAACTGATCTGTATAATTTAAGATATTTCACTTAAAACTGTCCTGGAATGCAGAAGAAAGATTTCTTTAAAAATAGTCTTGCCATCCACTAAGATTAATGCCAATATGGGCAGTCAGTACAGAAAATTTTTCGCTCAGCAAAATGAATCATTAAAATAAGTAAAAATAAGTAAAATATGAAATATATGCTCATGAAAAAAAGATAAGACTATCTGTACGTGAAAACATCGTCCCTGAAACAAGACACCTCACATTCATCCATTTTACAAGCTTAGATGACTAGAAAAATTCACTCAAATTGCCATAATGTTTCACTTTAATTCAATCTTAGAGATTACTTTTATGGTAAAAGTAATGGAAGTCCTTTCCATCCTTATTTCTGTGATGTGCAAAGCCAAACAGTCCTCATAGTATGCTATGCATTTCAACTTACTCCTGCATTCAGCATACAGGAGAGTTTCCAAACATATTAAGACAAAACTCTAAATGGAAAATCCTTCTGACAAACTGCATATTGAGTTATCCAAATTCCCAAATCCTACCCTATTTCTATGTAAAAGGTCCTTCCCAGGCTTAGAAAACTCAGCTGTGCTCTGGAAATCTCATCCATGGTCTAATTCATATTTTGAATAAAAAGCAGGCATCAAGGCTGGAACCGTGAACATGACACACTGAAGTTGATACCATAAACTAGCAACAGTCTCCAGACAGGCTCTCACAAGGAGCACTGACATGATAAAGTTACATCTAAGTAGACCCACATGAATAACCTGAAATGACAGACGAATTTCAGTTGGAAGACAAGTTTGGAAGACATTTCTTGACATGTCATTTATTCTGTCTGACCAGGCAGGAGTATTTCTTATAATTCAAGAGCAATCTCCATATAATTTAAATTCTGATCTCCTCACTCATACTTTCAAATGCTTCTCTCATGCTACAGGAGCTGACAGATTCTAAGAACATGATACATGGATTCTGCCTCCATTTTATCTATGCTGAATACTTATACCGTGTCATTTTATAAAGCTAATTATTTTCACCGTACACGACCCTTTTTAACTGATACAAATACATTCTGTCCAGATTATTGTAGAAAGTTAAAATACAGCTTTACTCGTGACTCAAACTGAGTAAGACTTGAAATGTTTACATTAAAGCTCACTGTTCATGGGTGTCAGACACATACAATTTTTAGGCATATCTACATCCTTGACTTGCAACCTAAGAATACAGTGGTTTTGCCACTGACCACTTCATTACAATGAGCTTCCTATTCATCAGCCTGAAAATTTTACTGTTACAGAAGTCTACATTTGCCAGGGGAAAAAAAACAAAAAAAAAACAAAAACCACTTCGCCTCATCAAAAATACTTTACCTTTTTATCTCAGACTGAAATAGACTATCTCAAATAGGCTGTCAAGAGTTCAAATAAATATTTAAACTTAACAGAAAATAAAATCACAAATGTATCCATCCCATCTTTCACTAGGACCATTCCACTTACCTTAAAATTAGTAGTATGACTCTTACCTTTTTCTGGACTTAAGTTTTTATATACTTCAAGGTCTGCCATTAAATTTAATACTCTTACACATTATTGGCAAGAGCAGTCAAATTCCTCTCTAAAGGCAAAGCCTTTTTCTGATACACATCTCCAGAAAGGAGAAGAGGAAAAAAAAAAAAAAAGGCAAAGAAATCCTCAGCAGCCCCAAGAACTTGGCTCATGCTGCCCTTTATGGCATGATGCGATCTTCACAATTCAGGCTTTACGGTGTGGAGAAAATAAATCCGGGAGATATGATTACAGAACTTTGTCCCAAAGTGAAAAGCACAGCCAGATAAGAGCACTGGAAGCATCTGCTCAGGGCTGCCGCTATTGTGGGAATGCAGGCGCTGTGGCTAGTTTGGGTATGAGACATGCATGCTTAGCGCAGGGCTTAAAACCCTCAAGGCATTGTGCACATTTTATGTCTGGGAAGTGGAGCTCTTTAGCCTTCAAAGAAAAACCCTCCTCACCTACAAGGGGCCATTGAGAAACACAGATTACCAGGGTAGTGACGCAGGCTGAATGCAGAAAATGAACATGCACACACACACACACACACACACACACACACACACACACACAGAAACACAGAAGCACACACACAGACACGCACACTCTCAGAAGCAAAGATCACTCCACTGGAGGCAAAAGCAATCCATTAAAAAGGAAGCTATCTGTGCTCTTCTCCATAGCACACTACTTTCGTGCCAGTCCAGGTAAGCACAGATTACTGACAGTGTTGAAGGTTTTCCTTGATGTCTGTCCTTATTCCACACACAAACATAGCCATGATTATAGAAGAGACTGGAAGGTTTCCAACTTAGAATGAAAGAGGTGACAGTTTCTAAATACTTGAGCAGTGATGGCTACTTCTCAGGTAAAAATCACATCCCTGTGGGCAAGTTAAGTAGCGAGAATGGGTCTGAAAAAGCCAGTTTTAGTGAATGAACCGGCATATTATTAAAGTCCAGTTTTCCCTAAAATATGCATAAGCATTTATTTGCATGTTTTATCAACTTCTTTACAGAGACAGGTAGACAGACAGAAAGGCAGGGCATGTCTTTCACAAGCAATTTACTGTAGTCTTGCATTTCAGACTTGTAACTAAGTCTCTCCATCCTGAGCATTAACTCCCTTACTCCCAGAATTCTCTAATACTAACACCTCTTGCCATTTTCTTCTCCCTGCTTCCACTGAACCCCTGACAATCCCAGCACTACCTATCCCATAAATGTCACCATCAACCCATCTACTCCACTCCCATAGGACCACCCAGCCCAGATCACTAACCCATCCCTCTCCCCTGAGGTATCATGTTCTATCCCACTTCCTGTTCACCTGTTTCCCAACTGCCATGGCCCTTATCCCATCTGCAGACCCTACTGTTTACTCTTAAATCCTCTGAGAAATCTGAATGTCACAGATGTGTGTGTGAGTATGCATAATTAGAATATCCTTCTCAAAAGACTCTGTGTGTGTGTGTGTGTGTGTGTATATATACACACACACACACAATTATACAACAAAACAGTTAAGAGTTTAGGAGCCCATCTACCTGGGTTTAAATTCTGACTCTTCCACCAACCATCTGTGTGAACTGGGGCAAGTTACTTAAATGGTCTGATACTTGGTTTCCTTATTTGTACAACAGGCATAATAATAGTTCCTCCTTCAAATGTTATTGTAAGAATTTAATACGCATAAAGTGCTTAGAATCAGTTATTTTGCATTATCATTGTCATACTATGGTTATTAGTCTTGAAATCCTTTACAACAACCTAGAAATGCAGTGGAGTTCACTGTTTAAATGAAACAGTACTTTAAATGTACAGTGGTACCCCCAAATTTGAGGTATCAGAAATACCCACTTCTGTTAAATAATTCAAATGATTAATACTCCCAGATAGTCTTCTATAAAAAGACACTAGTGTCCCCAAGACACAAAATTGGTGTCAAATGATGGGTTTCTCATTCCTCTGACGTGCCAGAACCAAAGTTACCTGAAAAGCAAAAGGCAGCTTTGGGTCAATTTCTCACTCAGTCCAGAAAAGAGATGGAGACCAAAGTGCTCCCAAAGGAGACTGGCAAACTTCTCCTTCCCTTTTTTTCCAGAGGTTCCCCACAACAGTCTTGGGAGAGTGAGGAGAGAGGAAGGGAGCAGACAGCTTTTCCCCTCCTCATCCACAGCGAGTCTTCTCCCAGTAGGTTCTTCATGCTTCTTGCCTTCTAGCCCTCAAAGCTCCCCAGGCTCCTCCCTGGAAAGGCTGACCTATGGCTCGAACATGAAGGCCAAGCCCAACACCACAGCAATGGGCAGTGCCCGCAAGCAGGCGGGCGAGCCTTTAGAAAGCAGGCATGTACCCTGAGCATGTGTCTGACCACCAAGGAAAACTCATGGGTTTTGAGAATCCAGAAATATCTACACCTTATTAAATATCCAATTCTTTAGCAGCAGCAAGTAATTCTCTATGCAGCCCATTGGAAAGACTCATACTGAAACACCTACTCTAGGGTCAGCAGAGACACTGGATGATTGACACACATTGCCCTGAGTTACGCCCCAGAGTTCTCGCAGCAGGAGGTCATGTATAATGTCAAGTCTAGGTCACCAGGCTTTCAGGGTCAGTGGTGCTTCCTTTGACTGGGTCACCGCAACAACCACACAGCTCTGGAATGTTTAACCTCTTATCTGAACTCCTCATTTGAAAAGACTGGGCTCTTTCCAGAGTAGTTCTAGCATAGTACTTGGCATATATAATAGGTATCTCATAAGCCCTCATTAGCTATCTCTATTTCTACTTCTAATTGTGGAAGATAACCATTATCTTCCACCAATCAGGTAAAAGAGAAAAGTGTCTCCGAGTTCAGCTTGACAACTGACAGTGAGAGAAGGACTTTAAATCCCATCTAACAATGATTTCCTTACATTTCACACCTGAGTTCTACTTCTGATTTCTCAAAGACACATCACCAAGTAACAGACTACGGCATGGGCTTCAAAGTCAGATGGAGGGGGTGCCTGGGTGGCTCAGTTGGTTGAGCGACTGCCTTCAGCTCAGGTCATGATCCTGGAGTCCTGGGATCGAGTCCCGCATCAGGCTCCCAGCTCCACGGGGAGTCTGCTTCTCCCTCGCTCATGCTCTCTCTGTCTCTCTCTCTGTCTCTCTCTCTCTCAAATAAATAAATAAATAAATAAACTTAAAAAAAAAAAAAAAGTCAGATGGAGGAAAATCTAAGTCCCAGCTTTGTCCTTCACTCACTGCATGATCTTGGGGAAGTTATGGGCAGGGTGGCTAGATAAAACAGACACCCAGTTAAGTCTGGATTTCAGATAAACTATAAACAATTTTTTAATGTAAGTACATCCCATGCAAAATTTCCTGTATTTTTACTTGTTAAAATCTAACTAACTACCTGACGGAAGGGGGCCTCTCTGAGCCTAAAGAGCCTCAATGTAGAGATGTTAGCAGCCACCTCATAGGGTACTTCTGAAGGTAAATGAGCTAGTATAGGCCAAGGGCCACAGCCCTGTGCTTGGACAAATAAGTATTCAATCTCTAGAAGGTGAGTGAATGGGCACTCTAATCACTGGCTGGACAGAACTTTATTTAATCAAGTCCCATGCTGAAGAGGTGATACGCTATACCATCTCCACACAGACCTCAATCTCGCCAGCTACATAATTCCAAATTGAGACCAACTCAGGGCAACAGCATGGCGCACATCTGCTCCAAAACTGCCAAGTCCATCAAGAAAACCTACTGACACAAACATGGGAGCCACATCACTTTGTGAGGCAATTCTTATAAAAGCTATCATTTACCAAACACTGTAAACAATACCTTCTCCGATCTTCATGAAAATTCCGCAAGGTGCTACATTAGTACTCATATTTTAAACTTAGGGAAGGAGACAGATTCAAGTTGGCCAAGATGTCCAAGACTGCAGAGCTGTGCTAGAACCAGGCTTCCAACCCAAGCTAACTCCAGGCCCAGATCCTTCCCACCGGCTCCATGCTTCAGGTCATGAAAACCATCTACGGGATTTCAAGCTGAGCTTCAGAATTCCTCACTCTTCCCAGTTAGAGAATCTTCCCACCATGGCAGAAGCTGTTAGGGCCTCTGGCTTGGAAACACAGAGATGCTGAGTAAGGAAAATCACCTGGAAAATCAAAATCTCAAATCAGCCATTCAGTTTTTAAATCATAGTCACAATTTTATGTGCATTCGAAGTAGTACAAAAGCAAGAAGAGAGCAGCAGTGACTTCCCAGGCAAAGAGCCTCTGGGGGGGGTGCCCAACCACACCCCTCACAGACCCGGTCCTCCCGCCTCGGTAACTTAGTGAGGGTTTGGTTCTGCAGGACCTTTCACACACTGCTGAGAAACTGTAAGTTAAGGGCATAAATTTTTAAAAAGCCATCAGAGGTATAAAAATGTATATACAAGAATATTTCATTAGTACTAGTTATTACAATTACTGCCAACAATCTAAATACCAATCAACAAGGGAATGATTAATAAAATATGCATTCATATTTTAGGATACTAACTAGCCATTAACAATGTCTGAGACATTGTCATTACCTAGAGAAAGTCTGGCATCCTATATGAAAAAAAGGATACAAACTAAATATACAATATTTTAATTATGTAAAATATTTGTATACAGAAAGAGAATGAAGGACTAGAAAAATATAGGAAAAAGATTAACAATGAGATCTCTAGTATTTTCTTCTGATATTTAACTACATTTTAATTTTTTAGAACTGGCATTTACTTCTTTTATTCAGGAAAAAAAAGAACTTTTTTTAAAAGTCTAGCCGGGAGCACCTGGGTGGCTCAGTGTTAAGCATCTACTTTCAGCTCAGGTCATGATCCCAGTGTCCTGGGATCAAGCTCTGCATCCGGCTCCCTGCTTGGCAGGAAGCCTGCTTCTTCCTCTCCCTCTCCCCATGCTTGTGTTCCTTCTCTCACTGTGTCTCTCTGTCAAATATATAAAAATTTAAAAATCTTAAAAAAAAATAATAAAAAGTCTAGTCAGTTTAGTAATTCTCAGCTAGGGAGGAAATAATCCCTTCCCATTGGTGTATTGAAATGAAGGAGAACTTTCTTTGAGAATTACTGACATTTATGAAGCACTGACTCTATTTCAGACACATACCTAGCATTGTACATACCAAGTTTTATCCTTACAATGCCCGTATGAGTGAATTAAATATAATCCTTTCTCTAGTTTCAGATGTGGAAACTGAGGCAGAGAGAAGTCAAGTAACTTCCTAGAGCTGGCCCAGCAAATGAGTGATAGACCTGACATCTGAATCCCCACAATCTGTCTTCAGGGCCAGTGCTCTTCACCAGGTCAGGTAGTCTGGAAACCTTCAGCGTGTAGTTTATACCCTGCAATCTATTTTCTCATCAGAAAGCCTTGTAGAACACCCAAGAGAATTATCAGAGCTCAAGTCTTTTTGTGAAATTTCACTGTGCACTCAACTACACAGGAAACCCCAAATCCTCAATAGACCATATAGCAAAATCAGCAATATAACTACACAGACAGATGAAACCTCAACAAGAATCCTACACATACATGCAAAATTCAAGAGCTATATTTTGGGAGACTTCCACATGGGTGCTCCAGGGAGACACAAGCTCTCAGGGTGAGCAAGGACACTGGCTTTCATAAAACAGAGGGTATCTACCTATCTGCTGCGGTATCGCTCTGCCCAAGCCTCCCTTCTTCACCCCGAGCTGGCTCAGGTTGTTCTGGGGACACTGGGCACTGGCCCTTCACCAAAAGCCCCCTGACCACTCAGGGCTATGTGTACTTACTAGCCCCCCAGCCCTGAGCAGTACCTGGCCCTGAAGCAGACGCAGCACTGACCAATCACTTGGTCAGTGTGAATCACAGACATGAAAGAGCAGCTCGTTGAAGGCCAGAGACCTTTGCCCCCAAGTGTCTACCGGACAGCACCGGAAATCTGCTCTCAGTTTGTATTTACAATGGACTTGACTCACTAGATGAAAGCTGCTGCCTTCCTGTGGTCTACTCATCACCAGTGCATTTAAGGAAATCACTGTTATAGTAAACTCCAAAACCCCTGTCAGGACCACCCCAGCAAATTGCTAGAACTTCATTGCAATTTCATTGCTAGAAATTGCATCAAGTGCCACAGGACACAATGGAACACTACCGTGAGTTCATCTTCAAAGGAAACGTTAAGCGCTCCTCAAAGGTGTATGCAAGGTACTTAAATACCCAATAGCAGAAATCATGATAACCTTGCCACCCCTGCATGGTCCCTCATACTCTACCCCTTACAAAGCCCTCTCAGGAACAAATGCCTCGTGAACCTGACAACAGCTATACGAAGTGGAAAGAGGCACCACAATCATCTGGCCTCCCCAGATGAGGAAGCTGAGCCTCCAAGACTCTTCATGACTTGCCCAAGATCACAAAGCTGACGGTGCCTGACGATGCCAGGGGCAGGGGTTACCTGAAACAGGGCTTTCTAATCCAAACAGTGTTCTTCCCACATATCACGTACACACCCTTACCATCCTTGCCAGCAAGAATGAGTTGCTAGACAACAGAGGAGAACTAGGAACTGTAAACCCAGTGTACTACAAAAATGTCCCCTGAGAGTCGAGAATGGCGGAAACAAGGGTTCTACCGGGACAGAAGGCTCACCGTGGCTGTTCATTCATCACTGGAGAGAGAGAACTACATTTTCTAATAATATGGAGCATGTCCTATAGATCACATATGCCTGTCAAATGAACCAGTTTGGTCTCCTCCTTCATTAAAAACTTGACGTGCTTCAGTGGGCAGTAACTGCTACACGTTTTTAAGCATCCGAATCCCAAAACAGACTAAGCTTTAACCAAATCAAATATTGCTCTGTTCGGCAGGACAAAGATGAGCCAGCCACCCTTTGGCCCCACTGCCTCTTTGAAATGATGCTTCCTTGATGATTTATTGATCTCCCCTTCAAGACTCTGGGCATTAAAACTAAAAGTTCTCATTTTCTTGGAAAGATGACTATCGGTCATGTTGCTTTAAATTGTATAGGTTAGCACAAAATTTTACAGGCACTTCACTCTCTGTTTGATGAAGATGTCACTATAATTCAAAATAAAATCCGTGGTCGGCTCAGAGCTTGATGCCAGCTAGAGCTATCTACACAAACAACAGAGACCTCACAGGCAAAATTTCATGCACACACCCTGTTCTAAACCCAGGAGCTCACGGCCAGTGAACACTAGCAGCCCTCGAAATGCTTTTGGTAGAGACTTGGAAAATGTGAACATTCAGTTGACATCCGAGTTGCTTGAACGAATATCCAGATATACACAGAGGTACCCAGAAGTTATAAATCAGCATCAATTGTTTTAGATATCTCCCATCAGTTCTGATCAGGTGTAACTGTAACATCAACAGAGGAGAACTAACCAGAGATAGGTAGGCACGTGGGAATCTCTAATAGTTGTTGACAATGACATATATTAAAACAAGTATCTTCTCTCGGGGCTGAAACTTTAATTAAATACTCAAAACTTAAGGAGTGACATATTCAAACTCCCCCACAGCACTCCAGAGGCACTTACACCCTTGAGCAGAGGAGGCCCTTTACCTACCCCCTCGGGAGGAGGGGCTGGACAGAGGGAGCCTAAGCGTCCAGAATAAACCCGAAGTACTTGTTCTCGCACTAGTGTTCTAGCACTTCCAGCTAAAGCAGGACTGTTTGCTTATGTAATGACCATGCCTCTGCAGAGCTGGTATTTTAGTGGAGGACATTTTACATGCCTTCATCTGACATCTCTGGGTGTACTGAAACGTAAATGATGTTATCTGCCCGGGCACGGCTTGGTTACAGTCCGTTAAATAGGGATTGCGATATGTACATTCAAATGGGAGGCACGCATGGTTATCAAAATGCAAACCCCCACACCGTATCTGGTAATCCTGAAGCCCAGAACACTGCATGTTCAGATTGGTCCCATGAGGAGTGCCAACACAAATATAACCACGGGAGAGAAGAGTAGGGGAAAGGGGAGAAGAAGACTTCTCGTTATGATACAACCTCCCTCTAAACAAAGTTCTGCGGAGTAGAGTGGAGAATAGCTCATGGCCCCTGACTGCAGTCAGGAGCCACAACAGCTCAAGCCGAAGAGCCAGCAGCCCCGTCTCTGGAAAGTCTCCCAGGCCAGCCAAAGCCAAGGCCTGGCTAAGGAGCCACCAGACTGCAAGGCTCATTCTGCACAGCGAGCCACCCACAGCCCCAGCCCCAGCCGCCTTCAGGGCTCTTTGCCTTAGTGCAGCTGACAAGAGACTCTCCTGGGAAGGGGAAGTGGGTTTCAGGGAGAACTGGATGGCCATAACCAGTATGGACAGTAAGGAGATGGGCTCCTCTGAGAATCTAATCCTGTAGTGTCTGGGGAGGACATTTTCATAACAAAAGATGACCTTTAGGGCAAGGGTGACCATAAATGACCTAGACAGGGAGATAGCAGCACTCTTTCTGCAAGAAAACCAAGGAAACGGATGGTACCGACTCCCCTGGTAACAATTTTCAGTATGTCACAGTGCAAGTCCTATCACAACAGTCTAAACTCCTAATCTAACCTACTTCATGAATCGAGTCCTTTGTCACTTTCTGGATGAGACAGAGAGGGGTCATCCTCCACAAGTTCAACCATGCGTCTTCCACATCTCCTTTCGCAGGCCCTCTTCCCCAAGTCTCAAGGGACTCTGCTTCTTTAGCCTTTCTCCTCATCTTGTTTTCCCCAACAACAACCCTGGTTAAGTAATTTTGTTTCTGCCTGATAGCCATCCTAGGTAGATGGGACAAAGCCACAGGGAGGACAACAACGTAAACTCCTAAGAATAGTAATAGTGAATGTCTTGTTTGCAGATGTCTTCCCAGGGCCTAGAAGGCACCAGGCCTGTAGTGAGCCCCAAGAAAGTCTGAGAGCAGGAAGACTCCCCCAAACACAGAAATTCAGCTTCCAGATAGTTCTCCAACGTCCAGCTGAAGACTCTGGGAATGAAGCAGGACCTCAGATACCAAAGGACAACAGTAGGACTCCCAAAGCTGGGAGCACGAAGAAAACCAGTTGCTGTGATTGGGATAGAGGGTTGAATGAGGGAGTGGCTAGAGGCAGCCTTTTCTCTATAAATCTGAGAGAAGATTAGGATGGAAACTGCTCATGGGCAGTTCCCTTGGGACAAAAATTATCAACTTACTGAGGTTTTCCAAATGGACTTCTAGTGAGCACTTTAGCCCAGCAATTTAGGAAAAAAAAAGAGAAATAGCCTATGGTGCCAAAAGAAGGTAAAGTTCCTGAGGAGAAAAGGAGCAAGGACAATTCTAAATCCAAAATAATTAAACACAGTGCAGGGGGAGGAGGGGACACGGAATAGTTGAAAGCGACGAGACAGTCATGGAATATGGAATCGAAAAGACTGAAGATCAAATCTCTGCCCACCGAGTAACTCAGCAACCTGAGCCAAATTATTTTAAATCCCTCTCAGCCTCGGTTTCCTTATCGACAACACTTCCTACAAAATCAGATTCAGGTATGCCACGCAGGATGGGCTACATAATCTCCGGGTCCAATGCAAAATGAAAATACGAGACTTTTTCCAAAAATAAAGAATTTCAAAGTGACAACAGCAGAGCATTCAAGTAAGCATGGATCACACACACGTCAGGCCAGCCTCAGCTCTGGTCTTTATGATGTTACAACATTTTTTCCATATTTGCTAGTTTCCTTTCCCCAGGTCTATTTCCCTGTAGAGATCAGATTTTTTAAAAAAAGTTCAAAACTAAAGGACATTTTAAAAAATTTAAAAGGCCTTATCAATTTTAAATTTACTTAAGTTGATACCTTTGTGCCATGATTATATAAGGAAATATCCCTATTCTCAGGGCATATACACTGAGGTATTTAGGAGCAGAGGACCATGAAGTATATAATTTATTCTCAAATTATTCAGAAAAAATAATTTAGTGTGCATGTATATGTGTAAGGAGTGAGTGTGCAAGTCTGTAATGAGAAAGCAAATGGTATAAAGTTAACAGTAAGTAAATCTGGACAGATGAAGTTTCTTTGTTGTATTCTTATTCTTGTGACTTTTCTGTGAGGATAAAATTATTTCCAAAGAAAAAGCGTCCATCACATAAAGGTCCCATGTGAGATTTGGGGGAGCAGAGAGGGAGGAAGAGAGTAACAGCAAAAGAGAGGCAAGGCTGAAACTCTCTACAGACGGGGACCATTTCTACTTTGTTAACTGCCGAATCCCCAGCATAGAACCTAGGTCAACAAACATTTAAGGCAGGAAGCAGAAAAGGAAGCAGCACCCTGTGCTTAGACTAGCTCGGGAAATAAGGACCCCAGGCAGGAACAGATGGCTGATAGTTACACCAGCACTTGGAAACCAACACACTGCCTCTATTCAGCATGAGACCAAGAAGTGTGTGAATGCAGGCACACAGTGTGGCGTGGTGTATACCACACCCCGCACCAGAGACTCCGTTCTTGTCACCCGCTAACAGTTCAGGTAAACTCACCTCAGGCCCGCCATTTCACCTCCCACACCTCAGGAGCCTCCCTGACAGAATGTAGGAGGTCACTAATTCGTTCACTGACTGGACGTCTCTCACGTGCCAAGCTCTAAAGTCATGTTCCCTGTTCTCTAGAGCTTTCATTCTAGAAGGATCTCGCAAGCTGGCTGCATTAAATAATTTTCTTGAGCTCCTTGAGGTCTTTTCCAGCCCTGAAAATTCTACACAACAATTTCAGGACTTTTAGTTCCAAAATAGCATGAATATTATTGCATACAACCACCCTCTAAAGGACTCATAGAAAATGCATATTCTCCTAAAGGTGAAAATATATTCAAAATGGCCTATGTTTAACTTTAAAAAAAAGAAAAAAAAGTACACATGGGCACTGAAATGCTTGGAAGCGTACACAAATAAGCCTTCTGCCAAGAATCAAGTTGATTTTTGGCAGCCAAGATTCTTGTTCCTTGACAAGGTATACAAATAGTAAGAATTTCAAAAATCTAGTAAAGCTCTGTAGCAAAAAAAAAAAAAAAAAAAAAAAAAATAAAAAATCTAGTAAAGCTAAAAAAAAAAAAAAAAAAAATTATAAAAAACATAGAAATGCTTTTTAAAGCCATAAATTTATCAATGAGAAAATAACTATGAAGTGTAGATTAATGATTAGTATTAAAATTAAAACATCAAAAGTATTTTAATTTTCTGTTTCATTAGTTCTTCTCATTCACAGTCAACTAGCATAATAATGGTTACAAAGGCTAATTTTGTTAAAGACCTTAGAGAAAAGAGGAAAGAATTGCTTCTTCATGAATACTAAGGATGATAAAATAAGAAAACAATAACACTTTATCTCTTTATATAAATTAATCTAATTTAGAAATAAATTAGTACTATACTATATGCAGAACTTGTTACATATCCAAGAAAAAAATGTTACATGACTAGCATCATGGTACCTATAGTTGCCAGATATTAAACCTCTGCACTGATTTATATCATTTAGGACAAATGGTAAGGGATAGGGGATCAAAAATATAATTAAAGATTCAGAATAAGAGGCTTATGAGAATATTATTATTTCCCAGATGGTTTCTCAGGAGCTAAAATAGGAACATCCATCTATGAAAGCTGGTATCAAACACAGGCCGCAAATTGAGATACTAAGTATTTGTCCCTCAAAAAACATCCTCCTGACCCGGACATAATTCACGAAGATCTGGGTACCGCATTATTTTCTGGTAGATGCAGAGAGGGCCCACCTCAGCAAGGTAACTTCCACAAGTAAAGGCCATTCATCCGTGGTTTTACAGAACAGCAGCTTTAAAAGCTTTATCCTTAAAAATGAAAAAGTTCTAAATGTCCTTTGGATTCATGGAGTCAACGCTTTACCAGACAGTAAATTACCAGATAGTGAAATCATTACCTGATCTAAATGCTACATGGATTATATTACTCTGTTTGTAAAGTTCAGCACCTGGCTCCCCACAGAGAGTTCATAATCACTTTTTAGCTAGGAAGACACACACGAAAGTCAGTTGGAGGCCACCAGGTAGAGAGAGCCCTCTGTCAGAGAACCCTGTTGCCCTCAGCAATGCGCCAAACGAGGCCAATGCCCAGAACATTCTGCCCTGTAGCAGTTCTGCAGTGAGTATCTTCGTACTCACCTGGCCAATACACAGAGGCTTTGAAACGGTTCCAAGTAAAACTCCTTTTATGTCACAATATTCCAATGCTATTAAGATCGAACCAGTTCCAATAATCAGAAAAAGCAGAGACTTACAAGATTTATCCCACAGAAAATCCACTTAGCATTTCATAATGCTTAGCTCAGATCATGAAGGCCGGTTGAGGTGGAATGGCAAAAGGCTGGCATTTAGAATTAACTCCCAATAGCCAATTGGTATGAATAGGCACCAGTCACCTTCTTTTCTATAAAAGGGGACCGGTTTAGTCAGAGGTTCACATCAGATTACTTTGAAATGTGATAAAAACTAAAGTCTGTGTTCATAGAAGGATGCACAAAAGTATACGTATATACCTAAGAGTGTTTTGAATAATGTTCAGTGATTTCACTAAAGTCCTAAAGTCCAGTTGCGGGTTTGGTTTAAAATCCTTCAGTCAGGAGCGCCTGGGTGGCTCAGTGGGTTAAGCTTCTGCCTTCGGCTCAGGTCATGATCTCAGGGTCCTGGGATCGAGCCCCGCACTGGGCTCTCTGCTCGGTGGGGAGCCTGCTTCCCCCTCTCTCTGCCTGCCTCTCTGCCTACTTGTGATCTCTCTCTCTCTGCCAAATAAATAAATAAAATCTTTAAAAAAAAAAAAAAAAAAAAGAATCCCTCAGTCAGATGGCTTCCCAAGTCCTTCCTGGTTCTGATACATCAGGCGTCAATGCAGACCAGGGTGCTGCTTATGTCCTTAGCTGTACCTTCCTAGGTTTTAGACATTGGAAGTTCACATTTTTAAGTCCATTCTACAAAGAAAATTACAGCCCTCATGTCTCCCACTTGGAAATCTGAGCGTTGGGATAGCCTTTGGGGTCTCTGGCTTTAGCTGTCCCCCTCACACAGTTTCCACTCTCTAAATGTGTTGTTTGGTGGGCAACAGTTCTTCCTTTCCCCCTAACTCCCTCCTTTCCAACCTGTTCCTTGGAGGTAGGAACTAACCCCTCGTGCCCAAGGGCTAACACACAAGCCCAGTGGATCTCTCTGAGAAGCGCTGCTTACATTTCAGAGTGTAGACAAATCACCTGGGAATCTTGTTAAAATGCAGAGTTCAATGCAGGATTTCCAACACACTCCCAAGGATGGCTCCATTTCCAACCAGTTCCCAGCCCCCCACCTACCTGGTTCTCTAAGTGCCCTTCTCAGCCTAAAGGTAACTCACATTGGTGCCTCTGTGGAGTCCTTTAGTGGCCTCTAGAGGGTCTTGAAGCTCTTCTAAAACACTCAAACCCACATCTGAGTTGCTTTAAAAGAAACAAGTTTGTATAACACATCATTGTACCACAATGGAAGAAGCAGCAGCTGACAAAACTGGGTTTGAACACCATCATCTAACAATGTGTTTTGTGGCTAATTGTTTACCTCTCTGAGTTTTATCTGTAAAACTGTCTTGTTGAAAGACTCATGAGAGATTAGCTGGAAAAACAACAACCATTGCGAATTCTAGAGGCAACTTTGATTCAGGATCAAACCTAAAATTTCCTGATGGTGCCCCAAGAATATGCCAGTGTAGAATCCACTGATTCCTCCTGATAGATCTAAACTTGGTTATCTTAGCATCAGCCCCAAATTCCTCTCCGTGGCCCCCATACAACCCCACATACAAAGGAGGAGGTATCATGCAACATAAGAGTAATCTAAGACAAGATTTCTCCTTTCTAATTCTGAAACTTCTAGGAATAACAAAAAGGTCCCCAGCATTGGTTTTCTCTCACACAAAGGAGAACAGATGTCTGACACAGTTTGCCTTCTACAAGAAAATGTGTGCACTTCTCCAAGTCTCTAGGTACCCCTTTCACCAAGGCGTTACATCTCAGGGTTACATCTGAGCTACTCCAAATGAAGG
Source organism: Enhydra lutris kenyoni (assembly GCF_002288905.1). Lineage (NCBI taxonomy): Eukaryota > Metazoa > Chordata > Mammalia > Carnivora > Mustelidae > Enhydra > Enhydra lutris. Next base: position 33,707,018 of record NW_019154086.1, on the reverse strand, counting down.
CACTGTTCCTGCAATTCCTGTGTTTCATATTTATTTCTGTATCAACTCTTTAATTATCCTGCTGTGAACTGTGTAGTCCTCATCATGGATTAATCAAAACAAAATGCTATTTTTATATTCTTTGTTGCCTGTTCTTAAGAACCTTCCCAAAGTATTTCTGTTCACCACCAGGAGGCTGTGGATAACATTGTGAGATCAGTTAATGCTCAAAGGTTTATTTCTGTATCATGTAACAAACAGATCTATTGGCCATGAGACAAACCACATTTTAAGGACACTAAGAAAACATAATATTAAAAAGAATATGAGGGGCACCTGGGTGGCCAGATGGTTAAGCATCTGCCTTTGCCTCAGGTCATGATCTCCAGGTTCTGGGATTGAGCCCCATGTCGCTGGGCTCCCAGCTCAGTAGGGATTCAGTTTCTCCCTCAGCCTCTCCCCCTGTTTGTGTCCTCTCTCTCTCTCTCCCCCTCTGAGATGAATAAAAACTTTAAAAATAAATTAATTAACAAATAAATAAAATATGAAATAAATCTGTTAGGAAAGAAAATACTGATATGAAGGTGAGCATATCACTTGCCCCCATCTGCATAAAAATCAAGATTTTCATGTAAACTAATACCTGATATCATGGACCCATCGATGTTTCAGTCAATCAGCAACACTGGCCCATTGATTCTCACCCCTCCCAGTGCATCAAAATCACTTAAAGATAAACAGATTAGAGATATAGAGGTATAGCTATATATACACAGATAAAAATGTGGATATAAGGAATGAATGAATGGAGAAGACATCTTGGTCCCACACCCAAGAGATTATTTTACAAGACTGTAGTAGAACCCAACCATCACTATTTTTTAAGCACCCCAGAAGATGCTAATGTATAACCAGAGTTGAGAATCGCTACTTAATGTTTGGTTGTTAAATCATTTTAAGAAAGTGCAGGCATAAAACACACACCGAGGGGCGCCTGGCTGGCTCAGCAGGTAGAGCATGCATGTGGCTCTTGATCTCAGGGTTGTGAGTCCAAGCCCCGCGTTGGGCATAGAGCCTGCTTAAAATAAATAAAATAAAACAAAACACATACTGAGATTATCGATTGTTTTTCCTGTTTCTTTGGTCTTTTCTGTACTCTCCAGCTCTCTTACAGTGAGCCTATATTGCTAACATCATAAAAATAAAGTGAAAAAAAAATTTTTAAGTAAATCAGCATCCACAAAATCCCAAGCATAAATGACCATTCTCCATTTTCCTGCTTCCTCTATACTCACACTATTTGTATCCAGAGCCTTCTTATTAAATGTCCCTCTTCCCATACTTTTAAGATTTAGTACAATATAGGCTATCACAGAAAATAACCCTTAGCAAACTCATGAATACTGTGGCTCTGTTGAGACTATGTATTTGTCACCTTAAGCCTGGGGTTTTCAACCCACCAGAATCTAATTGGCTGCCCAATGGCCTCTCCTGGGGAGTTCTAAAACTTCTCCCACACCCTGGCCACACCCCAGACCAATTAGATCAGAATCTCCGAGGGGGTGGCACACAACAGTTTTATATTCCCAGGTAATTCCAATGTGCAGACAAGGCTGGGAACCACTGGCTCTAAGAGTTAATTAATACAAATCTCCACATCCAGAGATAAACTCCTGCGAGATTAAAAGCACAATACCTTGAAATTCTGGCACCCGTGTAATTTCAAAGAATGGTCATTTGTAAATGTACATCGGTGTTCGATTTCAAGTTAGCAAGGAATAAAAATAGGAACTAAATAATAAATGTGTTCACCGTTCTCCCTTCTAATTGAGCATAAGTCACCATCTTTTATATTTAAATACGAAAAATTCAAAGAACTCTGTGATATGGCACATATTCTGACCAAGATCAGAAATAGGCAGAACAAAATTGGACCAAAAAAATGTTTTCACAAATTCTACATTTATCTTACCCACGTAGGTGTTATTTCTGAGTAACTTTGCATCCTGGAAGTCAGGAGCATACTCTTATATTGCTTGGGGACTCTTAGATGAAAGGCCTAGATGAGAACCACTTTTCTTGTTTGTAAATCTGAAATAAAGGTGCATTTCCTTAAGTTTTAAAGAAACCCTATGCTGTTTGATTATTCTTCTCAGGTACCCCCAGGCCTCCTATCCTCCTCTTTTACCAAGGAAACTGGCGCTTTTGTTTTGGAGCAGGTCTATGCGATCCTCTCTGGGGTTAAGAATTAGCCCACAGACAACCCTCAGTTCTGTGGACTGAAGATTTTTTAGACACAGGCAGCAGAGAATTTTAATAGTATGAAAAACACTGCTATTAGGCAGTTTTACTGATAGTGTTATTTTAATGAGCGAAACCTCCATATTCAGAGTTGAATAAACTCCACACACATATAGCCAACACAGAAATTCCGGAAAGCAGTATTAAATGAATGCAAAAGGTCCAAAATTCTTTTAAAGAAATGAGTTTGTCCTTTTCCATTTCAAGACATGATACGTTTGTAATCATTTTTTCTAAAGCATACTAGGATTCTCAGCAGAAGTAACCTTTTCCCTCTCAATCTCAGGAAGAGATGGTTTATGGGTATTCTTTTGTTCTCCACAGCAAAAGCATGAGCAAAGGAGAGAAGAGGGATGGCAGGCAGAGAATGGTTACATTCCACAGCACAAAGATTAGGAGCCCAATTTAGAGTGCAAAACTAATGAAAAAGTAGATGGTTCTTATCTCCCTTCTTAAAGGAATAAACTCATTCAGCAGTATTTTACTAAGCATCTACTATAATGCATGCAGTGCACGCTACTATGTACTGGAGATAGACGTCTCCCTTCTTAAAGGAATAAACTCATTCAGCAGTATTTTACTAAACATCTACTATAATGCATGCAGTGCACGCTACTATGTACTGGAGATAGACGTCAAAAAAGTCTCCATTCTCCTGGACCTTAGAAGGAATGGCAGTGAGGCCACAGCGTATGGTAACAGGAGAGCCTAAAACGGGGCCTGGCCTAGGCTGGGAGGTCAGAAAGGCTTCCCTGCAGAAAGGACCTTCACTCCGGGGTCTGAAGGAGGAGTTTAAAGCTAGACAAGTGAAGAAGAAGTAAGTTTTGTGAGCGAAGAACACAAAGGTCAGCAGAGCAGCAGCATAATGAGGGAGGGGAAGAGTAGATTGAGGCTGGCAAGGCTGACGGGCACCAAAGGGGGAGTTCTGGGTCTGGGGAGTGGGGTCTCAGGACCTGGACAGCATCAGTGGTGTCAGGTGAGAGGGTAGACATCAGGGTAAGGAGCATCAAGTGGCTGTCTAAGCCACGGTGCACTCTTAGGAGCTACCAGCGTGTGGACAGGAGTGGAAGCTGTTGGAGGGTGAAACCACTTCACACTAGGCCAACAAGCCTTAAATGTGAAATTTGAATACCCCTTTGACACCAAGAGTTGGAACTTATAATAACCTCAGACACACTTGCTGAGAGAAATGAGTCCTAAGAAAATACAAAGTATCACAGGGCCTCTGGGATGACTTTTCATTTACACAGTACAAAAAGACAAACTTGCATTTTTTTAACCTCTGTTTTGATAGACGTGAAAAAGGAAGGTTTTGTGACTACAAATGCAATCGCTAATAATGATAACTGTGGTCCAAGAAAAAAAAACCTGGATCTTTTGTGCAACTAAATGAAATAATTATGTTGCCCTAAAAGAACCCTGAATTTACTCATGGAAAGACATTTCATCCTCCCATCAATCTCTGTGCATATATTAGGCACAGAGTAGGAAAAGACAATTGGGAAAATGAGAGAGCAGGGGAAAATTAATTATAATTATGGAAATGCAGCTTAAAGAACAAAGGCTTAAATTTGTAACACCAGTCTAAGGGGAAATAATTCTCATAAGCAACCATTTAAAACGTGAGAAGTCTGCAAATCTGAAGGAAACGCTGACTGTTTATTAGACATGTTATTTCTTCTTTCTAATTTAGTAATCAGAAAATTGGTATTCCCAAGCATAAAGGAATAAAACAATCAAGGGCCTTTCTGCTTGATCGGACTCCCAACGGCCACGGTTTAAGAGAAAGAACTTGAGTCCAACAGGAAGGGCCTGCCATGGTTCTCACTTAAAGGCAACAGGCTCATTACTTCTTTGTTTTTTGCTTTTCATAATTTAACTTTTATTGAAACATAAGTAGTAATTGCAGTTGATGATTATGTTTATCTATTTAATAAAAGTATATTAAAAATTATAATTAAAAAAGCTTGGTTCTAAATTAATTATACCTATGGCCATAATCAACTTTTTTTTAAGATTATTTATTAGTTTATTTATTTATTTAACAGAGAGCGAGAGATCACAAGTAGGCAAAGAGGCAGGCAGAGAGAGAGGAGGAAGCAGGCTCCCTGCTGAGCAGAGAGCCCGATGCGGGGCTCGATCCCAGGACCCTGAGATCATGACCTGAGCCCAAGGCAGAGGCTTAACCCACTGAGCCACCCAGGTGCCCCTAATCAACTTTTTTTCTTTTCTTTTTTTTTTTTTTTAGTTTTATTTTTTCAGTGTTCCAAGATTGTGTATGCACCATACCCAGTGCTCCATGCAATACGTGCCCTCCATAATCCCACCACCAGGCTCACCCATTCCCCAAAGCCCATCCCTTCTAAAACCCTCAGTTTGTTTCTCAGAGTCAACAGTCTCTCATGCTTCATCTCCCCCTCCAATTTCCCCCAATTCACTTTTCCTTTCCTTCTCCTAATGTCCTCCATGTTATTCCTTATGCTCCACGAGAAAGTGAAACCATATGATAATTGACTCTCTCTGTTTGACTTATTTCACTCAGGGTAATCTCCGCCTCATCCATGTTGATACAAAAGTTGGGTATTCATCCTTCCTGATGGAGGCATAATACTCCATTGTATATATGGACCATATCTTCTTTATCCATTCATCTATGAAGGGCATCTCAGATCTTTCCCACAGTTTCACGACTGTGGCCATTGCTGCTATGAACATTGGGGTACAGAAGGCCCTTCTTTCCACTACATCTGTATCTTTGGGATAAATACCCAGTAATGCAATTGCAAGGTCATAAGGTAGCTCTATTTTTAATTTCTTAAGGAATCTCCACACTGTTTTCCAAAGTGGCTGCACCAACTTGCTTTCCTAACAACAGTGTAAGAGGGTTCCCCTTTCTCTACATCCTCTCCAACACTTGTTGTTTCTTGTCTTGTTAATTTTGGCCATTCTAACCGATGTAAGGTGGTATCTCAATGTGGTTTTGATCTGAATTTTCCTGATGGCTAACGATGATGAACATTTTTTCATGTATCTGTTAGTCATTTGTAGGTCTTCTTTGGAGAAGTGTCTGTTCATGTCTTCTGCCCCTTTTTTGATGTGATTATCTGTTTTTTGGGTGTTGAGTTTGAGGAGTTTTTTATAGATCCTGGATATCAGCCCTTTGTCTGTACTGTCATTTGTGAATATCTTCTCCCATTCCGTGGGTTGCCTCTCTGTTTTGTTGACTGTTTCCTTTGCTGTGCAGAAGCTTTTGATCTTGATGAAGTCCCAAAAGTTCATTTTTGCTTTTGTTTCCTTTGCTTCTGAAGACATGTCTTGAAAGAAGATCCTGTGGCCGACGTCGAAGAGGTTACTGACAGGCTCATTACTTCTAACTACTAAAGCTAAATAAAGCTTCAAAGACTGAACGTTGTTACTTCTTGTCCATCTGGGCTTCCCAAATATCCAGACCTTCTGTTTGCCATTTTGCACTCTACCCAGATCTTTTCGTCCCCTTGTCAGACGAGCATGTGAGTAGCCCCGACATAGAAAGCATAACAAGAAAGATCACAGTGGATTCAGTTACTCAGCAAAATCTCCCCCTCATTTGATTCCTGAATGGGGAAAAGAGGCTAAGACAACTCAGCACGGACTTATACGAGTCTAGATCATTGCTTGGTTCCGATCGACCCAGCTACATAAACTTGCACAAAGCAAGTACAATGAAGAACACCAGAACCTCTGGGGAAATTAAGTCATCCAAATTCAAAATCTTAGTGGGCAAAATCCAGAGTGGAGTGGCTGTGGAGGGGTCCAAGGGGTTAAGGGGATAGCATTCCATCCATTCAAAGTCACATTCCCTGATCCCCTATTGTGTGTACAACCTCAAGCCTGGAGTGCCAGGATGGCAGTCTTGAGGAATGGAATCAGAGGAAGTACCCCTCCCCCCCAGAGACAAGCAGGGGAAGAGCTACCAAAGAATGATTCAGATTTCTATAGGCTTGTGGGAGTCACCCATGTAACAGTGTGAGAAGAGACAAAAGAGAGTGTAGTCAGTAGGTCTGGGAAGAGCAGGCAGCATGATACCTTATGAACAAACACAGAGATAAGAAAAGGGCCAGGACCATACAGTTGTCCCAGTGTCCTGGGGAAAGGGAAGCCACGCCTCAGCCAAAGGGAATTCGGAAGGGACAATGGGTGGGGCTGGAGGGAGCCAGCAGGTCCTCTCTGAAAGAGTCCCTGGTGAGGGGCCAAGTGAAATTAACATTCACAGAGGATGGACCCAGAGGAGTCTGGATCACCTCCCCGCCACCGACAGACAAATCAGGTGCCCAGCTGTGGCTTCTAGAACTTTGCTTTCCATCTCTCTTCCTTCTACCAAAACCTGAAGAGCCAGGCCTGAATTCCTCCTCAAGGGGAAGACGTATAGCAGAGTTCCCTGAGCCTCCACCCTCAAACCCCAACAGGCAGCTCAGGCCTGTGCCGGGGGTCAGGAAGGAGACAGAACATGAAGGAGTTTGAGATGAATGTTGTAAATTAGATTAGACCCTCAAAAACCAAAAAATAGTCAGAAAGTAATAGAATCCGCCCAAGATGTTGCGAAGAGTGCTTTTTTAAAAGCATTTGCTGGAGGGCACCTGGGTGGCTCAGTGGGTTAAAGCCTCTGCATTTGGCTCGGGTCATGATCCCAGGGTCCTGGGATTGAGCCCCACATCGGGCTCTCTGCTCCGCGGGGAGCCTGTTTTCTCCTCTCTCTCTCTGCCTGCCTCTTTGCCTACTTGTGATCTCTGTCTGTCAAATAAATAAATAAAATATTTAAAAAATAAAATAAAATAAAAGCATTTGCTGGAGATGGCACCCGGGTGGCTCAGCTATTGAGAGCATCTGCCTCAAGTCCTGGGATCGAGCCCCACACCAGGCTTCCTGCTTAGTGGGGAAGCCTGCTTCTCCCTCTCCCACTCCCTCTGCTTGTGTCCCACCACCACCCCCCACCTTGCTGTCTCTCTCTCTCTCTCTCTGTCAAACAAATAAATAAAATCTTATTTAAAAAAAAAAAGCGCAATCATTGGAGAAAAATGAAACAATTTCTTATATATGCTACACTCAATTGAGAATATGCCATAAACCAGCCACAGATGGAATGTCCATCATAGAGAAATACAAAAAAGAAATGAACCTCAAATTTTAAAATGTAAAGTAAGTAGCATTTCATTGAGAGTTTCCTTGAGAATTTTTCTAAGTCCAGGAAATGAAGGAATAGCACATGTTCCCAAAAAGCTAAAAAACCATTTTGTTTCGTACCGGCTCATCTTAAAAGGTTATTTCTGTTGTGTTATAACGAGTACATAAGTATCCACTTTTGTAAGGTTGGCTGTAATTTATCCCGACAATGGAAAGAGGAAAGTGCGTAAATCAATTTGGTTAATTCACAGCAAATTCTCCAATTATCCTCCACTTAAAGTAGGATGAGGAGAGAAGGTTAAAAATCAAATTAAAAATTTTTAAACACAAGCACTTAGAAAGAAGTGTTTAAGTCGTTTGTCCTAAATCACGGCATTTTGCTGACATGGCAACTTGATCCCAGAGGGAGAAACTCACCCAAAGCAACCCAGCTGGAGGGCAGCCTCCACAACATGCTACACCTAGGTCAGGCTCGTTCTGCTTCTGCCCAGGCCTTTAGTAACACTGGCATATTTGCGAGGGACACCAGAACATCACAGACCTGAAGGAATACCTCACTAGATGCCTTCTGCCTTGGTGGCCATCCTTTGGGGATGAGGGATGGGGGAGGGGAAACTTGACAAGTGGGCTAAAGAGGAATTTACTGGGGGAGACTGTTCCAGAATTACTTCTATTATAAAAACGACTTGGGGCGCCTGAGTGGCTCAGTGGGTTAAAGCCTCTGCCTTCAGCTCAGGTCGTGATCTCGGGGTCCTGGGATCAGGCCCTGCATCAGGCTCTCTGCTCAGCGGGGAGCCTGTTTCCCCCTCTCTCTCTCTGCCTGCCTCTCTGCCTACTTGTGATTTCTGTCTGTCAAATAAATAAATAAATAGTCTTTTTAAAAATGAATAAATAAATAATAAAATAAAATAAAAACGACTCAATACATTTTCTCCCTTATGACCTATCTTTTTTTCCCCACCCTCTCTCTCAACTCATGCTTGAAATTTTTTGCATGCAGTGTTACTCTCCCAAGAGACAATACTTTTTTTTTTTTTTTTTTAAGTAATCTCTATGCCCAGTGTGGGGCTTGAACTCATGACCTCAAGATCAAGAGTTACACACTCTACCAACTAAGCCAACCACACGCTCCCAAGAGGTAATACTTTTCATCTTAATGATGCTTGCAAAATTTTGACTGTCATTGCATTAATAGTAATTCTATGTGTACTCACATTTTCTGGACCTAGAAGATGTTTATACAATCATTGGATGGAAAAGCTAAGCTTAGTAATGACACTAATATAAAATCTAGTAATGCCCCAAGCCCCAAAAGCTGCTGTTGAATTCATAATGCGTTAATAAAACAGCCTCATTAATGAGAACCATAATTCCCTTCTGCGTAATTTCATTGTCCTTTCATATACCCCAGGCAGGACCTGGCATTCTTCCTTCTTTTTCCAGTATAGATGGAATTTCAGTGTAGAGGGAGTAAACTTCTCCATTCTTCTTTTTTGAATATAAAGACATTTGTCCTGAAAGCTTATTTATCAGTCCTAACTACTAGTCTCTCCATGGTCAAAACTCACGGGTGCTTATGGGCGCATGCCTGCTTGGATGTGCACGTGCGCATGCGCACACACACACACACATCTTCTCCCTAAAGAGAAATGTAATGTTCTGCCAGTGCAAAACTAACTACAAAGTTTACAGTCAAATGAGAATCTTACCTCCTTCTGATGACCATCGTTCCAGCCTTTCCTTCCTGCATCCTGGCCTGACGGACACTCTCATTCACTACATACCCATCCTGATGTCTGACTACACAGGGACCTCAAGCGCTGTTGCTAGTGGGAACTTTGGAAGCTGGCAAAACGCTCACTTTAGAGAGAGGGAAACTGAGGACCCCCCCCCCAAGGGGACAAAGGCAACACAAGTTAGTAGTGAAACTTGAAACAGAACTAATCTCCAGGATCCCACTCAAAGCCTACTTTCTTTTACAAACTGGTAGTCAAGTTTCTAAACTCCCATCACCAAGTAGGCCTCTGGCCAAGAAAGGGAGGTCAGACGAAAAGCAATTCATTACATTAATTAACTAAGTTAATTAGTTGCATTAGAGGGTTGCTTGAGGCAAAGTAAGAGAACATATAAGGCACTTTTTGAAAAGACATATTACACACTTAATAAGAGAACTATCCTTCACTCTATCCCTGGGTAGTAAGAGAGACTCATAATTCAGTTCAAAACCTTTCTACTCTAGATTTGTGATGTTCATTCAGAAACATTCACTATAACATGATAACAACAGAAATAAGTAACAGTGTAAGTTGGAATGATACCATAATAATTTATTGGAAAGCAATTAATAATTCTTTCCAACATCACAATTATGACTAGCACTGCATAAAAACAAAAATTAAGTCACCTCTAAATTTACTCTATTAAGGAACTCAAATGTGTGGAAAAATGTATGTGCATAAAAAATTATATATATTAATTGCAAACACATTGATTACTGGTTTTAAGAATCTGTCCCAGGTCAGAAAAATATGCCACAATTCACTACAACCAAGAGAAACAGGAGACAGTATAGGTAATTTTCAAGTAAGAATAATTCATGGAAGTACACTCTGTTAAAACAAGATTCCAAGGCACATGCCTGCCTCAGTTAGTAGAGCATGTGATTCTCGATCTCGGGGTTATGAGTTCGAGCTCCAAATTGGGTATAGAAATTGCTTAAAAATAAAATCTTAGGGCGCCTGGGTGGTTCAGTGGGTTAAGCCGTTGCCTTCGGCTCAGGTCATGATCTCAGGGTCCTGGGATCGAGTCCCGCATCGGGCTCTCTGCTCAGCAGGGAGCCTGCTTCCCTCTCTCTCTGCCTGCCTCTCCGTCTACTTGTGATCTCTCTCTGTCAAATAAATAAATAAAAATCTTTAAAAAAATAATAATAAAATAAATAAAATCTTAAAAAAAAAACACCCAAGATTCATATAACACAAATCATTCTTTGCCCTAGTTTTTTCCCCCCTATTTCAAACATAGCAGGTGAATAAAAGCCAAGTACAGACAAACCTCAGCAATTAACTTCTTCAGTAGGTACACAGTCCCTTCGGATCATTAGATTCCCTAAAAATCTGGGCAAAGGACAGATGAGTGGGAAATAAAAAAGAGTTTTTCATAATTCCTATCGGGGCTGCTCTCATCTCTGAACACAGAACCATGTCAATTCAACCAGGTCATTTTTGTCAGCCATTTTAACTTTTCCAGCCATTCCATTCCAACCGTTAGCATTGTTGCAAAGAGGAAAGAGAAGATAAAACACTGGACAGAAACAGATTATTAACAGTGTTTCTCTTTGGGTTGTGGGATTGTGGGTAATGAAAACATACCACCACCTCCATACTCAGAAAATGAGGCTATGAATATGCTTTTTGAACTGTGAAACAGTATACAAATGTTACTTTTTGCTTTTTTGTTACTTTTGTTACTTTTTGGTACAAATGTTACTGTTTTACTTTTTTTTTTTTTTTTTAAACTTTTAGGGCACCTGGGTGGCTCAGTGGGTTAAGCCGCTGCCTTAGGCTCAGGTCATGATCCCAGGGTCCTAAGATCGAGTCCTGGATCAGGCTCTCTGCTGGACGGGGAGCCTGCTTCTCCCCTCCACTCTCTCTCTGCCTGCCTTTCTGCCTACTTGTGATCTCTGTCTGTCAAATGGGTAAATAAAATCTTAAAAAAATAAAAATAAAAATTTTTTAAAGATTTTATTTATTTATTTGTCAGAGAGAGAGGACAAGCAGGCAGAGTGGCAGGCAGAGGCAGAGAGAAGCAAGCTCCCCACTGAGCAAGGAGCCCAACGCGGGACTCAATCCCAGGACTATGGAATCATGACCTGAGCCGAAGGCAGTGGCTTAACCGACTGAACCACCCAGGCGTCCCTGTTTTACTTTTTTTAAAAAGTGATTTTTTACTTTTATTGATCACTGTAGCCCATATAGTCCATTTTCATGTAGCTCTTTCCTCCTCTGACTATTGCTTAAACCTGTATGTAAGGAGTCCAACCAGCACAATTTGCACAACAAAGTCTGCATAGTCTAAAAGTCTATTATCTTGCAGCAGAAGTGGTTGTTTCTGTTTATATTGGGAACAGACTTTCTTTTTGTTTGGATTGATTTTGGTTAAATGAGAAGAGTTCTTAGCGTAAACAGGGAGAAACCAAGGTATTAGGCAAAAAGCATCCAAACTCACATCCCATATTCCAGAATCCCCTTCCAAAGGTATCAGACATTTCTGACCCAACAGTTCCTGCCTTCTCTCTTCTCTCAGGCACGCTCTGAAATCCTCTACACAGATATTATCTCTAGAGCTCTCCTGGCTTAAAATGTACAAGACTCCTCACAACTCTCCATTAAGTTAAATAAGTTCCTATCTTAACAGACAGACGTTCATTTTTGCAGAGGTAAACAAAGAGGAGGAGTAGAGACATCACTGTTTCCCGAATTACATATCCTTAGGCACAGAAATCCAAAATGGTGGGCACCTGGGTGGCTCAGTGGGTTAAAGCCTCTGCCTTCGGCTCAGGTCATGATCCCAGGGTCCTGTGATCGAGTTCCGCCCGGGGCTCTCTGCTCTGCAGGGAGCCTGCTTCCTCCTCTCTCTGCCTGCCTCTCTGCCTACCTGTGATCGCTATCTGTCAAATAAATAAAATCTTTAAAAAAAAAAAAAAAAAAGAAATCCAAAATGGTATTTTACACTATCAGAAATACTTATAGCTACTGCTTTATTATAAATGAATACAATCATAATTCTAATTGGCTTTCATCCTTTCAATCTTGGGAAAATCTGGTATCTCTAATTCCTTTGAAAACCGTAGCTCTAACGTGTAAGCAACCAATTCATATTTTAAGTATTCTACTGCCCCCTTGTGTATCTCATGTTCAGTGAAAAGGTACCTCACAAAAATTACTGTTGTAATTCTCAGAAGTACTTCAATAGAATCTCAGGTATTAGAACTACAGACAACCTCGAGATCATCAAGACTCATTTCATGCAGTCTCATGACTCTTCATGCAGCAGGCTCATTTCACAGGGAGAGAACGAGGCTCTCAAAGGATTATACCATTTGCTCCACATCATAACACAGCTACTTAACAGCAGAGCAACTACTACTGGATCGAACTTAAGCTTCTGAGTGCTGATTTCTCTGCCAAAAGGGAGATAGCTGTCTGGAACAAAAGAAATGATGGCATTTTGGAGTTAGAAAGATCAGAGTTTGAAATTTAGATCACAGTTTAACAACCTCCCTGAACCTCAGCTTCCTCCACAGGAAATGGGATGAACATTAACCAGTGCAAAGGTGTCGAACGAAGGTAATATGAGTGTTCATCAAGACTTCAGCATGATATAATAATATACTAAGCGGTAATCCAACTATAAAAATACACAGAAAATTGTTTTTAAGTCGTTAAGCCTTTGAGATCTCTGAACAAAGGCATTCTAAAATACTATATGAAAGCACTTAAATCTGGACTTTGTCTAATCAGACGCAAAATAAATCTTGAAAAAATAAAGGTACTTTTTCTAACTCTTGGGTTTCTTCACTTATCATATTTGTTCTTTTTTTATTTAGAAATAAAAACTTGTAACAGAAAATACCCCACAGCAAATGCCGTGTGTGTGTGTGTGTGTGTGTGTGTGAGAGAGAGAGAGAGAGAGAGACAGAGAGACAGAGAGAGACAGAGAGACAGAGATGAAGCAATGAACAGAAACTTTAGATGAGGTTCACAGAAAAACAGAGTAGAACTCAGGGTCACAGGGTAAGGTCACAACTCCCCTTTGCTAAGGAGTCATTCACCTGCAAGACACTACAATGCCAGGAGAGCCAGTCTGGAAAGGTAGAGGCAGGATTTAGTTTTGACCTTGATAATAATTAACTAGGTCAACTTGAGACAGTCATTTCATCTCTGCTTCCCTTTCTTGACCTGTGAGATAAAGCACTCCTTACCCTAGGAAAGTCCTATAGTGGGGTAGCATAATGAATGTGAAAAAAGAAAAAAAAATTGTAACCTCTTAAGTACTTTTTTTTTTAAGATTTATTTATTTATTTGACAGACAGAGATCACAAGCAGGCAGAGAGGCAGGCAGAGAGAGAGGGAAGCAGGCTCCCTGCTAAGCAGAGAGCCCCATGTGGGGCTTGATCCCAGGACCCTGGGATCATGACCTGAGCTGCAGGCAGAGGCTTTAACCCACTGAGCCACCCAGGCACCCAACTCTTGAGTACTTTAAAAAAGTAAGTAAGGCTGAGCTTCTCTTAAACTTAACTTAAAGCAATAATAAAGCATTAGTCTGTCACCAAATCAGGAAAGAAGAACTAAACTTGGAAAGTCGAAGGCAGCTGAGATTATAGGATTATTAAACAGCACTCTGATCCCTGGGAAATTTCTCCCTCTACCCTCTACATCTCCCCCAGCTTTTGATGGAGACTGCTCCAAAAATACTGACCACAAGTAAATCTTTGACTCTTAAATAAATTTCACTCAAGGATATCCCGAGAGCAGGATTGACAGAGCTTATCCCTGACTGTGTATCACAAAACACACACGCCAGCAGGGGAAAAGCAATTCATCTTAGTTTGTGGGAAAGAATGACGAGTCTCGATTCCTCTCTGATTGGTGGCTGCAGTAAGGCCGCCTGAGAATGACAGGTAAGTGCTGTGAATGGCTCTGTGGCCTGACAGTAGACACATACCATGCTGGTAACAAGCAGACTGATGACTTGCATTTGTTAACTGAACACTTACTATGGGCTGAGCCTCCCAAAATTTCAGACATCAGAAAGGATAGGATTGGAGTTGACAGCATAAAGGAGGAAAGGCACTGATCTAAACTAATTTGTAAGGAAGAAAGTGGTAACCCCATTATGTTATTGGGGCAGGCACATTGCTTATACCTGGAGGGGATGAGACCAACTTGCTTCTCGGGCAAATTATCCATAAACGAGTTAACTTGAGCTCTTGGTTCAACCCAGCAAAGACACCATATTTGCATCCAGAGCGCTGGAATAAAAGTGCTGTCAGAAATAAACTAAAAGCTCCAACTTCACAAACACAAAAGGCTGCTCACCATGAAATACACTGTTGTCCACCAGAAAATGCCTGCGGTACTGCACACAGTTTCTTTTCTCCAAGTTCCAGTAGCTCATTGTCAGGAGATTGCTGGCACAGCATCAAAACCAAATTGCTCTGTCGAGGGAAACAGAGGGAGACAAACATGAGGAAAATGGCAGCCACACGCTCACCGTGGTAACATAATGCATCAGTTACCCGGCATGATGAGGCAACACAGGCCCCATACAACTTCTCCAAATGTGGAACTGGGATCCCCTAAGTCCTAAGAAATTTCCCACAAGTCTTCCCAGAGGGTAGGACGTCACTTAACACACCACGGACAGTAGCTTTTTCAAACAGCACCTTTCGGGACTCAGTCATTGCCATCTCAAGGGGGGAATAAATCTACAACCCGAGAATAAGTTTCAGGATGGGCTGATGTGCTCCAGGCATCGCCCATGATTGGCCAGAACCAAAACCAGGCAAAGCCGATGACTTCTCAGAAAGTTTCATCTCTAGGAGGAGAGGTAACCATCATTCCCAGTTCCTGAATTTTGGCTTAGTACCCCTCTGGCAGACTGTGCAATCAATCCATAGGCATCTTAGAAATTATAACAATGTCTGTGTAGCCACGGATAAGCCAAACATGGTAAGAAAGCTTGCCTCCCTCTTTTGGTTTCACTGGTGGCCCATTCAGGACCATTAAGGCCTGGCTCAGGGCACACTACACTCACTGGTGTAAGGAGAACTGGGCACAGGTCTCAAGCCCTGTGGACAAGAAGTGGTGCCTGCCCCTCCGTCAGGCTTGCCCCTGCACAGAGAGCACAATGCTAACTAGAGCAAGCGTTTGAAAAGCAGAGATCTGAGCTGATGAATTAAATTCCTCCAAAAGCTGATGTGCATAACCCTGAACAAGGCCTCCATTGTTCACAGGATTTGGCTAAAGCAACTTTTCAGAATTCCAGCTCCTTTCCTGGTCACAGAATAAAGACAAGCAACACCAAGCGGGGCTGGCATGAAGAAAAACCCACAGGTGGGAAACGATTTGTATCTGTCCTATTAGAACAATATAGAGTTTTGTAAAGATACTCCAGGATGAAGTCAGCCACTTGGTGAAAAAAATAAATTATCAGAGCTTTGTCTATTCATCAATGGAACAATTGGTGAAGGCTCCTAACGCTTTTGCCAGAGCTTCTCCTTGGCTCAAAGGCTCCTTTTTTTTTTTTTTTTTTAAAGATTTTATTTATTTATTTGACAGATAGAAATCACAAGTAGGCAGAGAGGCAGGCAGAGAGAGAGGAGGAAGCAGGCTCCCTGCTGAGCAGAAAGCCCGATGTGGGGCTTGAACCCAGGACCTGGGATCATGACCTGAGCCGAAGGCAGCGGCTTAACCCACTGAGCCACCCAAGCGCCCTCAAAGGCTCCTTCTTAACCCTCTCCAGCAGCAATCTCACCTGACTCCAACCTATCCATTTTTTTTCTGGCTTCATGCCTCATTCCCACCTGGCTAAGGCTGGCTGTCACTCCTACTTCCTCAGGCTGAAGATGAGTCCTACCAGGGGTGCCTGGGTAGCATCTGCCTTTGGCTCAGGTCATGATCCCAGAGTCCTGGGATCGAGTCCCACATCGGGCTATCTGCTCAGCAAGGAGTCTGGTTCTGCTGCTCCCACTGCTTGAGCTCACTCACTTGCTCTTTCTGTCAAATAAATAAACTCTCTAGGGACGCCTGGGTGGCTCAGTCAGTTAAGCCACTGCCTTCAGTTCAGGTCATGATCCCAGGGTCCTGGGATAGAGTCCCCCATCGGGCTCCCTGCTCAGCGAGGAGCCTGCTTCTCTCTCAGCCTCTGCCTGCTTATGCGCTCACTCTCTCCCCCCACAACCCACAAATAAATAAATAAATCATTAAATAAATAAATAAACTCTCGAAAAAGAAAATGAGCCCCACAAATCTAAGTTAAAACCACCTATGGATCCAACTATAAAAGATGACAGCTGATTACTGGAGATAACATCTCCTCCCACTTAATACTGAATACTATAAAGAGCTCTCCTTTAAAAAAGTATCTTTAGTTATATAAATAATGTAGTTATATATGCTCATTAATTTTTTTAAAGTCAACACTGAAATCCATCAAAAATCCTTAAAAATTTAGGGGCGCCTGGGTGGCTCAGTGGTTAAGCGTCTGTCTTCAGCTCATGGCTCCCTGCTCAGCGGGAAGCCTGCTTTCCCTCTCTTAGTTCCCCTGCTTGTGTTCCCTCTCTCACTGTGTCTCTGTCAAATAAATCAATAAAATCTTTAAAAAAATAAATCCTTAAAAATTTAAAAACCCTTCCTCCTTCATTCCGTGTCTCTCTCTTAGAATGACCACTTTTGTTTGGTGTGTATCATTCCAGTTCATTTTCTATGCATTTACATATGTATGTATGTGTGTGTGTATACATGTGTGTATAAAATACATATACATACATGCAATTTTAAAGACATCTATATATTTTTTAAATATTTGAGAGAGTACGTGTGCACATAGTGGGGAGAGAGAGAGAATCCTCAAGCAGACTCCCCACTGAGCAAAGAGCCTGATGCAGGGACAAATCCTAGGACACTGGGATCATGACCTGAGCTGTAATCAAGAGTCAGACGTTCAACTGACTGAGCCACCCAGGCACCCCAAAGGCATCTATATATTTAATAATACCTTTTTGCAAGAACCGGAAATAATTTCAGTATTATCAATAGTACCTATTATCTACAAAAGTATATTGACTATTCATATATATATTTTTGGAGACTTTATTTATTTGAGGGAGGGAGAAAGAGTGAACATGAGCTGAGGGGAGGGAAAGAGGTAGAGGGAGAAGCAGACTCCCCACTGAGCAGGGAGCCCCATGTGGGACTCGATCCCAGGACCTGGGGATCACGACCTGAACCACAGGCAGATATGCTCAACTGACTAAGCCACCCAGGTGCCCTGATTATTCATATTAGAAATATTTTGAGTTACATGGAATTAAAGAGAACCCTGTCTGTATTTACGCTCAATTTTCCTTACTCACTTGATCTTATGGTTTCCTGTGTCATTCTTTCCTTTGCATTCTGTTTATTCTCAATCCAGGGAAGGTTAGCAGAATTAGAAGATGAAAGAATAATGTGCTTTTGTAAATAATTAGCAAAACAGATGAACATACCTGACTCTTTCTTGGCTTCCTCTTAACCAGATGAAAGAAGGAAAGAAGAGGATATTAACATCAGTGATTCACCCATGCTGCTAGGAAAGGGTAACAATGGGACTTGAAATCATATCTTCGGATTCCAAACCCAAGATTCTAGCCATCACAGGCTAGAAGGAACTAGACTGTTATACAATACGGTGGGATTTTTTTCTTTTTCTAAGATTTATTTACTTAAGAGAGAGAGATCAGAAAGAGTACACACACGTGAGTGGGGGGAGGGGCAGAGGGAGAGTAAGAGAAAGAATCTCCAGCAGACTCCCCTCTGAGCACAGAGCTCCCCGTGGGGCTCAATCCCATGACCCTGAAATCATGATGTGAGCCAAAATCAGAGTGGGACTCTGAACCAACTAAGTCACCCACATGCCCCAATATGGTGATTTTTTTTAATAGGTCTTATAAATTCTTGTACATTCCTCCCTCCCTTCGAATGATGGAATCTAATTCCCCTTCTTTTGAATACAGGCTGGCCTCAGTGACTCATTTCTAACAAAATCAGTTGTAATTGATGCTATGAGTCTTCCAAATCTAGATCATAAAAAGGATACACCTCCTGCCTGGCTCCCTATCTCTCTCAGGAGGCTCACCCCGAGAACCCGGCTACCATGATGTAAGGAAGCCCAGACATGAGTGTGCCAACTGATCACACCAGCTGGGCCCTCAGCCAACAGCCAACTTCAACCACAGACACATGTGAGTGAATGAATCTATAAACTATTCTAACTCGAGACTTTAAGTCTTCTAGATGAAGCTCCAAATACAGAGGGACAGAGACAAGCCATCCCCTCTGTACCCCATCTATATCTGACACACAGAAATAATGAAAGATAATAATTTTTACTGCCTTACACACTAAGATTCGGGCTAATATGTTAGACAGCAATAGATAATGAATATAGGTAACATCCTTGGATACATTCAATGAGGACTAAGACCTTCAACTCTGTGGAGACAGAAATGTGAACTCATACAGATATATGTAATACTAAGATACTTGAGCACTGGTCTTCTATGGACCCACCTTTCCAACTTCCAGTTCTTTTTCTCACACTGTCATAATTGCCCTTTTCTTTAAGGACTGGTTAAAATGCACTGCCTTCCTGGGGCATCTTGTTAGTCCTGTTAGAAGAGCATGCAACTCCTGATCTCAGGGGCATGAATTCAAGCCCCACGTTGGATGTAGAGTTTACTTAAAAAAATAAAATCTTTAAAAAAAAAAAAAAATCTACTGCCTTCCTGAAATGCCCCCAGAATCTCTCCCTCCAAGTTAACTCTCTCATGCACTGAACTACCATAATCCTACATACCAATTATTGAGTATCTACTACATATCAGGAACCATGATAAGGCTTTACATCATGGCGTCTCAACCTTGACTACACATTAAAATCAATCATTTGGGAAGCCATAGAATCCTGGCCCCCAGGCCACACCCCAGACCAATTACATCAGAATCTCTGGGGGTGGGACTTGGGCATCAGTGGGTTTAATCATCCACTGGATGATTCCAAAATACAACCAAAGGTGAAAACCATTCTTCATGTATATTATCTCTACTCCTTGAAGAAACTCTTCTGGATGGGTGTTTTGTTATTGTTGTTGTTGTTTAATGTTTTCTTTTTAAGATGTTATCTATTTGTCAGAGAGACAGACAGCGCACAAGCAGAGGGAGCAGCAGGCAGAGAAAGAGGCTCCTCTCTGAGCAGGGAGCCCAATGTGGAACTCGATGCCAGGACCTAGGGATCATGACCTGAGCCGTAAGCAGATGCTCAATCAACTGAGCCACCCAGAAACCCCAGAGGTGGGTGTTTTTAGGAAGAGGAGGCACAGAAAAGGTAAATGTTGAGCTAGAGCACAAAGATACAAGTAATTGAATCCTATGGCTTCCAGGCTGTTTGCCTCCTTAATTGTTCACACATCTTACCTCTCCTGGCATCTGCTTGCTGCTGAAGGTTAGGGGAAGGCTGTAAGCTGCCTCTGTGTGCCAGACCAAGGCCATGCACACACTGCGTGTCCTTAGTGTAAACATCAGTGACGCCTTCCTTCTATGCCCCATTTCCTGGATTCCTGCCTGGTGGAAACTAAATGAAGAAAGGGCTCTCTCTCGCCTTTAGAATCAGAGCAAATGATTTCAGAATTTAGAGATGATGGAGGTGGAGATTAATGGAAGTAATAGGGCTGGGGCAGAAGGAGAGGTGTGCAATAAACAATAAACCCAATCTTAAAAAAAAAAAAAAAAAAAAAAAAACCTTGGCTTTCACCAGATTCAGATGATCCAAGGACCCAGTGCTCACTAAGGGGAAGTGACCGAAAAGAACCTTAGAAATCAGCTAAGCTAAACCTGTCATGGTGAAGTCAGAAAAAAAATCTGACCCCAAAGGATGCAGCACTTGCAAGAGAGCATAGCTGTTAAATAAAGCTGGCAGGAAACCCAGCCTCAGGAGTCTCAAAGCTGGGATTCCCCAAGGGCTCATGGTCCCATTTTCGAGAACACAATACGTGAAAATATCTACTAAAATGCAGTTTCACTGATTTTTCAAAAAATACCAATTCAGATTACATTAGAGATGTGTTTCCGTTGCACCATTCACGTAATTGGAAGTTGTTTGGTCAATATTCAAGCAGAAGCAGAGATGTTTAAAAATTGACTCAACTTTCCTTTGGGACTTACTCCACCTCCTGAGGTCCATGGAACATACATGTTACATTTAGAACTCTTCACAGAACACACAGATGCCTAATCCTTGCAACGATTCACAAAATTAATAATTTACAGTAACTAAGAAACTTTAGATAGGGAAGTAACTGGTTGTTATTAAAACTGACTTCAGATTCTGCCTCCAGAAAAAGATTAATAAGATTTTTTTTTAATGGATGGTAAAGTTACAGGAAATGCTATATAAATGCATGTATCTTTTAACAATTTATTTTTACCCATTTTTAGAGCTTGAAACACACAGGAAAGCTCACAAAACATACATTGTGATGTCACTTACCACCTAGAGACAACTGCCATGTATACTGTGGCCTATTTTTTTAAAACATAAATCAGGTCCTACTACTTTGCAATCTACTTTTTTAATTTAGTAACTTAGTAATATATTGTGATACTCTAGCCATATCAACACATTTCTATAAAATAAATGTAATTTGAAAAGGAAATTGTAATCAACTCTACTCAAAGACTCCACACTCCAAAAAGTCAGTAAGAGAGGCGCCTGGCTGGCTCAGTCGGTTAAGCATCTGTCTTCGGCTCAGGTCATGATTCCAGAGTCCTGGGATCGAGCCCACCGTTGGGCTCCCTGCTCAGCGGGGAGCCTGCTTCTCGCTCTGGCCCTCCTCCTGTTGTGCTGTCTCTGTCAAATTAATAAATAAAATCTTAAAAAAAAAAATCCATAAGAAATGAAAGAAGCCAGGTAAGAACGCAGAGGGGAGTCACCTGTCAGGTGAACTATAAATATCCACAAAGTTTACAAGCTCCTAAGTTTGTTTTATGATAAGTCACCTTTATAATCATTCCACATTTGTTTATTTTTGCCTTTTTATCTGTAGGTTCATGACTAAAATTGCCAATGTCAAACTATACGATGCTTAGAAAGCTGTAAGTGTAGGACGGGACCACCTACAAAAAGGGAAATTCCGGATGACACCTTTAAGAAAAGCAGGAAGTATTTTCAGTAACAAGCAAAGATGTTTAAAAACGTTTTTAGCACTCTACAGAGGAAAAAGAAATCCTTTACACAAACAACTGCTTCACAAAGTCCCCTAAGAAAAAGCGGTACAGTTGCAGGCATCCCGTGAGCTGTTGTCCCCACCTCCCCCCCTCCTCTGGCTCTCCTCTACGTACACAGGTGTAGCTGGTGTCTGGCCCAACCCAACTCGGGTGGGCGTGTGGCTTAGACCCGCCAAATCAAAGAACAGCATCCCCAGGGCCACAGCCTTTTCAGACCCCTGAGCACCAGGCATAGGATTCTGTCTGAACTATTGGAAAAACAGTTTTCTGCTGGACTTGAAGTTTTGAGGCCTCGAAACCTAAAGTTCCAGGCACCCATCCTGTTACTACAAGAGGAGGATCTGGGGCGCCTGGGTGGCTCTGTGGGTTAAGCCTCTGCCTTTGGCTCAGGTCATGATCTCAGGGTCCTGGGATGGAGCCCTGCATCCTGCTCTCTGCTCTTTGGGGAGCCTGCTTCCCCACCCCCACCCCTACCCCCTACCCAACCCCCGCCCCCTGCCTCTCTGCCTACTTCTGATCTCTCTTTCTCTGTCAAATAAATAAATAAAATCTTTAAAAACAAAACAAAACAAGAGATCTGTTTGAGGATCTGAGACTCATTCATCCCAGAAGAATGGAAAGAAAGGAAGTCCTGTGGGTATCATTTAAGTCACACCTGAAGCTACACCTATCCCTGCCCTTTTTAGGTAAATGAGACAGTACATCCCCTTTTTCATTTAGTGTTGTTTAAGCCACATCACGTTGAGCTTTCTATCACTTGCAACCAAAGAGTCTTGACTGGTGATATGTGTCAGCAGAGCAAAATGGAAAGAGAGGCCCCCTGGCAGTCACGAGCACTCCATTCTAGCTTCCTCTCTAACAACTGACTCAGGGGGGACAGGGGGCAAGTGTTTTTAACTAGTCCTGAGTTTCAGTATATAATTCTGTATTTTCTGGAGATTTCCTTAGAGATCTACTGCATTCAAGTCCTTTGTTCTGGTAGCAAAGGCTTCCTCACGCCCCTAGAAGGTATAGGAAGCAGAGCAGAACCTGAAACTTTCTCTTAAGCTTCAGAATTCCCTTAGTGGTTGGGGCACCTGGGTGGCTCAGTGGGTTAGGCCTCTGCCTTCGGCTCGGGTCATGATCTCAGGGTCCTGAAATCAAGCCCCACATCGGGCTCTCTGCTCAGCGGGGAGCCTGCTTCCCCCCCCTCTCTGCCTGCTTCTCTGCCTACTTGTGATCTCTCTCTCTCTCTCTCTGTGTCAAATAAATAAATAATCTTTAAAAAAAAAGAATTCCCTTAGTGGTTTTTAAATGTGAGGCAAATCTCTATCACTGCTTTAACATGAATTTTATGAAACACTGCAAATCTATTCAAGTCACTTGAATGGCTTAGTAAAGGATAACTATTCAGGGCGCCCAGGGGGCTCAGTCATTAAGCATCTGCTTATAGTTCAGCTCATGATCCCTGGGTTCTGGGATCAAGCCCCACATGGGGCCCCCTGCCCGGTGGGGAGTCTGCTTCTCCCTCTCCCTCTGCCTGTCACTCCCCCTGCTTGAGTGCTCTCTCTCTCTCTCTCCCCCTCTGTCAAATAAATAAATATTTTAAAAAACTATTCAAATTCATAAATGGAAATCAGTTTTAACACTGTGCCAAAGGAATCAAAAGAAATAGGAAAATTCTTAAAAGAACTTTGCAGGATGAAGGGAACATTATATGTATTTATATTATGTATATACATATATATGTATATATAACATAAATGTATATACACACACAAAAATACATATACAATTTTTAAATTGTCTAATTGCAGTAGAGTTAACATTAGTTACGGGTGTACAATGTAGCGACGCAACAGTTCCGCATATTACTCAGTGCTCATCGGGATAATCCGCATCACCTACTTCACCAACCCCCCCACCCGCCTCCCCTCCGGTAACCCTGTTTGTTCTCCACAGTTAAGAGTCTGGTTTTTGTTTGTCTCTTTTATTCTTTGATCTTTTGTTTCTTAAATTCCACATGTGAGCGAAATCATTTTTGTCTTTCTCTGACTGGCTTGTATCTCTCAGCATTTCACTCTCTAGATCCATCCATGTTGTTGCTTTTTTTTTTTTTTTTCCTCCCTTAAGTAGAGGAATCTATGATACGCTGATATGCTGACCATTACTTCTCCCTCTTCACCTACCCCAACTGCTACCACCACAGTCCATTCTCCTTGGTACCCCTCTTCCATAAAAACTGCCACTCCCACTCTCATTCCTCCCATTCTCTCAATATATATTTTGCTCTCAAATATATATATATATATATATATATATATATATATATATAAAATCACTATGGTTTGTACAATATTTCCATTTATATCTTGCCTTTTAAAAAAAACTGACACTTATTAGGGTGCTTGGGTGGCTCAGTCGGTTGCTTAACCCTCCAACTCTTGGTTTCAGCTTGGGTCATGATCTCAGGTCCTGAGATGGAGCCCCTCTGGCGGGCTCTGCACTCATTGCAGAATTCACTTGACATTCTACCTCTTCTTCCCTCTCCACCCCCACTCACACCCTGCCCCCCACCCCATGTATGTGCACTCTCTCCCTAAAATAAAACACTTTAAAAATAACAAAATAAAATAAAAACCTAACACAATAGCCCTATGAGTCGTTGATTTTTTTTTTTTTTAAGATTCCATTTATTTACTTGACAGAGACAGAGCAAGAGAGGGAACACAAGCAGAAGGAGTGGGAGAGGGAGAAGCAGGCCTCCCGCCAAGCAGGGAGCCTGATGCAGGGCTTGATCTCAGGACCCCAGGATCATGACCCGAGATGAAGGCAGACACCCAACAACCGAGCCACCCAGGTGCCCCAAGTCACTGATTATTAAGCACGAGTTCAAAGAGGTTAATAGGACACAACAGGTTGCAAACCCATGTCTTCAGACTCCAAATCCACTGTGTCCAGTCCAACGCTATACTCCGTCCAGCAGAGTTCCTTCCCTGACACTCTGCTTCCCTATGGAAGGAGCCTAGAGCTGTGATAGGCAAGACTTACTCTTCCCATCCCAACCCTTCAATTCAACTCCACTAAGGGCCAATCAATGAAGGAGAGGAGGCAGGAGGAGAAGCTTAAATGTGACTTCAAAAACCTGCATACCCAGTTCCTCCAGCCAGGAGCCTTTGAAGTAGACAGATTGCAAGGGATCAGAGTAAAGTGTCAGTCCTCTGATTATCAGATAGTGGGAGGTTTCTTTGCAATGAAATTTGAGTGAGCTACTTGGACCAAGTTCGGAAACACCAAGGCCAAATTTGCTGGCCAGCCAGCATTGTGAAAACTGTCTGAGAGATCAGTGTATTCTCCAAATTGCTAGGGGAAGAAGGCTATAGTCCGAAATTAAAACATAATGTATGGGGGCACCTGGGTGGCTCAGTGAGTTAAGCCTGTGTCTTTGGCTCAGGTCATGATCTCAGGGTCCTGGGATCGAGTCCCGCATCAGGCTCTCTGCTCAGCAGGGAGCCTGCTTCCTCCTCTCTCTCTGCCGGTCTCTCTGCCTACTTGTGATCTCTGTTAAATAAATTTAAAAAAAAAAAATCTTAAAAAAAAAAAACAAAAAAACATAATGTATGAATTCACCCTGCTATTGGAAAAGAAATAACTAGCTCACAGGATGTAGTAAGGCATCAAAGGGCAATGGAAAAATGCCTGACTATAAGTTAAGAGGCTCGAGGTACAAACCAGTCCTTCCTCTAAATTGTCAGGTAAATCTCTTCACACCCCTGTACTTCAGCTGCCTCATCTGTGTAACAAAAAAGGGGTGGCGGTGAATGAGATGCTCTCTCAGACCTTCTGACCTTTAATATCCCACACTCTATTAATAAGGATTATGGGCAACCCCTCCCCAATATCCCAATCCCTATGTCTTTTTTTTTTTTTTTTAGATTTATTTATTTGACAGAGAGAGAAACAGAGAGAGAGGGAACACAAGCAGGGGGAGTGAGAGAGGGAGAAGCAGGCTTCCTGCTGATCAGGGAGCACCTATTCGGGGCTCGATCCCAGGACCCTGAGACCATGACCTGAGCCAAAGGCAGATGCTTAACAACTGAGCCACCCAGGCGCCCCCGCTTTGCCTTTAATTATGAATTAAAATAGCCCTGAGAAAGCACAGCTAATTCCCATTAGCAGTGTAGCATTTAACTTATATGGAGAAGTACTGATTTCCCTTTCTTTAAGCCTTGCTGTGAGATAAAAGACATAATTAATGGGCTCTGACAGTAATGTTCATAAAGTAATAAGTGCTTAGAAACAGGAAGGCATAGGGGCACCTCGGTGGCTCAGTCGGTTAAGTGTCCGACTCTTGATTTCAGCTCAGGTCATGATCTCAGGATCGTGAGATCGAGCCCCTCCTGGGGCTCTGAGTTCAGTGGGGAATCTGCTTAAGAGATTCTCTCCCTCCCTCTGCCCCTTCCCCCTCTAAAATAAATAAATTTTTTAAAAAGACAGGAAGGCATACGGGAAAAGTTCCCAAAACTGCGTCCTGCACCTCATGGCTTTTAAAAACACATTTGGGAATTTCTGTACCCAGGTATCCCTAGAAGTTGAGAATTCAAACCAAACCCAGTTAAAAGCTAAATTTCAAAGAAAGCAGCTCCTCTAGAATTTCTCCACTAATTTTAAGTAAAGAGAATTACACAGTGCAAGGACAGGGTACCAAGGGCCCCAGCTCCTCTTCCTTTGGACCAGACACAAACTGCCAGCTTTTCAAGCAGTTCAGAACACTGTCTGGGTGAGCTGTGGGGGGCCCTGGTCAGAGGGGCCCCATTCCACTTCTCTGCTGGCAGGTCACTGTCCTGTATCCACACCCTCACCCCCTTGTCACAAGCTCCCTCCCTGCCTTCCCACAGGTTTCCAAGTACTGCCAAACTGGTTGTTAAAGGGCTCTGCAAACAGCCTACTTCCAAGCAAGCCCCCTCCCAGTTATGTCCACAAAGGGAAAGAAATAAAAGGGCACTTTGTTCATTTTTTTAAGGCTCGAAGGCGACACCACTAAACCCTAAGATCCTGGTGTGTTTTATTTCTTTACAGCAATCAGGAGCTGAATATGCTCTGAGCTAGTTGAGCAATGAGATACAGTCCACCCTCCAAAGAACATGCATACTTCCTTTGAAAAGACTAGTTTAAAATATAATATGTACCCAGCACTTGACAGAGTCCCTACCTTTTGGTTTAGCAATCATCTTCTGGAAATATACCATTAAAAAAGTAATTAAAGATACAGGCCAAAATGTATATATAGAAATGTTCACTGCATCATTTCTTATAATACAAAAAAGTCAGAACTCTAAATATTCAACTATTGGGTTAGCTTTGCCAGTCGTGTAGATAGTTAACAATCGTGTTTGCAAAGGTTTTGTAAATGAGTGTAGAAAAATGTTCATGAGGGTGCCTGGGTGGCTCAGTGGGTTAAAGCCTCTGCCTTCAGCTCAGGTCATGATCCCAGGGTCCTGGGATCGAGGCCCGCATCAGGCTCTCTGCTCAGCGGAGAGCCTGCATCCTCCTCTTTCTCCACCTACCTCTCTCCCTACTTGTGATCTCTGTCAAAATAAATTTTTTAAAAAATCTTTAAAAAAAATAAATTTTTTTAAAAATCTTAAAAAAAAAAACCAACTATGATAAACAATATTGCATAGAATAATGAATCCTGAGGTGCCTGAATGGTCACTCAGTTCTCCAACTCTTGATTTTGGCTCATGTCATGATCTCAGGGTCATGAGATCAAGCCCCAAGTCAGGCTCTGTGCTCAGAGCCAAGTTTGCTTGTCCCTCTTCCTGCAGCTCCCCCAAATAAATAAATAAAATCTTTAAAAAAAAAAAAATCAATGTTTCACCATTAACAGTGATGTTTGTTGTAGGTTATTTATAAATATTCTTTACCATATTAAGAAAGTTCCCTTCTATTTCAATTTCTTGAAGTTTTTTACATAACATTAAACTTTTTAACACACTTTCTCTGCATGTGATAAGATCTTTCAGCATTAATCTGTTGTAAATTTACCAAAATCTGGTAAATTTTCTAATGTTAAACCAACCCTGGGATTCCAGGATGAATCCAATTTGTTCATGGTGTATTGTCTTTTTAATACATTGGTGATTTAGCTTGCTCATGTTTTATGATTTTTACGTGTATGTTCCTACGTGTTCCTATTGGCCTACAATTTCCATTTCTCATATTGTTCTCAACACTTTTGTATTGAAGTTATTACAGCTTTATAACATGATTTCTAATCCCCAGAAGGATTTATACGAGTTTGAAATTATCTTTTTCTTGAATGTTTGATAGGAAACATTTGCTCATAAACCCATCTCACAGGGCACCTGGGTGGCTAAGTTGTTAAGTGTCTGCCTTCAGCTCAGGGGTCCTGGGATCAAGCCCCCTATGGGGTGCCCTACTCTGCGGAAAGCCTGCTTCTCCCTCCCACAATCCCCTTGCTTGTGTTTCCTCTCTATCAAATAAAGAAAAATCTAAAAAAAAAACAAAAAAACAAAAAAACAAACCTCAGTCTAGACCTTCCTTTACAAAGAAATATTTGGCTACTGGTTGGTTGGTTGGTTTGTTTTCAACTGGTTTATTTTAAAATTCTAGGATTATTAAGCCTTCCTATCTTTTCAAATTTGGTTTTGGTAAATTTATATTTACCTAGTAATTCATTAATTTTTTCTAAGCTTTCAAATGTTTTGGCATAAATTAGTTCACAATACAGTCTTTTCAGTATCTAAAACATCTGCTTTTCCAATCCTAATATTGTTTATTTGTACTGTTCTCTTCTATTTAAGTCACTCTCATCATATGTTTATCAACATTACTAGCTCTTATGAAGAGCCAAAATTTGTCATTATTGGTCCTCTGTAATGAATAACATGAAAGTATTACTACTATTCTTTTCTATTTTCTTTGAATCTCTTTTGCACCCTTTTTGAATCTTCTAACTTCAACATTTAACTAAGTTTCAGGTTTTCTTTTCTAATATAAGCATTTATACATGCTTTAGCTGCTTTCCCCAACCCCAAATTTTGACCCATAATATTTTTCTTATCTTCTAGTTAAAAATACTTTGATTTCCATGATGATTTCTTCTCTGATGAAAAGGTCATTTTGAAGCATTTCTATGATTATTCATAGTTATATTTTTAATAGTTTTGAGCTTAATTGCATTGTGGTCACAGATATGGTCTGTATGACACAATTATTTAGCAATTGCTAAGACTTCAGGGTGACTGGGTGGCTCAGCTGGTTAAGCGTCTGCCTTCACCTCAGGTCATGATCCCAGGATCCTGGAATCGAGCCCCAAATGGGGCTCTCTGCTCAGCGGGAATCTGCTTCTCCCTCTCCCTGCTGCTCCCTCTGCTTGATACTCTCTCTCTCTCTCTGTCAAGTAAATAAATTAAATCTCTCTCTGTCAAGTAAATAAAATAAATTGTAATTGTACAATTTAAGTAATTGTAAGACTTGCCTGGTAACAAAGTTTGAATGTTTTTTTATAAATGTTCTAAGTGTATTTGGAAAAAATGCATAGTCTGCAGTTTTGAGATAGTGATTTTCATGCCTATCACCTCAAACTTATTCAAATTCTACTGCTTAAATCTTGTATACGATCACAGATCTTTTCCCCCACTTTATCAAGTACTGAGGAAATAGATTAAAATCTCACTAGTAATACAGTTGGCACCTCAATAATGCAGGGACAGGAATGCCAACATCCCACACAGTTGAAAATCCACATATAACTTTTGACTCCCCCAAAGATCTCTATCTGTCAAATAAATAAATAAAATCTTTTTAAAAAATTAAAAAAATAAATTTTGTTTAAAAGTTCATCATTCTGATGAGTTGAAACTTTTAACCAATATAACCATTTTTTTTTTCTAAAAATGCTTTTTCAGCATTTAAAGTCTATTTTGCCCAATGTCAATCCTGCAGACTTTCTTTTGGGTTTTTTTTGTTTGTTTGTTTTTAGATTTTATTTATTTATTTGAGAGAGAGACAGTGAAAGAGAGCATGAGAGAGGAGAAGCCGACTCCCTGTGGAGCTGGGAGCCCGATGCAGGACTCGATCCTGGTACTCCGGGATCATGACCTGAGCTGAAGGCAGTTGCTTAACCAACTAAGCCACCCAGGTGCCCCTTTCTTTTGGTTTTTAATCTAAAGTCTATTTTGCCCAATGTCAATACTGCAGGCTTTCTTCTGGCTTTTAATCATCCATTTATCGTTCTCTATTCTTTTACTTTTAACTTCTCTGTATCCTTATCTTTCAGACATGTCTTTTATAAACAGCAAAGAGCTGAATTCATTTTTTTTTATTAAAGATTTTATTTATTTGACAGAGAGAGAGAGAGAGAGATCACAAGTAGGCAGAGAGGCAGGCAGAGAGAGAGGGGGAAGCAAGCTCCCTGCTGAGCAGAGAGCCCGATGTGGGGCTCGATCCCAAGACTCCGAGATCATGACCCGAGTTGAAGGCATAGGCTTTAACCCACTGAGCCACCCAGGCGCCCCGAGCTGAATTCATTTTTCATCCAGTGTAAAAATCTTTGGTTCCTTCAGATTATAATTACTGATAACATTCGTTATTTATTTCTATATCTTGTTTTGTACTTGCTATTTGTCTTATTCTGTTTCTTTTCTCAGCTTTTTTTTTTTTTTTTTTTAAAGATTTTATTTATTTATGTGACAGACAGAGATCACAAGTAGGCAGAGAGGCAGGCAGAGAGAGAGGTGGAGGCAGGCTCCCCGCTGAGCAGAGAGCCCGATGCGGGGCTCGATCCCAGGACTCTGGGATCATGACCTGAGCTGAAGGCAGAGGATTAACCCACTGAGCCACCCAGGCGCCCCTCTTTTCTCAGCTTTTTTGACTTCAATATTTATCTTTCTCATTTCAATTTTCCCCATTAGCTAGAAAGTTGTTCTGTCATTTTTAGTGGTTGCTTCAGAAATTTTAACATACACACTTCACTAACCAAAATCTACATTTAACCAGTATCTTTGACTTCTTCCCAACTATGCAGGAACTTTATAAGATATTAACTCCTTTTACTTCTCCAACTTTTACCATTTTTTTAAAAATTTTATTTATTTGACAGAGAGAAAGAGAACACAAGCAGGCAGAATGGTAGAGGGAGAAGCAGGCTTCCCCCGCCGAGCAGGGAGCCCGATGTGGGGCTGGATCCCAGGATTCCGGAATCAGGACAATGACTGAGCCACCCAGGCACCCTCATTTGTTTTATCTAGTTCCCACTGAAGATATTATTATTTTATCTAATCAGTATGTGCTTTAACTTATAAATTTTTCCCTTTTTTTTTTTTTTGCTCTTCATTACTTTTTGTTTCTGAGGCCATCCATCTGGAAATAATTTACCTCTGCCTGAAATGTACTCTTTTAGTGATAATCTGCACAGCAAAATCTAGGTTTTTGCAAAGTCTGCAAAGTCTCTGCTCTCATTTTTTAAAGATATATTTAATGGAAATAAAATTCTAAACTGACAGTTAATTTCTGTCAGTACAAGAAAGATAGTATTTTATTCTCTTCTATCTTCTGTTGTTGCGTTATCAGGATAATTTATTATGTCTTTTTTTTTAATAATTTATCTGAGAGAGAGAGAGAGAGCGTGCGCGCATAAGGAGGGTGAGCAGCAGAGGGAAAGGGAGAAGCAGGTTTCCCGCTGGGCAGAGAGCCCAATGTGGGGCTCCATCCCAGGACCCTGGGATCATGACGTGAGCTGAAGGCATATGTTTAAGGGACTGAGCCACCCAGGTGCCCCTTATCACGTCTCTAAAGATAAACTGCCTCTCCCTTCTTACCTTGCCTAAGATCTTCTCTATTTTCTGTGTTCTATCATTTAATTATATTTTATCTATGTGTGGAAGTCTTTTTACTCATGATCGGGATCCATGTGACCTCATGAATTATGGGCAGTTGTGTTTTTTCTTTGTCTTTGAAAAGTCCTGGGCATTATCTTTTAAATGTTGCCTCCTCTCATTTTCTCTCTTCTCTTTCTGAAACTATAAACTTATGTATGATCTGAATTCTCCAACTTCCACATTAACCTTTCTTTCGGGTTTTTCAACATTTGCTTCTCTGTGTTGCCACTGGAAATTTTCTTTGGATGGATCATTCCGTTAACTATTTCCCTGTTTGGCTTGGATTAATCTGTTGCTAAACCCATTCACTGAGTTCTGATTTTCGGTGTTTCTTTTTTTTTTCAAGCTCTATATGGTTTTCAAATAGGTTGGTTCATCTTTACAGTTTCTTATTTTTCAGCTCACATCTTGTTTTCAGTCTTTTTTTTTTTTTTTTTTACTATGAAATGCTTATTTTTGTTCAAATTGTAAGTGATGGGGGTTCTCTGATGTCTAGGACAAAAATAGATTCCTCCAAGGTCTTGAACTCACAGCCCTGAGATTAAGAGTCTCACGCTCTACCGACTGAGCCAGCCAGTAGGCCTGTAGGAACTACTTTTTTTTTTTTTTTTTTTAAAGATTTTTTTATTTATTTATTTGACAGAGAGGGAGACAAAGAGAGAGAGAGAGGGAACACAAGCAGGGGGAGTGGGAGAGGGAGAAGCAGGCTTCCCACTGAGCAGGGAGCCCAATGCGGGGCTTGATCCCAGGACCCTGGGAACATGACCTGAGCCGAAGACAGATGCTTAATGACTGAGCCATCCAGGTGCCCTAGGAACTACTTTAAATCAAATTTTCATCTTGAGGTTTTTCTGACCATCTAGTTATTGTAATTCTACATACACATCTGTATTGGAGCTAGTTTAGGTTCACAAATTCTTGCGACCAAATAGCAAGCATTTGTTCAGAACCACAGTTTTTGAGAGGTGATTTTTCTTACAGTCTTAAACAGGTTTTAGGAGAGAAGAGTTTTGATTTTTCATTCTAATTCACCCTTATATTGAGGGAGAAGCCTTCTGAAGTCCCAGCTTTATCACCAAAGGGTCCCACTCAGATGTCTTACCTAGTCTCTTATCCCTTTTGTCCTCAAGACCATGAAAAAAAGAAGTACAAGTTAAACTGGTTTGGCAAATGCCCTCAAGGAAAAAGACAACTTCATTGCAACAGATCCCTTCTCGCTTAGCTTTTGACCTGAATATTCATTACTTTCACACTGGTTCATTGCATTTAATATTCCATTGTATCCAGCATCTTTAAATTATTTCAGCCAGAGTGCTGGTAAACTATATTGCTAGAAACAGAACTCAACCCTGGGAATTCACATTTAAAGCCACAGAGCCTTGGAGTCTGACAGCCAAATCAGGATGATCTAGCCAAAAATGAACCAGTTCAGTGCCTGTCACTCTGTAATAACTGCTGGTATTTTAACACTTCCTATGTGCCAGATATTGTGGTAAGTATTTGTATTATCTTATTTAATCCTTACAATAATCCTAAGGGCCCATTTTAAAGAACCACAGAGATATTAAGTAATTACCTAAGGTCCACAGCTATCCAAGTGACAACACTGGGATTTTAAACTCAAAAATGTCTAACTCCAAAGATCACACTTTTCCCAAAGATTGCACCCTTAAGATCCATGCAATTTTACTTCTCAATAAATAACGTAAGAGAGGGAAAGACAGAAAGAGGGATAGCACGCACTACTAGGTACCACAGAGTCACTAACGAAATGCAGGCTTTCCTATTTTCAATCCTCTCTACTTCCCTATGCTCAGGTCAGGGTTGGCAAATTTCCATCATTTTTTTTTAAGATCTTATGTATTTATTTGACAGAGAGATAGTGAACACAGCAGGGGGAGCAGCAGGCAGAGAGAGGGAGAAGCAAGCTCCCCCCTCAACGGAGAGCCCAACTCAGGACTCAATTCCAGACCCTGGGATCATGACCTGAGCCAACGGCAGACACTTAATGACTGAGCTACCCGGGCATCCCAAGATCAGAAATTAAAAGAATATAAAAAGTCCCCAAAGCAATATTACAAAAGGAAATAAGATATTAAACCTGAGTTGGTCATAAGAACCATCAAGCTCAAGAGATCATTAAAAAAATCCAGTCAAATATTTTTAAGTTGTGGAAAATCAGCTTTGTTTTTCATGGGCTGAAATATTAATTCTTAAGAAGCTCTGGTGGGGTGGGGAGGTGGCTCAGTTGGTTAAGCACCAGGACTCTTGATTTAGGCTCAAGTCGATCTCAGGGTCATGGGCACAAATGCCAATGACCGAATCTGCACTCAGGTGAGGGAGGGGGTCTGCTTGGGATTTTCTCCTTCTCTCTCTGTTCCTTCCCCACTCATGTACATGCATGTGCTCATGCTCTCTCTCTCTCTCTCTCTAAAATAAATAAATCTGGGACACGTGGGTGGCTCAGTCGGTTAAGCTGCTGCCTTCAGCTCAGGTCATGATCCCAGGGTCCTGGGATGGAGTCCCACATCGGGCTCCTTGCTTGCTTGGCAGGGAGTCTGCTTCTCTCTTTGACTCTGCCTGCTTGTGCGCTTTCTCTCTCTCTGACAAATAAATAAATAAAATCTTAAAAAAAAAAAAAGGTCAATATTATTAATAAATAAATATTTTAATTTATTTTCTTTTAGAGAGAGAATGTGCACAAGCAGGGAGGGAGAGAGAGAGAGAATCCCACAACCCTGAGATCACAACCAAAGCTAAAATCAAGAGTCAGTCTCTCAACCAGTGAGCCACCCAGGCACTGGAGTAAATAAATATTTTAAAAATAAAAATGGTAGCTCTGGAAAAAACAGGAAGCTAGTGAAGTTACTACAAGTGAAATATATCCACTCAACTTCACATTAACTGATCTCTTCAAGCTTGCAAGTTCTTCATTCTTTTTAAGTCTAACAACCAACTTGTCTGAAGTTGTCATCCGAAGAAAGGTGTTATAGAAAACATTAATGAGAAACATTGGGAAATAAAACTGAATAGTATTATAAAATTCCTCAAATGAAATTTATTATGTGGATTTGGGTGGGTTTTTTTCTTAAACCACTACAAAAAAGATTAAAGATATTGTAATTAACTCCTGGTTATTTGTCACTGGCCTATATGTTTTCAGTTATTATATTCTCTTGCATAGTTTCCTCCCCTTGGAATACCTACTATGTTCACTTTAAAATCATGGGAACTGGAGTGGGGATACAATATCCTAGTGGCTGGGTCTTGTTCACAGCTGCCCTCAGAATCTTCCATTATTCCATGAGAATCTCATCTCCATTCAAGGAAGAGAAGGATCTCCTGAGTATCCAAGCAAACAGCATCAGAATCCACTGAAGTCTGAATGTCCAACATTTCATCTTTTCCTTCAGTAATGCTAGGAGACAAGAACCTATGCCCCAACAAAGGATAGTAAAAAATTCAAGTTATCTGCGATTCCAAGGACTAGAACCAGGGCCAGAGCCAACAATGGTCATACCATTCTGCCAGCATGTATGCCAGGAGGTGCTTTCAGGTATCAAGGAATAACTCTTGGGTCACCTGGGTGGCTCAGTTGGTTAAGCATCTGCCTTCAGCTCAGGTCATGATCCTAGAGTTTTGGGATGGAGTCTCACATCAGGCTCCTTGCTCAGAGGCCTGCTTCTCCCTTTCCCTCTGCTCCTCCCCCTGCTCCCCCTGCTATGCTCTTAGTCTCTCTCTCTCTCTGACAAATAAATAAATAAAATCTTTAAAAAAAGGAAAAAAAGAGTAACTCTCCTAGTCCTAGGGAGATAAGGGAAATGTTGAGATTTGAAAGTAAGGTGTGAAACGCAACTAAATGCACATTATCTAAGAAAGTTAAGTGTGTTGGCCCCGTTCTACCAGGCAGTGATAAAAAAAAACTATTCGTTTCTTTTTCAAAGTTGATCTTTCGACCTCTACTGGAAAAAAAATGAAGTGACACCTTTTGCTGTGACACTCTGCTCACCCAGAAGTAAGAGAAAAGCAAGTTTCATCTATACCACGATTCTAATTTTTACCTATCAGATTAGCAAAAATCAACAGTTTGGTGACAAATTGTGTTAATAAGAGTGTGGAGATACTGTTACTGTAATACATTTCTGACAGGAGTAAAAAAACACAAATTCTATGGAGGCCAATTTGGCAATATTTATCAAAATTACAAGTGTACATACTTTTAACCTAGCAATTCTACTTCCAAGTAGAATTATACTAAACTGTACTTAGACAGGTATAATATGGTATCTATTTAAGGTTAATCATTGCAACACTGTTTTCAAAATATCAGAAGCAACCTAACTGACCATTAATCTGGGTTAAAGTTCAGTACATCCAGAGGCCCCTGGCTGGCTCAGTCCATAGAGCATGTGATTTTTTTACCTCAAGGTTGTGAGTTCAAGCCCCTTGCTGGGTATGGAGATTACTTAAAAATAAAATATTAAAGGGGCGCCTGGGTGGCTCAGTTGGTTAAGCAACTGCCTTTAGCTCAGGTCATGATCCCGGACTCCCGAGATCAAGTCCCGCATTGGGCACCCAGCTCCACCGGGAGTCTGCTTCTCCCTCTGACCTCCTCCCCTCTCATGCTCTCTCTCACTGTCTCTCTCTCAAATAAATAATAAATAAAATCTTTTAAAAAGATAATAAAATATTTTTTAAAACTTCAGCATACCTATTTGGTGGAAAATATGCAGCCATTAAAATTAAAGAACCTAGAAGATCCAACACAATATTGAAAAAGAACAAATTTGGAAGACTGACACTATTCAACTTCAAGACATACTCTAAAGCTACAACAATTAAGAAAGACTGCCTGGTATTGGCAAAATAAATAAATAGATCAATTAAAGAGAATAGACAGTGCAGCAATAGACCCACATAAATAGAATCACCTGATTGGGGCACCTGGCTGGCTCAGTCAGTAAAGCATGCAACTCTTGACCTTGGGGTCACACATTCAAGCACCACGTTGGGTATAAAGCTCACCAAAGGAAAAAAAATAGAATCAACTGATTTTTTACAAAGAACAAAGGCAATGCCATGGAGCAAAACTGGTCTTTTCAACAAATGGTGCTGGAACAACTGGACATCCACATCCCAAAAAAATGAACCCAGACACAGACCGTAAATCCTTCACAAACATTAACCCAAAATGAATCACAGATCTAAATGCAAAATCCAAAACTATAAATTCCTAGAAGATAACACAGGAGAAAACTCAGATGACCTTGAGTGTGGCAATGACATTTTAGATATAACACCAAAAGCACTGACCGTGAAAGAATGAATTGATAAGCTGGACATCATTAAAATTAAAAACTTCCACTTTGTGAAACACGGTAATAAGACAATGAGAAGAGAGGCCACAAGACTGGGAGAAAATATTTGTAAAAGGCACAACTGAAAAAGGTTTGCTATCCATAATACACAAAAAACTCAAAACACAACAAGAAAATACTCCAATTAAAAATGGGCCAAAGATCTTAACAGGCCCCAGCCAAAGATGATATACAGATGGCAAATAGGCATATGAAAAGATGATCCCCATATGTCATCCAGGAAATTAAAATTAAAATGATGAGATACCACCAAATAACTATTAGAGGGGTCAAAATCCAGAACACTGACAGCACCAAATGCTGGCAAGGATGTGGAACACAGGTGCCTGGGTGGCTCAGCTGGTTAAGTGTCTGCCTTTGGCTCAGGTCATGAACCTAGGGTCCTGGGATGGAGTCCGCCATCTGCATCTAGCTCCTTGCTCAGCGGGGAGCCTGCTCCTCCCTCTGCCTGCAATTCCCCCCTGCTTGTGTGTGTGTACACACACACTCTCTCTCTCTCTCTGACAAATAAAATCTTAAAAAAAAAAAAAAACAACTTATGTTCACAGAAAAAGCTGCACGTATTTGTATATATTCATAAATGCCAGCTGTATTCATAACTGCCAAAACCTGGAAGCAACCAAGATGTCCTTCAGCAGGTAAATGTGTAAATAAACTGTGGTACATTCAGACAATGCAATATTATTTGGTGCTAACATGAAATGAACTGTCAAGCCATGAAAAAATGTGGAGGAACCTTAAATGCATATTACTGAGTAAAAATGTCAATCTGAAAAGGCTACATTTTTATAAGATTTCACCATATGACATTCTGAAAAAGATAAAACAGTGAAAAAAATCAGATCAGTGGTTGCCAGAAGTGGAAGGGTGGGGGAAGAGATGAATAGGCAGAGCACAGGGTTTTAACAATAGTAAAATATTCTGTATAAAACCATAATGATGGGTACATGTCATTATACCTTTGTCCAAACCCCTAAGATTTACAACACCAAGATTTACAACACCAACAGTGAATTGTAAGGTAAACCATGAACTTTAGGTGATAATGATGTGTCAATATAGGTTCATCAGTTATAACAAATGTTACCACTCTGGTGAGGAATGCTGATAATGGGTGAGGGAGTGCCCATGTGGGGACAGGGAGTACATGAGAAATCTCTGTACCTTCCCCTCGATTTTGCTATGAACTAAAAACTGCTCTAAAGAAATAATTTTTTTTTTTTTTTTTAAAGAATTAAGAGGGGCACCTGGGTGGCTCAGTCGGTTAAGCAGTTGCCTTCAGCTCAGGTCATGATCCCAGGGTCCTGGGGTTGAGCCCCACTTTGGACTCCCTGTTCAGCAGAAAGTCTGCTTCTCCCTCTCCCTCTGCCTGCTGTTCTGCCTACTTGTGTTCTCTCTGTCAAATAAATAAATAAAATCTTTTTAAAAATAAAGAATTAAGAAGATCTATAGGCTGATATAGAATGATAAACTACATTGTTACAAGAAAAAATGCAGAATTATGTGACTAGTGCACTACTATTTTTAAAAGGAAGGAAAAAAAGCATCCATATATATTTGCATATAGAGTAGTTCCCTCCTTAGCCACACAAAAGATGTTCCCAGACCCCCAGTGGATGCCTGAAATGGTGAATATACCTACTATGAGCTCTATACCTACAATGTTTTTTCTCCAATATGCATCTATGATAAAGCTTCATATATAAATTAAGCACAGTAAGAGACTAACAATAAAGTGTAACAATTATGAGAATATACTGTAATGAAAGTTATGTACGTAAGACATGTGGTCTCTCTCTGAAAATATCTTGTACTGTACTCACCTTGTGGTGATGTGAGAGGACAAATGCCTACGTGAGGAGATGAAGAGACGTGAGTGACGTGACGAAGCCTCGAGCTGTAACTCACCTCTGACCAACAGCAGAATCTCCTGTTTCCAGTTACTGAAGCTGCGGAAACCGCAGACAAGAGGGACAACTCTATGTTTTACATATATAGAATTACACATATGTGTCGTTTTGAAAAAAAATATACAAGAAATGAGTAATACTGTTGGTCTATTAGAGAATGGACCTCAGCTGGATGGCTGAGGGACAGAAATGAGAGAATTTTTGCCAAATACCCTTTTAAGTTTTTTAAATTGTTAAGCATAAAAACATATGATCTACTCAGTCTAACGAATAAAAAGTAACATAGCAAAGACAATTTGGGAGGAGGGGGGGCACCTGGGTGGCCCAGTTGGTTGAGCAGCCGACTCCTGATTTCAGCTCAGATCATGATCTCAAGGTCATGAGATCAAGGGCCTCTGGGCTCAGCGGGGAATCTGCTTGAGATTCTCTCTCTCTGCCCTCTCCCTTTCCCTCTCTAACATAAATAAATAGATAAAATCTTTATAAAATCTTTATAAAGTAAAAAGAAGAATTTTGTGGGGGATGCCTGGATGGCTTAGTCTGTTGGGTGTCTGAGTCTTGATCTCAGTTCAGGTCTTGATCTTGGGGTGGTGAGTTCAAGACCTGTGCTACGCTCCAGGGCTGGGTGTGGTGCCTACTTAAAAAAAAGAAAAAAGGAAAAAGAAAAATAGTTAACTTTTTTTTTATTTTTTAAAGATTTTATTTATTTATTTGACAAGAGAGAGACAGAGAGAGAAGGAATAAAAGCAGGGGGAGTAGAAGAAGGAGAAGCAGGCTTCTCACCAAGTGGGAGCCTGATGTGGGGCTTGATCCCAGGACCCTGGGATCATGACCTGAAACAAAGGCAGATGCTTAACAACTGAGCCACCAGGTGCCCTAAAAAATAGTTAACTTTAAAAAAAAAAAAAAAAAGGGGGAGAATTTTGTAAGCAGATATATAATTTTTTACTTCACCAAATTTGAGAGGAGAAATTTAAGAATGTTTTGAGAACTGCTCTTGACTTGAGTTTTTGCTTTTGACTGAAAGTTGGACACTAAATAGTAGTTTTCACATTTCTCTTTTGACAAGTGAAAAAGAAGTTTGTATACAGTTTGCGTTCACTCTCTTCCAAGACTGTATTTTAATGACTTACCGAGTAAACAGAAAAATACTTCCAATTTACAACCCATTTAAAACAAACAAACAAAAAAAAGCTATGGTTCAGAATAAAACATTTGTACACAAGCTTGTTTTTTTTTTTTTCTTTTTTAATTGGAGAAGAAAAGATTTCTCTGGCATTCACATTTAGACACTACTCAGGAAAAGAAAAAAAATAATAATCACACTGCAGGGATTCCTCTATGAGAGAAAATAATGGGGTAAGGGGTGGAGGGTACTTTCCAGCTTTTGCTCCATAAACACACTGCCAGCAGAAGATAGGTTTAGTTGCTCAGGAACGGGACAAATTTGATCACCACTGGCCCACTGAATCTGGCTGCTTCCAATAGGTGTTTTATGAGAGGGAAGGGATGAGAAGGGATGTTTTATGAGAGGGAAGAAAACTTCAGAAAGAAATAAATATAAAAGTAAAAAAAAAAAAAAAAAAAAAAAACTTCCTCAGCCCTGTTACTGAAATCCAAAAAAGCTTAAGGAAAACTACTTTGAAAAATTACTAAATGTGGGTGCCTGGGTGGCTCAGTCATTAAGCGTCTGCCTTCAGCTCAGGTCATGATCCCAGGGTCCTGGATAGAGCCCCACATGGGCTTCCTGATGTGCAGGAAGCCTGCTTCTCCCTCTCCCACAACCCCTGCTTGTATTCCCTCTCACTGTCTTTCTCTGTCAAATAAAATAAAATCTTTAAAAAAAAAAATACTAAATGTAAACTTTGGTGAGATTTAAAAAGATAGTAAGAAAGAATACAAATCAAAACCACAAGGTATCACATCACACCTGTCAGAATGGCTAAAATCAAAAACATAAGAAATGACAAGCGTTGGCAAGGATGTAGAGAAAAAGAAACTCTTATATACTATTGGTGGGAATGCAACCAGTGCAGCCAACGTAGAAAACAGTATGGAGATTCCTCAAAAAATTACAAACAGAATTACCATATGATCCAGTACTTCCACTACTGGGTATTTATACAAAGAATACAAAAAACACAAATTTGAAAATATACACACACCACTATGTTTATTGCAGCATTATTTACAACAACCAAATTATAGAAACAACCCATAAAGAAGATGTGGTATCTATATACACAATGGAATATTACTCTCGCATAAAAAAGAATGAATCTTGCCATTTGCACCAACTTGGATGGATCTAGGGCATAACGCTAAGTGAAAAAAGTCAAAGAAACACAAATACCATATGATTTCACTCATATGTAGAACTTAAGAAACAAAACAAACAACAAAGAAAAGGAGAAAAGACAAACTAAAAAGCAGACTCTTAAGTAAAGAGAATAAACTAGTGGTTACCAGGAGGGAGGTAGGTGGGGGGTAAGTGAACTAGATGAAGGTGATTTAGAGTACAATTATCAGGATGAGCACTGAGTAATGTACAGAATTGTTGAATCACTACATTATACACCTGAAATTAATATAACACTATATGCTAATTATACTGGAATTAAAAAAAAAATAGTAAGAAAGTTGTTTTTCTTTAAAATTTCATCCCAGTCTCCTACTTCTACAACTTAGGAGTCAAGATGTGATTATTTCTTTATTATTGAAACCCAAATGTCCTTTTTTTTTTTTTTAAATTTTAGTTAAGTTTAAGTCTCAAAATTCAAAAGGCACAAAAGGGTATAATAATAGTTTACCTCATATATGTCTCCCAGCAACCAACTTTATTAGTTTCTTGTATATTCTTCCAGAGATATTCTATATACATACAAGGAAACCCTACCCCACCTTTTTTTTTCCTCAAACTTTCCTTTCCTATTCTTTTACACAAATGGTTGTATGGAACCAACTCTTGTGTCTCTGTCAAATATATAAAAGAAAATCTTTAAAAAAAAAAAATCAAGGGATCCTTACATAATTGTAACTCCTTATATGAACACATACTACTCTTTTCTATAAAGGAATCTCTTTTAAAAAGATAAGTTTCGGGATGTCTGGGTGGCTCAGTTGGTTAAGCTGCTGCCTTCGGCCCAGGTCATGATCCCAGGGTCCTGGGATCAAGTTCTGCATTGGGCTCCTTGCTCGGCAGGGAGCCTGCTTCTCTCTCTGCCTCTGTCTGACACTCTGCCTACTTGTGCGTTCTCGCTCTCTCTCTCTGACAAATAAATAAATAACATCTTTAAAAAATAAAAAAAGTAAAAAGATAAGTTTCTTTTCAATATCTCCCATATCACTCAAAGTTAAGAAAAAGTTGTTAGGAAAGAAAAAAAAAGGGGGTGCCTGCATGGCTCACTCAGTTAAGCATCTGCCTTGGGCTCAGGTCCTAATCTGGATGGAGCCCCACCTCAGAATCCCTGCTCTGCAGGGAGCCTGTTTCTCCCCCTGCTTGTGCTCCCTCTCAAATAAATAAATAAAATATATTTTTTAAATGATCTAGAGAACAAAATTGCATACAATTACATGACAAAACAACTCACTGAATTTCTGGTCCAGTATTCTGATTCCTGAAGAAAAAAATTGTATAGATCTTCAAAGTTCCCACCAAGGGTAGTTTTGCAGAGGTAACATTAACACCCCATGGAGACCTGTTCCACTGTCCAGTCCAGAGGCACCTTCAGTGAAACTGAAGAGGGAGGGAAAAAGGAAGTAGGAAGCTAAATTTGAATGTTTGGTTCTCGTGGATTAGCAACAAGGAAGTGAAGGCAGATGAAAAGAAACCAGGATTGCCTCAGATCAGTTAATCAGTAACCTACATATGCCAGCGCTAAACTAGATCCTTCTGCCTTTCGGTGGGAATTGATTGTTCATTGGCACCTGAATGGCTGTACAAGGGCAGAAGTCTCTTGTGAAGCACAGAAGAACCAGCCACAGAGAAAAGAGACTGCAAATAGGGTAAGCCACAGTTACTCAAGAAGAGGGAAACCCAGAGAACCCTCCAGGGTCCTGTGTGGTACCTGTAGCCAAGACTGATTTCCAAAGCGGAGTCCAACATCCATTTTCTGAAGCTTCTCTTTCCCGCTTGTATCAATCATAAGGAGCAAAGAAGGCCCAGGATGAGGTGTGCTTTTACAGCACAGTTTGCTATTAAGAACACTAGACCAGATGTCTGCTGGCAATGTCTAGGCTCAAGTCCCAACTCAGCTGTGTGAGTCTGGACATTCCTAAACTTCAGTTTCTGCATGGATAAACCAGCTCAAAAATATTACAAATCTAAAACCAGCCCAGTACAACCCAGTCTCAATTTCCCAACAATAAAGCAGAGCTACCTTAGGAGCACCAAAACGTCAGCCTAAGTTTACAAATTTTTAGCAACTATCCAAGATAACTGTGATCTCTAATTTGGAAGACACCCTCTGGTTCATTCCAGCAGTAAGTCTCTCAATACTATTTCAAGAAAACAGGTGGACAAAGGTTATATACGATAAAGACAATATCAAAGTCTTGGGATGCCAGAAAACGCACGTTAAAATCACAAAGGGTCCTTAGACCCACCACAATTTGACAACAATCCCAAAGTGATAAATAAGTGGGCCACTTTGATGTGGAAAAGCCTCTGCAGAAGGGAACCTAAACAGCACTCACTTCTAAACAAACAGCCAACACAGTTTATAAACAAAGCCTTGATGGTTTTTCTGGAACCAGAACTGAATTTATAACCTTCTCAACTCCATACAGTGAATGCAGATTCTCCACTCACCAAAAAGCCAATCAGAAACATTTCTAGCTATCTGTACTTCGGATAGAATTGTGAGTCTGAAAAGAAAACCAACTCTGTATTTTTTTTTTTTTTAATTTAGTCTGTTTCCCGAGTGGCAATATGATATGATAGAACAGGTAGGCAGAAAGACCTCAGATTCCATGTCAGTTCCATGCTGGTTTAGGTCATGGGCTAGGGAAAACTCTGTGAGCCTCATCAGTGACGTAAGATAATTCCTGCCTCTTGATTATTGTGGGCTTTAAAGAGACAATAAATGTCTAGGCATGTGGTTGGAACATATTAATGTTCATTTTCTCCTTTTCTTCCAGAACTCCTTAAGATACTTACTAAATAAATAACCAGAAAAGCTGTTCCCCATTACGTTAAATCAATGATGCCAGAATTTCTCAGGCCAAAATAGTCAGTGAAAAAAGAATCTTTTGCATATATGCAAACCTTGTGTTTGTAAGAGATACGCATGTATATAACCAAATATATAATCAGAAGTTGCCCACTCTCAATGTCACGCAATGAAATTGAATTAATCATGAATGGCTGTTGACCGTTTTATCTCTACAACTAAAGTAATTTCAAGTCTACAGCAAGGATTTCATAGGAGCCTGCCCTGGATTTTCCAGAACAGCGGGATCATTAGAAATCAGAAATGTGGCTCCATAATTTTACGACTATGATGAAGCAAAGGTGCTTAACTTAGTGCATCCAAAATGCAGGACTGGTGAGAATGTTTTTAACTTTGCTATAAAAGTTCTCTTGGTTGTCCCCTCTGTACCCATCCTGTCCTCTTCTACTTTGAAGCGCAGAAGACAAGAGACCGTGATGATAATAAGACAAAGCTGTGTAAACTTCTTCATGGGCTTCTTAAAACGCACTTCTAATTCAGCACACCCTACCACAACAGTCCTCGATTTCTCCTTAAACAAAAATGGTCACGGATGTCAAAGAGATGTGAGTGAGTGTCCACTGAACTGTGTCTAAATGATTTTCCTTGTGAGCACAGCCAGCGTGGAATAAGACCCTACGAGTGAGAAGAGAAAACATGCTTCCCAGGCCGAGGAAGCATTGTTCAAAGTAATGAGTTCTGCACCACTTGGGCCACACTTCACAGCTGAGTCTGATTTTCCTGAACAAAGACCAATAACCAAATGCGCATGCTCTTCAGCAAGATTCTCAGAGCTGATGATTGTTGTCAAACCCATGAGGTGGTGGAAAAAAGAGAAAACTACCGCCTCCCTACCCTTCTGTGTTCTACGAAAGAGGAAGACTTTGTCAACCTTGGTCAGTATTAGGCCAGGAGAAGTGACATAGCTCTAATGGATTTCAGTAGAGTCTAAACTCACTAAAAATGCCTAGAAGTGTGGCATCTCAAAAGTTAAAATTTGTAAATGCCCTACTGTATTCCTTTCATCCTTCTATCACAATTTTACATCTTTTTTTTTTTTTTTTTTCCTCAGAGAAGTAATAGTCATGATCCTTCAAGCATGCAGACCAACACTATTCTTAGAAGGGA
The DNA here is from genome assembly GCF_002288905.1 of Enhydra lutris kenyoni. NCBI lineage: Eukaryota > Metazoa > Chordata > Mammalia > Carnivora > Mustelidae > Enhydra > Enhydra lutris. The sequence goes on along the minus strand of NW_019154086.1, from coordinate 33,662,026 downwards.
GCTGCAGGAGGTTTATGATGTCACGAAACATGGAGTCAGAACAAAGGACTACTGAATCACTCACCTTATCTTCATCTAAGAAATCTGAGAATTACAGGGTTTTTCTGTTCCTCCCAAACATGGTGCTGTACTTGTGAAGACAGCAAGTTTTAGGCCCCAGTCTGCACTACAAAAATGTTGGGGGGGGGGAAGTGCTCACAATGCTTCTTACTATATATAATTTTTATCTAAAAATACTCAAAAATGGTGTTCAGCATATTTTTTAAATCAAAGTGTAAGCATTTGCTTCTGAATCTAGATGTAAGATCGCTCAACACTAAATCAACTGTTCTCCTTAAGGGTTCTGTTAAGTATCTGCTCTGAAAACCTGAAACAGCATTAGAATGATTTCAGAATTCAACTCTGACTTTACTGAAGGCAGGGACTCTGGAATGATTTATCCTGCCTTATATATAGTTTTCAAAAATGTTCATGGACTAAATGAGTGAATAACGTAGGAAACATTTAAGAGTTTTTCGAGTATATTACATTATGGCACACTAACATAAAGTACCATTATAATATTCTATTTTTATAATTCTATCCTTCTAATTATTTAGAAGACTGATTCTACAAGTAAGTTTAATTGATACTGATGATGTGAGAAAATGTATCTCAAAGGCAGAAGCAAGAGCTTTCACAGCTTTTATGCAGAATCTGGTGCAGCTATAAATTCTGGCTCTGCCCATCAACCTTCCCTCCCTTTGTCTCCTTCTCATAGCCTTTCCCCAGCCTTCCCCCAAGCACTCGCAATCTCATTATCCCGTGATCTGCTAAACTGCAGTTTACCTCCTGGAACCAGCAGAAACACATGTCACTGAGAATTAGGGAATTGGAGCCAGTTACAAACCGCCAAATAGGGTCACAAAGTATGTGAACCTGAAAACTGAGAGTTTTTCTATTTTTTTAATTATGAGAAAAGGGGGAAAACTCAATTGGACATTTTTTAACACTTGCATCAGATGGACTATATCACGTCTTAGGCACTTACAATGAATGGGATGGGAGAGGTAACTTTAACAGCATGTTATTTGCTAATCATCTGAGAAGTAATATTACATTGACTTCATTTGCTGATGGTGGGAGGATATTGTCTGAAAACTTCTACCACTCACAAACACTTGCAACTCTTGAAGGCAAATTGTTTAAAAGCAGGGGACACTGAAAGAGTAGCCCTAGTACTTCATCTAAGGTATTTTTATGCCACACTTTATTCCAGAAAGAGTAACTCCATTTTAAACTTTGATTAGTTATGTTGATATTAACCAGTGTTTCTTTAATAGCAACTAGGCATATTAATCCTGCTGCCAAATACTGATGCAACCTTAAAAAAAAATAAGCAACAAAATGCAGCTCCTTCTACATAACCCTTAAGATGTGTACCCTTACCAAATGCTAACCTGTGTGTAAACAAATGGGATTTCTTAAAAGGGGCAGAGCTGTTGAGACTCACAATTTGAAAGGAAAATGACATGTTTAACAGGAGGCTTGAGAAATCTGACTGGTTCCCATCAAGACTTCTTGAAACATTCCCTGCAGAAGATTAACCCCAGAAATGACCAAAACTGAGGGGCAGCAGGGAAAAACAATCACCCCTTCGGGAAAATCCTTTGTTTCTTTTTACTGGCATTTTACTTTGGTCCATTTTGGAGCTCATCTCTTTTCATAAACGTGCCATAAGGAGGACACAGGTGCTTGGGTTTGCACTCATCCCACTCACCACTTGCATAAAGGGGGCACAAGTCTGTAACCTTACTCCTCAAGAGCAAGCACCTGATTTTTTTTAAAAATATCTCACCTCCAAGGAAATATATTTTATTCAGTGTTGGTAAGGTCTCAGTGACTGCCTCAATAAGCAACTTCTCACCATTTTCTTCCGTCTAAGATCAAAATGGTAATGTGAAATGGCCGCGGGGGGGCGGGGGGGACTGGGGGGACAGTCTTCTACTTCCGTTTAGTTGGTTATTGTTTTAATGCTGAACTGCTAACGTAAAAATTAAATCATAAACTCATCCGGAGTTACAAACAACAAAGAAAAGGAGGAGAGAAGGGGGCCCGCCGCGACGCTCAACAGGGGACTGGGTTTAGGGGCGAGCCAGGTGGCATCTCGGACTCGCGGCGCCGTCGCCATGGGAACCCCGCGCAGGCGCAGAGAGCGACGCCGTGAGGCCAGGACTTGCCCCCACCGCTCGGCGCGGCGTCGCTCTGGTGCTCTCGTTTATTCCAGGAAAGGGTAATGGAGTAAATCCTCCTGGCGCTGAGTGTACCCGGTCTTCTCCGAGAGGGTCCTGAGTGGGGTCAGTGAGTGCAGGAAGAGCCGTGAGATTCCCCAAGTGTAATGGACTCCGCACTCCCCTTGCTGGGAAACGCGGACCTGCTCTCTCGGAGCTGTCGGGAGGTGAGAGACTGGTTCCTGGGAGCGCGCGTGTGGGTGAAGCATCCTGCAGCAAAGCTTCACCCTCCAACGGGCAAACCCCACTCACCACCACGGGGGACTCGAGAAGTAAATTCTGGCGCGGGCACACGCATACCCACATCTTCTGAATTACAAGACAGCCCCCCACCACACACACACACACACACACAAGACCCACGGTGGACCACTTCTCCGCGCAGGGGCTTTGGAGGATCCCCACGCACAACAATACTCACACGGTCCTAAAGAGCGTGTCCCGGCCGGGACTGGAGAGAGGAACTCGGGCCACCTGCTCTTTGGCACACCTGGTCTGGTCCACCAGTCCTCTTTCTCGTTCCGCCTGGTTCCCCCTCAAAGCACTGACCTGCTCAACTTTGAGTGTTCAGCAGTTGACGGATTCCTGGGAGTCCTTGGCTCAGGAGCAACCTCCAAAGTGCTGGGGTGAGGAGTTGCGGGCCCTTGTGACTCCCAAGTCGAAAACCCTGTCGAGGGACGGAAAAGCCCCCCAGAAGCGCACTTCTCGCCACAGCCAGCAGAAGCCCCCGAGACGCGCAGGCTAGAGCGGGGCGCCGCCGCCACAACCTGCTTTCTCATTCAAATTCTTACGCTCACACTGGAGCCCCCTCCCTCCCAGCCCCGCAGCTCGCGAGGAAATCAGGAACTGGAGCGGGAGAGAGTGGACTGGAGCTCCCACCGCCTACAAGGGCCCCAGCCCGCCAGGGGTAAGGGGGCCGAAGGCTGGACCTGGACCCCTGGGTCCACGCGCCCTTGCGAGGCTCTCTGGCAAGCAAAAGCCAGAAGTTCAGAGAATAAAGTCTTCCTTTCTCCCGCGTAGCTTTCAAAGATTCCCAAACCCAGGGACACCTTCTCGATACTCTCAGTTTTAGGCAGTGCTCTCAAGAGCTTCAGTGGTTGTAGGATAAAGGAGTTTTGGAGAAACAAAGTTGGAAGTGAGAGAGCAGAGAATGGGAACCGTTTGCAGCTTGCACTAAAGTTAAAAAAAAAAAAAAAACCCTTAATGAAAATCGCGAACCGTCTATCTTAGGTCACCTTACCATTCTAAGAAAATAGCACTTACTATGCCGTTATAACCAAGGAGATCTGCCTTAAGTAAATTGCAGCTTAGACTGAGAAAGAGGGGAATGTAGGTAACAATCTTATTCCCCCGCCCCCCGCCTTTTCTTCCAGATGCTTCTCCTACATGTTAACGGGTCAATTATTCAATCAAATTAATTTAATGGCTAGCAGACTCCAGCACCGAACCTGCGGTGAGTAAGAGCACAGCCAAGGGGGAGGAAAGCCTGCACACAGTGGGCACTCAAATAGCGAGGAAACGATGAAATCTACCGCGCGCACAGACATGGTGACTGACCAGGTTGGTGCGGCTGCTGGAAGGCTGACAAACGCTGGCCTCGGCAGCCACCGTGTGATCCGGTCTCAAGATTCCAGGATTTGCATTTATCAGCCTTCATTCAACCTGCCCTATTGTTAGTTCAAAGCCTGGCTGGGAGGGACTTCGAGACTCTGCTCCTCACTCACCTTCAATTTAAAATTCTCCACCAATAAGAAGGTCCTAGAAAAGCTGGCAGCATAGGGTTGGCAGGGAATTTCTGGGCTTAGTGACAACAAAAACTAAAGTCATTTTCTTTTTCATGCGTGAATTTGCTCAGGAAGTTACAAATGAGTGCTCGAGCTGGGAGAGCGGGGCCGGGGCTGCCCGTCTGCTTTGATGGACAGTTAGTGTGGGGGGTGGTAGAACCGTGACCTCTCAGCGCAAGATCTAGGGTTTCACCTTTTCATCCCACTTAGCCGATACCATAGAAACAACCCATTTGTATTATTCAGTTCAACAGAGGCAATTACAATGTCACAGCAAAGCACCATGGGCAAGAAGAAACTTTATCCTGAAAGCAATCCTGGACTCTCAAAAAAAAAAAAAAAAAAAAAAGCCACCAAAATAGTCACTTGAATTTCTTCATGCCAGGGTACCAGGAAAAATTCAATTTGGGAAAATATATATATAAGGTCTTTCAGCTCCAAAGAAAGAAAACTCCCTAATTTTTTTTAACATGCCGGGACAAAAATTCCCAGTGTATAAGAAATTAAACAGGTAACTACTCTTCTACCCTCAAACTGCTTCTTGCTTTGCATCCAAACATATGTTTTTTAGAGCTTTGTTTTGCTGGTAATCTCCATGGTGAACAGGAAGGCCAAAAAGAGAGACTAAGAGAGAGACACACACACCCATCAAGACAACCCCTCACACAACCACAGAAGTTACCCACTCTAAACCTCCTGGGTTTGTCTTTCTTTTATACTTGAAAAACCACAGATGCATGGGTTAAAATAAGCTCAGACACAAAGTTCACAACAAGAGCACTTGGTTTGTAATACAGTCTTTATTTTGAAAGTTTTAATCAATTTCCATAACTGTATGAACTTCAAAACTTTTCCACTATGCAATATTTCAAACCTATTGAAATCAAAGCAAATACCCATATAATATTTCTGCTTCCTACCCCTTCTTTTTTAAGTAAAGCATTACGGATAACAGCAAAAACCCCATCTCCTGGCCTGTCTCCCTCCCTTTGCGTGAATCATACTTAATCATGTGCTTAAGTGTTTAGGACATATGGAGAGATCCATAAATCTTTTAAGGTACCTTTTCCCTCTGAGATTTTTTTTTTTAAACTCCATATATCAGAGAAAAATCACCAACTAAAACCAGGAAAATATTGTTACATTGCTCAGTGTTTAGAAGCCAGACAGAACTATCCCCCCACCCCACCCCCGTTCCCCCACCCCCCCCACCCCGCCGCTGGTGACAAACAGAGGGAATGATAACAAAGGGATTAGACAGTGGGTAGTAAACAGCCTCTCTAGGTTACACAAACCCTTCCATGGTTACCGAATAGTCAATAGAAAAAACAAAACAAATAATACCCCCTTCCTTCACAGCCTACAAGGGAATCAGAAAAAAATGGGATCTAAATTCACACTTCTTTGGGCAGGTAGAACAAAGGTCCTATATAGTAGTACCTTTTTTGCATGGTCTCTTGGTAACCTAAACTACAATCTTTCTGTAAGAAGTAACCCCTTTTCCCAGCATAAGGGACTCCTGCTGCTATGCTAGCTCAATTCAAGGTTGAAATCAGCCCTGCTGAAAAGTCTGGGGTTGAATCTTCCTTGCTTCTCTGTACACGGGGACCTCTCTGTGCAGCAAGTTACAGAAAGCCCTTCACAGCAGTCCTTTGACTTAACCTCCTCTGTGCAGTAAAAGGGCTATGAAAGCACCGATTTTTCTTAAATGCCATTTACTGGTGAAAGACATCATTCCCCACCCCCACTCTCCTCGGGCTTCCAGAGCGACGACTCTCATTAATTACACTGGCACAGCACTGCCTGGACTCCCTTCTAAGTAGTTGCCAGATTTCCACATATCACCTCTGCCTTGATACAGAATGTGCACTGACACCGGGATCACAGAAAATCCTGTAAAAGGTGCCTGATAGCTGGGAAGATGATTGATGTGCTTTGAGGTGGGCCTGCCATGCTGCACATCAGAAAGGGTTTCTTAGAAAACTGCACTAGGAATCGGGTTGAAAGTCAATTTTTCTAGCTATGCAAAAATAGTGCTTTCAGTTGCGAAAACAGCCATATTTAAGATATTCGAATTTAATCAGCAATAATCTTCAAGTTATATTCAGAAAGCAAGAAAGTGAAGGAGATGAATATTATCTCTATTTTAATCAAGACACCAAAAAGTCACAAGAATAACCAAAGAGCTTAGCAATTATCAAGGATGAGCTGGAGGTCTCCCAACACAGCTTTCTTGAGTGCTTACCATGTACCAGACACTATGCTAGATGGTAATTCTTAGCTAGAATTCAGATAATACTCCTGAAGTACAGAGCAGTAGCTCTCCTCATGACCTTACTTTTAGATACTTTTAGATACAAATAACAAAACCCCAACTCACACTAACTGGAGGAAAGGAGCCAGTACTGACTCCCACCTTACAATGGAGGAAAGGATAGAGGCTTCAGGAATAACAGGATCCAGGAATTAGAATCATCATTTCTTTTCCATATTCATTCTCTTTTTATCCTACTCTTCCTCTCCCTGCTGTTTTCAATGTTTAAACCTTATTCTTTCCAATTACATATGAGCTTCTATAGGCTGGTGAGTGGAGAAAGCATTACCAGGGACAGCTCCATGACCTCAGCCAGCAATCCCAGGGAAAAGAGAGGCTTTTATTTTATTTTATTTTATTTTTATTTTACCATCTGTAAATAAGATTGTAGGAAAGGATCCCAATTGACCTGCTTCAGGTCATGTGTCCATCCATAGGTCAATTAATGTGGTCAACAACAAGTAGAGTATATGTGTATCCAGTCTCTGATCATACACCCAGTCCTGTAGATAGGAGGTGGGGTAATTTGAGTAGCAGCCCCACCAGAACTATAAGGAGTCAGGAAGGATTTGGTCCCCATAGAAAGGAAGCTGCTCTTCCCAAATGAGGGTAGGAAGTGATTCTGGTGGATAAAAAGAGCAAAGGTCCCCAACTGTGCCATCTCTTGAACCTGCCACCAAAGAAAACCATTAACACCTTTGTATAGATTCCTATGTGTATGACAGAGGTTTCAAAAAAAAAAAAAAAAAAATGAGAAAAGAAACTTCCAGCATTCATTAGGAAGAACGGGGGAGGGGTGTCACAGTATGAATGCCACTGATCTTTCCCTCCCCAGCTACAGAAAAATTCATCCCCATATGTAGGCAACTGTCATGCTAAACTGGAAACAAGAGAGAAAAGAACATAAAAGCAGGACAGCTGATCTTGGGAAGAGTTGCTTCCTATTTGTGTTTTTCACTTTTTATCACAGAAATTTTCATAGGTAAACAAAAGTAAAATAGTATAATGAAGCCCTACATATTGGTCACCCAGTTTCAACAATTATTATTTTGATAATCTTTTATCTATTCAGGAATGTGAGGAATTCACAGAAAGTTTTTTGTTGGTTTTTTTTTTTTTTAAGATTTTATTTATTTGTCAAAGAAAGCAGAAGCAGGGGGGTCAGTTGGCAGAGGGAGAAGCAGGCTTCCTGCTAAGAAAGGAGCCCGATGCAGGACTTGATCTCAGGACCCTAGGATCATGACCTCAGTCAAAGGCAGATGCTTAATCAACTGAGCCATCCAGGTGCCCCTGAAGTACTTGATTTCATAAATTAACACTTTTTCACAGTGCTGGGCTCTTAGTTAATGGAAGGAATGCATACCTACAAAACAACTAAATTAAATAAGACTACTACAGGGGAAGCTCTTAGTAAAATGCCTAGCACAAAATGAGCTCTGAAAAATGTCAGTTTTTTTAGGGGTGCCTGGCTGTCTCAGTTGGTGGAGCATGCAACTCATGATCTTGGGGTTGTGAGTTGGAGCGCCACAATAGGGGTAGAGATTACTTAGTAAAAAAGTTACTATTATTATAGGTACTATTAAATGGGTAATACATGTTGAAATGTATTTGGCGTACAGAGGGAAAAAAGTTAAGGCTAAACTCTTTACCAATAGACAAAAACATTTTTAAGTGTTCCATTTCTTTTAAAGATTTATTCATTTCATATAGAGAGAGCACAAGAAAGAGCAGGTGGAGGGGTGGCGTGCAGAGGGAAAGAGAGAATCCTAAAGCCGACTCCTGGTCGATCAGGGAGCCCAATATGAGGCTCAAACCCAGGACCCTGAGACCATGACCTGAGCAAAAATCAAGAGTCTGCCACTTGACTAAGACATCCAGTCACCCCAAAGCGCTCCATTTTTAAGTGGGCTATTCATATTTTTTCTAGAACAAGCCTATATAATTGTTTCCCCTTTCTATATGGAAATGTCAAAAATATTACAAGCAGGGGCGCCTGGCCAGCTCAGTCAGTAGAACATGTGGGTCTTGATATCAGGCTTGTGGGTTCGAGCCTCACACTGGGTGTAGAGATTACTTAAAAATCGTAAAAAGAATACATACATTATAAGCAAATGCACTTTTCACCTTACAAATAAGAAGATACAGGCTAAACTGTCAAACTCAAACAAGAGCTTGAGAGATACTGGAATTCTGAACTCCAGGTTCCCTACTATAATATCTTGGCAAAATAATCTAGCCTCTCAAGGCTAGGTGAAGACAAAATAGAATTGTGCCTGCCTAGGTGAAGTCCTTCAATTCAATTAAGATTTCCTTATAACCCAGTTATACTTCTTAAAAGATGTTCAGTTCCCACCACAAAATGAATACTTTCTTTTAAGTGAATACTTTTTTTTAAGTGCATTTTTTTTTAGTAATCTCTACACCCAAAGTGGGACTCACAGTCACAACCCCGAGATCAAGAGTCGAATGCTGTTCCCAAAGAGCTAGCCAGGCACCCCAGAATGAGTACTTTTTAAAAGGCAGAAAGCATGCTTAATTAAAGTGAACTTACTCTATTTTCTCTTTTCCTACAATTTGTTTCATTGTTTTCTCCTGGTGGTTGGGGGTGGGGTGGGGCAGGGAATAAAGTATTCTAGAGGCAACAATAGTGTCAGAGGACAGAGCTCCCTCTCCTTCCTCCTAAGAGCTTCACAACTCAGCTTTGTGAGTTTTGTTTGCAGAAAGACCTCCCACAGAGCCAGTATCTACAACTTGCAAGATGGTCAAAGCCTGCTGGGCAGGACCAACATAACTGAAGTACTTTCTTGTGCCCGGGAAATTTTGGATTACGTATTTTCATTATGGAATATATTGTACTGTTAAAACATTCCTGCAGAATCCCATAATATAATTAAGAGAAAAATGTATCTTCATAATTTATCCAATTGTGGATCAGTCATACACAGCAATCATTATCATAGACATTGAACAAAAATTTACACAAATGAGCAAATTGTACTGTGAAGGGAAAAATGAAAAAACCAGTAAGCCAGAATACAATTTCTAAAGCTTTGAAAGCTGAGGAGAAGGCAATTTACACCATAAGGAAAATTCTCTTATTTCTGTACTACTTGGAATCCTAATATGGTACACCCTTTCTGATTACTTTTTTTTAACCAGAAGACAAATGTTTAGGTTTGTCCACACAAACATAGTAAAAGGAAAAACTGCATTTAAAAAACCATATGTTGGGGCACCTGGGTGGCTCAATGGGTTAAAGCCTCTGCCTTCGGCTCAGGTCATGATCTCAGTATCCTGGGATCGAGCCCCACATCAGGTTCTCTGCTCTGTGGGGAGCCTGCTTCCTCCTTTCTCTGCCTGCCTCTCTGCCTACTTGTGATCTCTGTCTGCAAATAAATAAATAAAATCCTTAAATTAAAAAAAAAAAACATATGTTAGCTTTTGTTTCATTTCTTTTTTTTTAAGATTTTATTTATTTATTTGACAGACAGAGATCACATGTAGGCAGAGAGGCAGGCAGAGAGAGAGAGAGAGAGGAGGAAGCAGGCTCTCCACTGAGCAGAGAGTCCGATGCGGGGCTCGATCCCAGGACCCTGAGATCATGACCTGAGCCGAAGGCAGAGGCTTTAACCCACTGAGCCACCCAGGTGCCCCTGTTTCATTTCTTTAAATATTTATACTAAATATGTAACTAGAGGGCTTGGTTTGCCCAAAATAAGTATCATTTTCAAATCTGACAAATTTTAAAAATGTTCTTTCAGAAGACCAAAGGCAAATTAATTTTCACAGTGTAGGATCATAAAATGTATAAAGGAAAATCAGACTGGAAAAATAGGTTCTGGTCAAAATAAGTAGGCAAGGGGCGCCTGGGTGGCTCAGTGGGTTAAAGCCTCTGCCTTCGGCTCAGGTCATGATCTCAGGGTCATGGGATCGAGCCCCGCATTGGGCTCTCTGCTCAGCAGGGAGCCTGCTTCCTCCTTTCTCTCTGCCTGCCTCTCTGCCTACTTGTGATCTCTCTCTACCAAATAAATAAATAAATAAAATCTTTGGGAAAAAAAAATAAGTAGGCGACAGGAATGGTTCACTTCATTCTTTTTTCTTTCTTTTTTTTTTTTAAAGTAATCTCTACACCCAACCTGGGGCTTGAACCTACAATCCTGAGATCCAGTCGCACGTGCTACCAATGGAGTCAGCCAGGCACCCCAGTCTACTTCATTCTTTATTTCATTCCTTTATTTAACAAATATTTATAGACTTCCCAATGAGCAAGAAACTGGGTAAATGCTGTGGAGAAAGCAGAAATGCTCCAAAGTTTATAAAGTATGGCTTGAGCTATTCTAATAACTCTAGCACTAATTTCTCAATTTCATTGCTAAAGTATCTACAAGCTTTACTTTGATACCCAAAACAAAAGAGAAAATAGAAGTAATTATCCCAATACCTCAATTTTTTACAAAAATATTTTATTTATTTATTTGACAGAGATCACAAGTAGACAGAGAGGCAGGCAGAGAGAGAGGAGGAAGCAGGCTCCTGGCACAGCAGAGAGCCCAATGCGGGGCTTGATCCCAGGACGCTGGGATCATGACCGAAGCCAAAGGCAGAGGCTTTAACCCACTGAGCCACCCAGGCGCCCCCCCATACCTCAATTTTTTAAAAACCCTACCTCTGTCTGAATTACTTGTTGTCCTCACTTTAGTTATAGAAATCTTTTCATCAGGTCTCTTCAAAAGTGCTTTTAGAAAATGAGATCTGCAGTGATTTTCAGTAACCCATATACTTTTGCACTGCAAACCAGTACACATATTCAAATATATTTATAACATCAAAATAATTAACAAACAACATTTATCTCTGCTATGTGCAATGCACTGGATAGATTTTATTCTTTTCTGGTTTTCTTAGCCCAATATGGGGCTTGAACCCAGAACCCCAAAATCAAGAGTTGCATGCTCTACCGCTGAGCCAGCCCCAGTTGCCCCTATTCTGTTCTTTTTTTCTTTCTTTTTAAATTGCTAGTGGCAACTCATTAGATTGACTTCACACCTCACTAATTGCTCGTGGCCAATAGTTGAAAAACACTGCTCCCAGTCTGTCCTTTAGAAATGAAGAAGCAAAGTAGTAGTGCTCAGAGTAGAAACATGGTCAACAGTGCACACCTTCTGTCCAGCAAACTGACAGATCTCAAAGCCATCCAGAATTAAGTCTCTGGGACAAAAAAGGCCTGTGATTGCTCAACCCTTTGACCATGAAGCCACATGTCCTGTGGAGGATAAGGAAAAATCTTCTGGAGAACAGAGCTGGAGCATCCAGCCAAACTGACCAAGAAATTCACACACTGCAGGACTGGGAGTCATCATCCTTGTCCCACTGAATAAGACATATGCTATGAACTCCTGACATCCTATTTTCCCTCCACATTATGTACTGGGTGCAGGGACATTTGGCCTTGTACTTCCAGATCATGGAGATTTACTCCGGACCAGACCAAAAGGAATTCATATCACTCAAAAATCCCAAGCTAGGGCATGCACTTAATTCCTAGCTGAATATCACCTTCTTTCCTGAAGAATACTGAACCGTGGAATCGTATCTTACCCCAATTCCACTTCATCATAGTTTGCAAAACTATCTAGCTAATTAATGGCATCTTCTGCTGTTTTCTATCATTGATACCATTTTCTTCTATTTTAATATTTGATATTTTGATGTAATTTGAATGGAAGTTAAAAAAATGAGCTCAGGGGCACCTGGGTGGCTCAGTGAGTTAAAGCCTCTGCTTTTGGCTCAGGTCATGATCCCAGGGTTCTGGGATCGAGCCCCGCATCGGGCTCTCTGCTCAGCAGGGAGCCTGCTTCCTCCTCTCTCTCTGCCTGCTTCTCTGCCTACTTGTGATCTCTGTCTGTCAAATAAATAAATTAAATATTTAAAAAAAAAAAAAAAGAATGAGCTCAATGGCCATCTTGAAACAGAAGTAGAGTTGGTTCATTTTAAAGCTTTTATTACTATTTCACTTTTAAAGTTCTGTTCTTAATATTTTTAATAATTTTTCAATTTTATTTTAAAAATAAGGTCTATACCCAACATGGGGCTTGAGCTCATGACCCCAATATCAAGAGTCACATTCTCTAGGGGTGCCTGGTTGGCTCAGTGGGTTAAGCATCTGCCTTCGGCTCTGGTCATGATCTCAGGGTCCTGGGATCGAGCCCTGTATCGGGCTCTCTGCTCAGCGGGGAACCTGCTTCCTCCTCTCTCTCTGCCTGCCTCTCTGCTTACTTGTGATCTCTATCTGTCAAATAAATAAATAAAATCTTTAAAAAAAAAAAAACCTATTTAAAAAAAAAAGAGTCACATGCTCTATTGACTGAGTCAGCAAGGCGCCCCCTGTTCTTAATATTTTAATTCTTAATCTTGCATTTTTAATTTTCTTCAGTCTTTTTATAAATTTGCATTACTTGGGAAATGTGGGTCGCTCAGTTGGTTAAGCATCTGCCTTCAGCTCAGGTCATGATCCCAGGGTCCTGGGATAGAGCCCCGCATCAGGCTCCCTGCTCAGCAAAGAAATCTGCTTCTCCCTTTCCCTCTGGCCCTCCTCCTGCTTGTGCTCTCGCTCTCTCAAATAAATAAATAAAATCTTTTGCAAAAATTTGCATTACTTTCTTCCTGTGACTTGCCTTCATTGAAACAGTTGCATGGTAATGGCATTAGGGAAGCTCCAAAGCACTGATGGGATTCAGGACACACTATCCCAAAAATGGCACCTTGGCAGAGTGAACATTTTATGCTGAAGGAGTCTGGGAAAACAGCCAGAGCAAGAAGGTCTTTTTGATCTCCCTCCCTTGCCCTTCTTCCCTGAAACTGATGATAAAATCCTCCTAAGAGAAGTGCCTTCCCTACAACTGGAGGTCTGTTTCTTCAGGTCTTTATTTCCTTATGTAAGTTCTCATGTCACATAAAACTTGTATTAAATCAATTTATATCCTTTTCTCCTGTTACTTTGTCTTTATCGGTTTAATTTTCAGACCCAGCCAGGAACCCAAAGAAGGTAGAGGAAAGTTTTTCCTCCCCACACCACAAAGACGAGTCTGGAAACCATATCCACCCCAGCTATCCCAGCAGTAGCTGGGCTCCTTAGTATATCTGCCATCCCTACTAATGGTGGCTTAAGTAATAACCATTCTGCTGGTGCCCTAGAATTCTGAAGTGCTGGTGTTTCTTGGCTTCCTGAATCATGTTGTTTCTTTGAAAAGTCACTGTTCAAATCAATGCCCTGTACAACCATTGGATTTAGGGCAAACTGTCAACAATATGCCCCTTGACAACACATGGAGACTCAAATCTCAAAGATGCAAATGTAGGGGAGCGAAATATGTCACCCCAAAATATGGCTCTTCAGCTTAAGGATTATTATCTTGAGCTGGGTTTTTTTGTTTTGTTTTTAAGACTTTATTTATTTATTTGTCAAAGAGAGAGAGCACAGCAGGGGGAGCAGCAGAGAGAGAAGCAGGCTTCCCGCTGAGCAAGGAGCCCTCAATACCAGGACCCTTATATCATGACCTGAGCCAAAGGCAGATGCTTAACTAACAGAGCCACCCAAGCACCCCTTAAGCTGGTTATTTGTAAGAAACTGCAGAGATAGGAGAAGTTCTAAAAACCAGGTAAAAGTTAATCTTTTGTAAGAACAATTTACATTTATAAGGGAAATCTCCCATTTGTAAAGATGTCCCTCTCTCTCTCTCTGTCTCTCTCTCTCTCTCTCTCTGAAAAACAACCTTACCCTTGTTTACTGTGCCTTTCAGGGTAACTTCTCGTAACTGGCCTCCCCGTCCCCCAACATCTTCTAGCCTTTATCTGGAGATGTTACTTAAGGGGATGGCCATTTCGGGAGTTACTCAGTTTTCCTTGGTATCTCCAAGGTATATAGGAGGTATACATGCTATTAAACTTCTCTTTTGTTTTTCTTCTGTTAGTCTGTCTTGTTACAGGTGTGTATCAGCCAAGCACCTAGAAGAGTAGAGGGAAATTATTTTCCTTTCCCCCTACAAACTTCACCTTGATGAGTAACCAAATGATGCTGGAGAAATCCAGAAGATAAAATTCTTAGCACATTATCTGCTTGCCTCAGATGTGGTTAATTCTCCTAAGCAGGTTTTGCAAATGTACCAGGCCAGTATGAGGTACTGACTGGGATCTTTACTATTCTCAGTTACCTGAGAAAGCAGGAATAAATAAGAGATGATGAGGTAATGTTGGGGTTTGGAGCAAATGGTCAAGAAAGAATTCTTGAGATGTCTTCAATGAAAAAAGGTGGTTTTATTAAAGCATGGGGATAGGACCATGGGCAGAAAGAGCAGCACTGACGTAGTGAGGGGTGGTGATTATATATTTTCAAGTTTGGAGCGGGGATAGGGACATTTTAAATCTATAGGGAATTTGGGAAGGTTTCCAGGACCTTGAGGGGGCTAGCCATTGTTAGGAAAAGGGCATTTATTACTGTCTAGTAAAACCTTAGTCATGAGATCCTTCAGATGTGTATCAGTGGACTATATGCTTAGGAGATGATTGCCAACATATATCTTGGCGGGGTAGAGATAAAGGATAAAGTTTCCAAAGGAATTTTTATATGTTAAATAAGATTTACAGGATCCTGGAAATCAGGATAATGTTAAACCAAGACTGCCTTTCGCCCTTAGCAAGGTACTAACGTCAAGGCAGCTGATTTCCTAGAGGAATGTCACTCTGCCTGTTTCAAGGACTTGTTAATGGGCTGTAAGTAGTAAGAAAATTTCATTTTTTTTCATTTGCTCTTGTTTCCCATTATCAAGAAATAGCAGAACTATCGAGCTCAGTGGCCCTGATTTCTCTTTGAGTCAACTTTTTTAAGAATGGCATTTCTGGCAGCAGATTCCCCAGGCCTTCCCAGTGGTGAGAAAGACCAAGCTGATTTAGGTTTCAGGACCAAAAAGAATAAGAGGTCTTGGAATAAGGAAGAGTTTAACAGTTAGAATTTGTGGAGCAGCAACCATCCTTTCCCTCTCCTGTTCACACAGGGGAGGAAGATTTGACATTAGCACTCACTCCCTTTTCCATAAGACTGAGAATGCCATATATCCTGTTTCCACTAAGTTAGGAAATAGTGATTATCTCTTTTCTGATGTTTGCTAAGCTACAGAGCCTTCTAGCACTTCATTTACCTGAGACAAGGAGAAAGAAGCATGATCAAAAGAGGGAAGCAAGAGAGAGTACCTGGAGAATCACCTACATTCCCACCACTTAGTCTGAGGATAAATGAGTTTCCAGGGTGCCTAGGTGGCTCAGGCAATTGAGTGGCTGAGGCCCAGGTCATGATCTCAGGGTCCTGGAATTGAGCCCCACGTTAGCATCAGGCCCCCCACTCAGCAGAGAGTTAGCCTCTCCCTCTGCCCATCCCCCAACTCATGCACACACGTGAGTCTCGCTCTCAAATGAATAAAATCATTAAAAAAAAATAAAATGCACGAGTTTCCTGTAACTTGAATCGACACCATGGAAAGTGGCAGGACTGAAGCCAACTTGTAATACTCCCCACAACACATACCCATGAGTGGAGTGATTAAGCCCCGTCACATTCCACAATTAAACTTATGTGTCCTTCCCATCCCAGGTGGTGGGGATCCAAGAGTAAAAGGCTGTGGACTAAACAGCCTTGGGAGTTAGCAGGTAGGGAGAGAAAGAGGTAAGAATCTCTCAAGCCAGGGGACTATGATAGGGAGCCCCTACAGAACCCTCAAGGAATAACCATGACCAAATGTGCTGGAGAAGAACCAGCATTTGGACACCTGTCTCATGAATGGAACTAACAAATGTCAACACAAAAAAGGGAAATGTAAGCAAAATGTAAGGAGACTTCAGTTGTGTGTTTTCTCTCTCTAGGTGTTGTGGGAATATGCTTTTAGCTGCCAAATAATGACAGTGCTGGGTCATATATGTATGGGAATAGTTTTCACTCTTCTCCCAAGTTTTGTGCACCATTAATTATGATAAAGCTAATGTTGCTTTCAACATTTCATAATAAGACGTATGACTAGAAAATGACAAATAAATAAAACCCAAAAAAGGAAATGTGAGTCTAAAAGAATATAGACTGAAAGGGGCCATAAGAAATCCAATCATTTAGGGGCACCTGGGTGGCTCAGTGGGTTAAAGCCTCTGCCTTCGGCTCAGGTCATGATCCCAGGGTCCTGGGATGGAGCCCCACATCGGGTTCTCCGCTCAGCGGGGAGCCTGCTTCTCTCTTTCTCTGCCTGCCTCTCTGCCTACCTGTGATCTCTCTCTCTCTCTGTCAAAATAAATAAATAAAAATCTTAAAAAAAAATCCAATCATTTAGAAAAAACAGTAAGAACTAAATTTATTTGATAGAAATATATTAAAAAAAAAAAAAAAAAACAGGTCTAGATACCCAGGATACTGAAAGAAAAGAAGGCCAAGGGAAAAAGGCAGCCATAGATCCTGTTGTTTTGAAGATAGGAAATCAAGATGTAAATCCTTTATTTGAGAAAGGCAAAAAAACCCGGGCTTTGGTCAGAAATTCTGCCTAAATTTAGGACTTTTCTATTTTTTTCAGATGACCCTATTATAACTGTCTCATATAAAAATGATCTTGCCTCTATAACTATATAGTTCACCTTGTCCTTGGACGATCAAACAAGCTATCTACAAGAAAGACCAGAGACAAAAGCCAGAAAAGCAGACCTTGTTGACCCCGAAGAAAGCTGCTGGCCAATGGGATTCCTCCTAGCCTTCAAGTATGTGTTAACACTGCTACTACCTAAGTGGAGAACAAGAACGTTCAGAAAATGGTGACTGCACACAACAGGAGTCCCGCTGGTCTATTTTTCTTCTTGTCTATCTTGTCCTAAAATCATGGTTTCCCTACTGACTATAATCAAGGCAAAGGTTAGAACAAGTCATTTCATCTAGTCCACAAAAAGACCTGTACCAGCTTCACTTTCACATAGCTTATCTGGAAAGACAATGCTGCAGGGACTGCGTTGGCAGAGGTCATCAGAACTGATTACAGTGATAACTGTGATGAGATCTGACATCATTGGGAGGTAAACCAGGAACGCAGCAGGTCCATGAGCTTGCCACAGAACTAGTTTTAAATGTACTCTGTTAACTTCTCTGTTGAGAGAAATAGAACATCCCCTTAAAACAAGAAAAGCTATTGGGGCTCCTGGGTGGCTCAGTGGTTAAATCCTCTGCCTTTGGCTCAGGTCATGATCTCAGGGTCCTAGGATCGAGTCCCGCATCGGGCTCTCTGCTCAGCAGGGAGCCTGCCTCCTCCTCCTCTCTCTCTCTGCCTGCCTCTCTGCCTACTTGTGATCTGTCTGTCAAATAAAAAAACAAAAACAAAAACAAAAACAAGAAAAGCTATTGAGGCATGAGACCCAGGGAATAAAAGCTAGGATATAACATCCTATCCTACCCAAAGGCGATGAAATAAAATCACAAGAACAAAAATCCGTGGCAGATTTGAGGCCTTACTAAAAGTAAATGTTGTTTAATTAGGAAATGTTGGGAAATCTACTTTATGTTTTACCAGCAGTCAGGGAGCGGCAATAAGCTTCTCACGCTATATGACTGATTCTAACAAGTGTCAACTCTTTGGACCATGTGGTACCTCTGACATTGTCAGCATCACAGATCATTAAGAGAACCTTCTATAGACATGGCGGATGTTCGTGGATTATCACTGGTGTTATAAAAGAAGCCTGTAGTGTTAGGATGATTTTAGCAGCAAGTATATGTATATATCAGATCCTCAGACCAACTCAAACTGGCTTTAAAAACAAAGAAATTTACCATGTTACATGAGGAACTGGGATTCAAGATACTTCAAAGATCGGCTACTTTAGGGACTCAACAATGTCCTAAGCATTCCTATTCTTTCTATCTTGGGGGCTGCCTCCTCAGCACATTGCTTTTCGTCCTTATAATTATCCTCATGATTCTGTCCGGAGGGTTATTCCCTTCATCTAACAACAAGTAGAAATTAGCCATTCCTTATTACTAAAAATGGGTTAGGTGACCTTCTCGTGTAGCTTTGCCCCACATTCATAGGTAGTTAGAAAGCAGTTAGGGGAAAAAATTAGCCTCAGGCATGATGTATAAAGAGTTAATTTATTACAAGTAATCAAAATTGATAAAACTGGAAAAGTCAACAAATATTCTTTCAACAAAAATTAAATATGGATGCCGAAAATAACAGTGTCCAACAGTTAAACTCTCTTTTCAAATATTAGCACTACAGGTATATATCCTTTATCCTGGTGACTTTATAGAGTATTTCATTTTTCCTAAAAGCATATTACATTAATTACAACTTGCTTAAATTGTTCTATTACATTTAAAACAATCATCTCTTAAATATTTAAATACCATCAGAGTGCAACTTAGATCATTCAGAGAAATTTCCATTTCAACTCAATGAAAACATCTACATATTTACATATTTTACTCTTTTCTGAGTGGGTCACCTCCAGACCCCTTGGAATAGTTCACCCTTTTCTACGAAAGTGTATGCGATTCATAAGTTCTCTGAACTTCAATATAAAGGAGTAGTTATTTATGTTGTCTTTCCATGTGTCATAAGTCCTTCTAAATTTCTCATAATAACTTTCTTTTTTCAAATTGAAATCTGATCCAATTTTTTTAAAATAACTGTCTTTTTTCCATATTTCTCTCCAGGAGCCTTTGAATTTTTCCAAATAACTTTCTTCAGATTCTTCCTTCCATATTCCTTCTCTTTTTTTTAAGGCTGTTAATTCAGCTTTAAGTAAGTTTCTGTGAATTGTCCAATAGATTTTAGAATCATAGTCTAGCCCTTTAACAAGAACAGTTTTGCCAAGGCCTCTTCTCAAAATTTCTTCATTCAGACTCACACTAAAATACCTACCCTTGAAGAAAAAATAACACAGACCAATTACTAAAGAAAATTGCTACTATACCTATAACATCTTCACTTTGAAATTTATTTATTTATTTAAATTAAATAATCATCCAGGGGCTCCTGGGTGGCTCAGTCAATTAAGTGTCTGTCTTTGGCTCGGGTGGTGATCCCAGAGTTCTGGGATGGAGCCCCACATTGGGCTCCCTGCTCAGTGGGGAGTCTGCTTCTCCCTCTACCTCTCCCCCCCACCCCTTGTGCTATCTCTCTCGCGTTCTCTCTCTCTCTCAAACACATATATAAAATCTTTTAAAAAAATAAATAAATAAACCAATTAATTAATTTAATCATCATTCAGAGGGGCACCTGGGTGGCTCAGTGGGTTAAGCACCCAGCTCTTGATTTTGGCTCATGTCATGATCTCAGGGTCTTAATATCTAGCCTTGCGTCGGGCTCCGTGCTCAGTGCAGTCTGTGAGATTCTCTCTCTCCCACACCCTCTGCCTCTCCCTTCCCTTCACATGTTCTCTCTCTCTTTCTCTAAAATAAACAGATAAGGGGGCGCCTGAGTGGCTCAGTGGGTTAAGCCTCTGCCTTCAGCTCAGGTCATGATCTCAGGGTCCTGGGATTGAGCCCCACATCAGGCTCTCTGCTTGGCAGGGAGCCTGCTTTCCCCCCTCTCTCTCTGCTTGCCTCTCTGCCTACTTGTGATCTCTGTCTGTCAAATAAATAAATAAAATCTTTAAAAAAAAAAATAAATAAATAAACAGATAAGGGGCACCTGGGTGGCTCAGTGGGTTAAAGCCTCTGCCTTCGGCTCGGGTCATGATCCCAAGGTCCTGGGATCGAGCCCTATATCGGGCTCTCTGCTCGGCGGGGAGCCTGCTTCCTCCTCTCTCTCTGCCTGCCTCTCTGTCTACTTATGATCTCTCTCTGTCAAATAAATAAATAAAATCTTTAAAAAAAAATAAAATAAAATAAACAGATAAATAAAGTCTTAAAAAAAAAATCAGTCATTTAGCAACTTAGCCTCCAAAGCCAAAAAACATAAAGCAAAGGGCTCTCTAAGAACTTAAAACAGCTAATACTAAATCCAAGAATTTCATTACTAGGAGAGATCCTTGTTCAAAGTTAATTGCCTCTTTTATTTTTTTTAAAGATTTTATTTATTTATTTGAGAGAGAGAGTGCGGGAGCACACGAGCAGGGGGAGGGGCAGAGGGAGAAGCAGACTTCCCACCGGGCAGGGAGCAGGGAGCCCGGAGCCTAAACCTGGACTGGATCCCAGGACCCTGAGATCATGACCTGAGCAGAAGGCAGCCGCTTAACTGACTGAGTCACCTGGGCACATCTTAATTGCCTCTTTTGTAGCATACAGTTCCCCACAAACTCACTGGTCTTCTAACCCAAAGAGATGTAAAAGTAATAAAGTATAAAAATCGGTTTTTGTTTGTTTGATGTTTGGGATAAAGAAGCACACAAAATAAGCAAAACAACAGAGGCTATAACAAAAGAAACTAAAAGCACACAAATGCAAATTGAACTGAATCATCACTGAACTATTAGATTAGGTTTCAGAATTCCAGTGCGTAAGAAGGTGCTGGCATGTAAATACATTTTTTATTTTTTAAAATATTTTATTTATTGGGGCGCCTGGGTGGCTCAGTGGGTTAAAGCCTCTGCCTTCGGCTCGGGTCGTGATCCCAGAGTCCTGGGATCGAGCCCCGCATGGGGCTTTCTGCTCAGCCGGGAGCCTGCTTCCTCCTCTCTCTCTCTGCCTGCCTCCCTGCCTACTTGTGGTCTCTGTCTGTCAAATAAATAAATAAAATCTTTAAAAAATATATATATTTTATTTATTTATTTATTTGACAGACAGAGATCACAATTAGGCAGAGAGCAGGCAGCGAGAGGAAGGGAAACAGGCTCATCGCTGAGCAGAGAGCATGATGTGGGGCTCGATCCCAGAACCCTGGGATCATGACCTGAGCCTAAGGCAGAGGCTTTAACCCACTGAGCCACCCAGGCACCCCAAATACATTTTTAAAAGACTTCCCACAAAATAATTTTTTTTAAAAGATTATCTATTTATTTGACAGAGAGAGAGAGAGGTCACAGTAGGCAGAGAGGCAGGCAGAGAGAGAGGGGGAAGCAGGCTCCCCACCGAGTGGAGAGCCCGATGCGGGGCTCGATCCCAGGACCCTGAGACCATGACCCAAGCTGAAGGCAGAAGCTTAAACCACTGAGCCACCCAGGTGCCCCACCACAAAATAATTTTTACATGACAAATAGGACTGGACCATGCATCTTCATCCTTTAGGAAATTTTCTTCAAGGAAAACCTCACTTCTAAATGAAACTGGATAAATGGGATTTTTTCCTACTAATTTACAGTATAAAGGAGATCCTGCTGGGGAGGCTGGTTGGCTCAGTCAGTAGACCTAAGACTCTTGATCTTGGAGTTGTGGGTTTGAGCCCCATGTTGGGTGTAGAGATTAATTTTTTTAAAATCTTAAAATAAAAAAAATAAAAAATAAAAAAAAGGAGATCCTGCTTAGCTATTTATATAGTCCTTGTGGGATTTTAACCTAATGAGATTAATTTTAACACTAATAATTTAATAGCTTTCTTAGTCAAGTACTTCACAATTAAATTCTAAAAATGCGAAAACTCCAGGTTTCAAGTAAGAGACATTTTTAGGACTTTCATAAGGAACAAAGTAACCTTTTTTCCTTTAAATGCAGTAACTTTTGGTCATAATGAGTTAATAAATACAGTCTTAAAGGATTTATTGTGTTTTTCTCAATCTTTTAAATTATAAGAGCTCATTCCCTTAAACCAAAATCAGAATAACTAAAATTCAATCTCACACATTAGTAAATTCAACAAATGCAAATTACCACAGCATGCATATACTGCATAGTTGGGTCACCTAGGAAGTAATATAAGCTAAAGTATTTAAGGTGAAGTATGAGCTCAGGAGCCAGAAAGGGCTGGGTTGAATACAGGCTCTTCCACTTGGTTACCCTGAGTCCCATCTATAAATGGGAGTAAAAACAATGACTCCATAGGGTGGTTTTGAGGATAAATAAAATATACTTCTCAATTTAAAACCAAAGATAATGTTTTCTTAATTAAAAAAATTTATTTTTATTTTTTATTATTTATTTATTTATTTATTTTTAAAGATTTTATTTATGGGGCACCTGGGTCAGTTAAGCATCTGCCTTAGGCTCAGGTCATGATCTCAGGGTCCTGTGATCAAGCCTCCTGTCAGGCTCCCAGCTCAGCAAGGAGTCTGAGTCTCCCTCTGCCCCTCCCCCCTCCATATGCCTGTGCTCTCTCTCTCAAATAAACAGAATCTTTAAAAAAATTTTTGCAAAAGATTTTATTTATTTATTTGAGAGAGAGCATATATCACAAGGGCCAGCAGGGGGAGAGACGGAGGGAAGAGAGAATATCAAGTAGACTCCCCACTGAGTGCATAACCCAATGCCTGCCTTGATCTCATGACCCTGAGCTCATGACCCGAGCAGAAATCAGGAGTCAGGCACTTAACCTACTGAGCCACCCAAGCTCCCAACATTTTTTTTATTTTTAAGTATCTGTATACCGAGCGTGGGGATCTAATTCATGACCTCAAGATCAAGAGACACATGCTCAGGGCACCTGGGTGGCTCAGTGGGTTAAAGCCTCTGCCTTCGGCTCAGGTCATGATCTCAGGGTCCTGGGACTGAGCCCCGCATCAGGCTCTCTGCTCAGTGGGGAGTCTGCTTCCCTCTCTCTCTCTGCCTGCCTCTCTGCCTACTTGTGATCTCTGTCAAAAAAATAAATAAAATCTTTTTAAAAAGTATTGAATCTTTTAAAAAAAAGAGTCACATGCTCCACCATCTGAGCCAACCAGGTGCCTGGAGAACATAATATTTTTGTAAGGCCTTTGGCATCTTTATATATTTTGCATTACCAGCTTGCTTTTTATTTTTTTAAAAAAAGATTTTATTTGTAAGTAATCTCTACATCCAACATGGGTGGGGCCTGAACTCACAACTCTGAGATTAAGAGTTGCATGCTCCATTGACTGAAGCAGCCACGGACCCCTACCAGCTTACTTTTAACTCTAAGACACTTCAACCAATCAGTGTTGGATAATTCTTATTTTGAAAGAACTGCATATGGGGCGCCTGGGTGGCTCAGTGGGTTAAAGCCTCTGCCTTCAGCTCAGGTCATGATCTCGGGGTCCTGGGATCGAGCCCCGCATCGGGCTCTCTGCTCAGCGGGGAGCCTGCTTCCCTCTCTCTCTCTCTCTGCCTGCCTCTCTGCCTACTTGTGATCTCTCTCTCTCTGTCAAACAAATAAAATCTTTAAAAAAAAAAAAAAAAAAAAGAACTGCATATGACCCAGACATACAGAAATTAACGGGTTTCATCAGGCTTTCTATCAATAGTTCAAAAAGCTCTAAGAATTCAAAATGGTTACAATTTTAATCCCTTTAACATGAGGTTATTTTTTTCCTCAGATTATTTTTGTTTGTTATATAATAAGGGACTTTATTTATTTATTTTAAAGACTTTATTTATTAATTTGACAGAGAGAAAGAGAGCAGGAGAGGAAACACAAGCAGGGGGAGTGGAAGAGGGAGAAGCAGGCTTCCCGCTGAGCAGGGAGCCTGATGCAGGCTTGATCCCAGGACCCTGGGGCCATGACAAGAGCCGAATGCAGACGCTTAATGACGGAGCCACCCAGGTGCTCCAATAAGGGACTTTAAGAGTAAGAAAACTGTACTTCAACCTGTCATAACACTTTACCTACTTAATTTTCTACATTCTTTTTTCAGTAATCGTCCACCAAAAGCCTGAAGTAAGGCTCCTGCAAGGACTCAGGACAGAGACACAGGGACACTGATGAAGCTCCACAGCATCCCCAGTTACACAGTGGCCATGGTCAGTCATAATGGTAGGAAAACTCGGAGGCAAGTCTTTAGTTGACTGATTACAGATCATAAACAGTACTTAAATATTCTCGACTTTACAGTTCAGAGACTGAGCACTATTTACTTCAGAAAACACCCCTGCTCTTTGTAGTTTCCAGCTGACAGGGCTCACTCAACAAGCAGTTTCTAATAACAAGGGCGATACACTATACTCATGTATAAGTAAATGTGTAAAGATAATCCTCAAATGAGCAATGTCCAAAGTCATTAATAATTTTAGGTTTCTTTCATGTTCTTAATTTTCCATTTTTTATAATAAACATATAAATAATATTTAATAACAAAATGTATATATGAAACACCTGGTTCACTACACATGATCACTATGAGTAGCAGTTAAGAAAGACAAAAATTCAGTCCCATTGTAGATTCAAGATTCTAATTAATGATGGCTCTGAACAAATAAAAAGAATAAAATACTGCTCATGATTTCTTCACACTTACCTTATTCACTAGAAGATAGCAAAAGAGCACCGAATTCTCCTTTCCAAGAAGTTGAAACCATAGCAATTGGGAAGGTTTTAACTCTTTTTGTAACCACACCTTCCCAGTTTCAGTGAGTTCTACTCCTGCCAGTTTAACCAACAAAACACCACAGGGCTCTTCTAAAAAGGTTAGATAGAAAATTGTCTAGCTTTAATATCATGTTGCAAAAGCAAATTTCAAAGTCACATGCCCCCGCAAAACGACTAAATATACTATGCTTCTTTACAAACACCCAGACTCTCTAAATGTAGATCTATTTATATCTGTATTCAACTTTTCTTTTAAAGCAACCGAAGCATGTAACATATGGAATAATGTAAAAAACCCATTTCAGTAAGCTCCAGAACAGGATGGAGAAGCCATTATAAGCAAATGCATATATGGCAATTTACAGTGCTGTCTCAGCATGACCTCTGGAAGCAGGTTCTACTTAATAGCATCCCCAGAATTGTGCAGTGTACAGCCTGGACAAACCCAGGTGGTGACATTGCTGCCTGAGCCCTGAAAAGTCATCACTATTCCAGAGAGAAGAGATTTAAATTATGACAACATAATTACAACAACATGACATAACGGTTGCTCAATTATTTGTGGAAAGAATGCATAAACGCCTGAATGAAATCCTGAATGGTGGAATAAAAAAAGGGGGGGGATCTGAAGCCAAATTAAATAGTCCCTTGTATTTATTTTTTTATTTTTATTTTTTAAGATTTTATTTATTTATTTGACAGACAGAGATCACAAGTAGGCAGAGAGGCAGGCAGAGAGAGAGGGGGAAGCAGGCTCCTTGCAGAGCAGAGAGCCCGATGCGGGGCTCGATCCCAGGACTCTGGGATCATGACCTAAGCTGAAGGCAGAGGATTTAACTCACTGAGCCACCCAGGCGCCCCTGTCCCTTGTATTTAAAGCCAAGAGTTTGTACTTTCCCTCACAAAGCTACTAAAACTTAAAATGACTTTTTTTGCTATTTTACAAATGACTTCTAATTAACAAATACTAAAATAGTTGTGTTATTTTCTCACTCTACTTACTTTTCCATGAAGATATGATAGGTAAAGTAATAGGAATATGCTCAATTTCTAAGCCATTCTCAGTTATTCGGCGTAATCGTCCACGTAGTTTAACATTCTTTCGTATAAATTCTACTGGAATATCTGAAGAACTTGTAAATTTTGATGTCTGTTGATTTATAAAAAAAACACAATATTTTATTATTATTTTCATTTTAAATTATGTCAAATTGTCATCTAAACATTTAACAAGAAGATATAACCACTGAAAATTTTTAATTTTGTCCTTAATTTTATATTAATATTTTACTTATGATTTAATCGAAGTGTTGGGGGGGAGCACCTGTCTGGCTCTGTTGGTGGAGCATGCAACTCTTGACCTTGGGGTTGTGGGTTCAAGCCCCACACTGGGTACAGAGATTATTTAAAAATAAAATCTTTTGGGAAAAAAAAAACTATGAATACTAAAAGTGAGAGTTAGTATTTTAAAAGATCCTGACAACTAGGATGATGGGATAAAATATAAAAGTCTTCCCCTGTACTCCCCAAAACTAATGTAGGATAGAAGACAATAAACTAATTGTAGGATATATGAGAAAGATAAAGAACTTTAGTTCATTGTGAACTCAAAATGAAATGAAAGTGTGACAAGTCTACAAAAAAAAAGTACAAACTCCCTCTCCTCTCCACTCTTCACTGCTCCCCACCAAATTCAAACACCAAGCAACATTGTAAGGAACAGATCCCAAACAAGAAATAAGGAAGAGATTGTTCTAGATCAGGCCCTCATGGGATATACTGTGCTCTCCTGCGTACCATATCTCATAAAAGACTTCAACAACAAACTAGAACAAAACTAGAAGATGAGAAAGAAGATGATAAAGTGCCTGGAAACCACATCACATGAGAAAACCAAGAATATCTCGCACAGGGGAGGGAAGACTTAGAAGTAGAGAGGGTCATTAAAGACATCTCCAATTACTAAATATCTATCCCTTTTTAATTTTAGGTGTTTTCATTGAGGATATACATAAAAAGATCTAAGAGTGCCTTGGTGCTTGGAATTTTAGAAATTATTAAGGAGCTAGGGGAAGAAACTGAAATAGAACCCATGATCCTTGCTCTCACCAAATTCACCATCTATGTGAGGAACCTTTAAAGGCAGATCCCATTGCATCTACCTTTTCTGCATCCAATAATCCCTCAACAGCAGAAAGTTCGGTGTTGTATTTCTGTGACATAACAGGCACTATCTGGGAGATGAACTAACAATGTAAGTAAAACCAGAATACAACTGCAGAGCAATATATAAGTAGGTTTAAGATAAGCAATATATAAGAGGGCCCCCGAGTGGCTCAGTCAGTTGGGCATCTGCCTTCAGCTCAGGTCATGATCCCAGGGGCCTGGGATCCAGCCCCACATCAGGCTCTCTGCTTGGCGAGGAGCCTGCTTCTCCCTTCCCTCTGCCTGCCACCACCCCTGCTTGTGCTCTCTCTCTCTGTCAAATAAATAAATAAAGTCTTAAAAAAAAAAAAAAGATAAAGTATAAGTGCTAAAGGGTTCGGCTGCCTGGAGAGTTCAATCCATTAAGCATCTGACTTCGGCTCCAGTCATGATCTCAGGGTCATGAGATCGAGCCTCGAGTCAGGCTCCATGGAGCCTGATAAAGATTCTCTTTCTCCCACTCCCTTTACCCCTCCCCCCCATTCACTCTCTCTCAAATAAGTAAATAAAGTCATAAATGCTAAAGGGTCAAAAATGGAAAGAATAAGAAGATCTGAGGGAGACATCTTAAAGCAAGTGAATTCTAAACTTGTGATAAACATCCTGCTCTCTAGAAGAGGCAGAAAGATGATGCCACTAACAAGAACACTGTCCCTAAGCCTCAGATGGAGAAGGAAGTGTCCTAAAGGCAAAGAGACAAAAGCTGGAAACACTATGAAAAGAAAATAATAAGTGTTTCAAATTCAGGAATATGAAATTTGGAATCCAGTTCTGCCACATACTAGATGGATGAGAATTACTTAACTTCTTCGAGTATCCATCTCCTCTGTCCATAAAAATTAGGTGTAAGAATGCCTCTTTCAGGGCACCTGGACGATTTAGTTGGCTGAGCATCTGACTCTTGATTTTGGCTCAGGTCATGGTCTCAGGGTCATGGCATCAAGCCCCACGTCAGGCTCTGTGCTCAGTGGGGAGTCTGCTTGAGATTCTCTCTCCCCCCTGCCTCTCCCACACTCTCTAAATAAACAAACAAACAAACAAATAAATAAATAAATAAATTTTTAAAAATACCTGTTTCATATGATTATTTTAAGTATTAAATGAAATTATGTATCTCAAGTGCTTAGCACAGTACTGAACTCAATCATCATTTTTTACTTTTTAAATATGAAATTTGGACTTATCTACCAGTAGCTGAAAGAATATGAGAGGTTGGTAAACTCAGGAGGAGGAAAAAGGGGAGGAAATACAGAAAGAAAGCTGAAGGGGAGCTATTAGGTCCCCTTTGTGGCAGGACTTTGGTTGGTTAATGCATTATCTATTCCCAAGCCTCTTTCTTTTGTCATCATGTACTATAAGGGATGGAAAACCTAAATGACCGCCTTCCCAACCTCCTTTCCACCTAGAGGTGGCCATATGATAAAAGGATGTAAGCAAAAGTCTACTGAGGGCTTTTGGTAAAACTTCTGTTTTCTCAATAAAAAGGAAAACATGTGGCTGGCACCTTCTTTTTCCCTCTTCTTCTGCTTTGAACGTGAATATGCTATTTGGAGTTACAGCAGCCATTCTGTGCCATGAGGAAAGGCACAGAGAATCATACAGACCTAAACTCTCTGTCATTGACCCAGAGACCAATGCCAGCAGCATCCTACCTCCAGAAGTCTTTCAACATGAGGAAAAAAAAAGCCTTTTAAATTGGTTAAACTACTGCTGCATGGGGTTTCTCCTGCTTGTAGCCAAAGTTCTCCAACTGTTACACAATAAAATTGTTTGCCCCCTAATGTTCCAATATTCTTTTTCTACCTCTTTAGCTTGCTCTTCTCACCACTATTCATTATTTTCAAAACTCATAAACCTAAGAAAAAAAGACACCAGAACTATGGTCTAAGATGAATAACTTCATAACATACTAATATAAATTACTATTAATGAATAAGTAATTTGCATAAATCAATAACATACCTAATATTGTATAAATTAGAACAATCTATAATTAATTTATGTCATTTTTAAGGGCTAACAAGTGAAGTAATCCCTCAGATTTATTTTTACCAAAATTCTATTTTTAAGATTTTATTTATTTATTTGAGAGAGAGAGATAGTGAGAGAGAACACGAGTGGGTTGAAGGGCAGAGGGAGAAGCAGACTCCTCACTGAGCAGGGAGCCCACTGCAGGGCTCAAACCCAGGATCCTGGGATCATGACCTGAACTGAAGATAGATGCTTATCCGACTGAGCCACCCAAGCACCCCTTATTTTTACCTAAATTCTTAATCAGATCATTTAGTATTTTGACAATTTTGAAACCTTCAAAATACAAATGTCATGGAACATAGATTGTAAGATAAAGAAAAAAGTGAAATGAAAAGAGCTAAAGCTTCAAAAGTTCCACTTTAAAAATATAAGCTAAATGTGAATGACTTACAAAATCATGGAGGTGTTAAAAGAAAAAACCTATTAGATTATTAGATACAAGGTTAAAAATGAGTTCAAGACACTTAATAAAAATGGGGGGATAAAAGTCTGACTTTGGAGTCAGAGGGAAAAGGCAGGAGTTGGAAAAGATGTACTATATAGTACAGTAAAGCTACGTATTCAATGATAATATAAAACAATATAGAGATAATAAACGCAAGACATTAATATACACAGAAGCAATAAACTCATTCCAGACTGTAACATGACACTACAATTACACTCAGTGACAAGAATCAGTTACTTAAAAGAACTTTCAAAGCCTGAATTGTCAAAAGGATTCCGTAATATCTATTATTAAAACATTACTGAAAGGCCGAAAAATATGCTAACTGAGAATATAAATTATGTTTTTACATCACACTTCTTGCTCTGTTCATTAAACAGATCTTACAGATTGCTACAAATTGGAGAAAGTATAAATTATTCAGTGCTAAAGGACATAATTTGACTATAATCTAAAACCACTATACAAAACGGTTTTGAGACATGCCACAACGTCTGAAATGCAAATTTAGTGATTACAGCATTCTAGCCAACTAAATCCTTTACAGATTCCTTTTTAAGCATGAAGAAAGGTGATTATGGAAATACAGACCGGGCAATCACTTTCCATACAATCCTGCGGATGTGTTGCTTTTAAACCAAGATCTTAAAATGGGTTTGTTGTTCTAAAATAATATTTAAGACTTCTTTTTTTTTTTTTTTTTAATTTGACAGACAGATCACAAGTAGGCAGAGAGGCAGGCAGAGAGAGAGAGGAGGAAGCAGGCTCCCCGCAGAGCAGAGAGCCCGACGTGGGGCTCGATCCCAACACCCTGGGATCATGACCTGAGCCGAAGGCAGAGGCTTTAACCTACTGAGCCACCCAGGCGCCCCAATATTTAAGACTTCTAATATGAATAACAAAATGATACACTGCTTGAGAGAAAAATGGTCCACAAGTGAGAAGAAATTAACTGTCTCTTGCTTATCATAGTGCCTTCTTCATTTTTTTAACTTACCATCCGAACACTTCTTAGAAGTAACACTGTTCCAGCTACGGCCATTACGGTGCTGATGTTCTTCAGAAAGAGATTAAATGATTAATTCTCACTAGTTGTTATTCATAATAGTAAAAGTACTCATTGGAAGGGGACCAAAAAGAAGACTGACCTCTCTATTAACTGTCCAAATAAAGTGCATCCTTCAACTAACGGCCCATTTCTCCCAACAAACTTTAACTGCCCACCTACTCATTAATCTTCCTGCTTTTTCCCCAAACAATCTGGCACGCACAGTAATTACATATGTAATATTGTATTGTTCTCTATTGACTGTTCCTTTTAACCATAATTCCTTAAATGCATGAATCAGTCTAATACTTCTTGAACAATGTCCACAGTAACTTGCATAACCCTGAGTCTACAGTGGGAATGTAAATATTTGGTAGAAAACTTTACTATCCAAAGCTTAAAATATAATGCTTTAGATGTATATGTGGGAGAAGAGTTGGGAAGAACTTATCAATGTTTTTAAAGTGCTTCATTAGAAATAGACTGGGACACCTAGGTAGCTCTGTCAGTTAAGCATCTGCCTGCAGCTCAGGTCCCGATCTGGGACGAAGCCCCACAGGCATCTCTGCTCAGCAGGGACCCTTCCTCTCCCTGTCCCTCTGCCTGCGGCTCCTCCTGCTTTTGCTCGTTCTCTCTCTCTGTCAAGCAGATTAGCAAATAAAATCCTTTAAAACACACACACACACACACACACACACACACACACACACACTGAAATAGACCTAAAAATTTTTAACTTAAAAAACTTAAAATTAAAAAAAAAAAAACTTAAAAAAAAAACTTAAAAATAAGAACCTGAGGCTCCCACAACAAGCGTGATAATCTAACATGTTTTCCTTCAAGAAATAGAACTAGGTAAGTAAGAAATGAAGCTGAAAATATACCCAAAGAAATGAAGATGCTAAGATTGCTCTTAGTGTTGAAGTAAAGCTACTTAGATCCAACTCTGATCTTCCTCTAAACATCAGGCAAACATAAAACAAAACGGTGAAAACTTTGTAATTACCATCACATAATGCCTTTTATTTATTCTGTGGATTTCCCATTTGTGGGGGGAAAAAGGAAATATACACAAAGATACACCCTGTGATTGGGATATTTGGAATAATGTATCCATATGCCAATTTTTTAAAGATTTTTTTAAGAGATTTTATTTATTTATTTGATAGAGAGAGATCACAAGTAGGCAGAGAGGCAGGCAGAGAGACAGGGGGAAGCAGGATCCCAGCTGAGCAGGGAGCCCAATGCAGGGCTCGATCCCAGAACCCTGAGATCATGACCTGAGCTGAAGGTGGACATTTAATTGACTGAGCCACCCAGGCATCCTTCCATATGCCAGTTTAAACACTGTTCCCTCTCTCAATCTACTGAAGTCGTTTTTTTAATTTGAAACAACCCATGCACCAAATTCTGCTTCACTGGAAGAAGCCAGGCTTTGTCAATTAACACGTGTGTATCTATCATTCATTAATGCCACCCATACCTGTCTAGCACTTACTAAGTGGTAGGCAATATTCTAGGGGTAAGAGCTGTACTTGGGAAGGAAACAGCCATGGTCCAGGGCCTTGTGGGGCATGATTGCAGAGCCTTTGCAAAACTGATGGTCCTACTCAACTTCTCAGAAGAATTTAACATAGTTACTCATTCTCTCTGAAAATATTCTCTTCCCTTGACTTCTAGGACACCTGGTTTTCCTGATTTTCCTCCTACTCCTTCACTGTTTCTTTCCAATCTTTGCTGACCTCCTCCTTTTCACAAATTCTAAATGTTAAGAGAATCCTTCAGGTCCCAGGTCTCAATTCTAGGATTTCAGAAACTCTTCTGACTCGTTCCAAGATGCCATTCAAGCTTAAAACACTAGCTTAAGGTTTATGTGGTTCATTCCTAAAGTTGTATGTCCAGTTATGATCTCCCTTCAATGCCAGATTCCTATACCTGGTTGCCTAGATAACATCTAGAACTTGGTTTAGAATTCTAATAACCATCTTCAGGTTCACACACGTCCACCTTCAAGTTCACATGTCCAAAGAGTCCTCCAGATTTCCCCAACAAATCACTGACTCCCAACTCCTTCCCAGAAGCAACTTTGACCACCGTCCACCCCTTGCTTCCTCTTTCTTTACCTCCCACCCCAAATCAATCACACCATTCCCGGGGAACTAGCCACAATCTTGTGTCGCCTGGTCACCTAAGATGTCCCACGCTTGGTCGAACTCCAGTGCCCTCTCACTTCATTAGAAACATAAGGACTACGGGACCACGTGCCCACCCCCCACCCTTGGTTTCCTGTGCCTCGCCGTCCCCAAATGCTTTGGGGGGGGGCGGTGCTGGCGCCCCACTCTGTGCTGCGTATGTCTCTGAGGTGTCCCCGGGGCCCACCACGGTCCTAGCAGTAATTTGGCAGAGGTGGCCTCCTTGGCCCTCCGCGCCCATCCCACGCAGCCAGCCCAACCAGATCGCACTCCCCGCCACGACCGCCCGTCCCTCGCTATCCTGGCGAAGCGGCCCTCCGCCCCGCCCGGGCCCTCATGGTTCCACTGCGCGCGGCCTCCCGCAGCCCGCCTCCCTCGGGCTCGCTCCGCGAGGCCCCGTGCCCACCGCCTGCCCGGCCGGCTGGTTTCCGGTACCCGGACGAGACGCAGGTGGTCGTCGGCCCACTGCGAGACCCGCGCCACCACGTTGGGCGCTGCTCCGTCCTGGTCTGTCGGCTGCGAGGCCGGGGCCACAGTCCGCCCCGCCATGTTCCCGGCTTCCCGCGAGCCAGCGGCGCGCTCCTCGGGCGGACTGCAGGGGGCGCCGCGCTCCTAGGGCGCAGCGCGCGGATCCAGGCTCCCCGGCCTGTGGGGGCCCAGCGCGCCTACGGACAACCGGGTCCTTGTCTCCCCCACAAGCCCCCCCCCCCCAGGAGTGGACTGACGGCGGCTATGGGCTCTCTCGTCGCCTGTGGACGGGCCCCCCACTGAGTCGGAGACTGGCGACAGTGACCCCCACCCCAGCATATATGCAGGGGGTTTCCGCCGCGCTGGACGTCTGTGTGGGGCAGGGGCGGGGGGCTAAAGGCTTCCCAGCGATGCTGGTGGGGAGGCGAGATGATTAGTTCGTGACTTCAGTTAACCCAACTTTAGTGTGGGTTCCGCATCTGCAATGCAGAAAGGAAATTGAAGTAGTACTTACCCTTGTGCCCAAATACAACAAGATGCTTAATATATTTGAATCGTGCATTCAAGTTTGCATGATTGCTTTGTAACCCTAATATCACGTGCTCTAAATTGTCGAACTGTTAACTGATTAAATGTAGAAAGCTATGTTAGTATATTTAGAATATTACTAGTAGTATAAATTAGTATATTTTTAAACAACATTTAGATGCAGGACAATGTAATGATATGGTAACATTTGTGTAAAAAATTGTGTGTGTGTGTGTGTGTGTGTACCATGAAAAGCTATGCAAGGAACCTATAACAGTGATTGCCCCTGGGGAGAGGGATTCGGGTAGGAATGGTTGGGAGGTTTAACTATCTACCAGCTCTAATAGAACATTTTGCAATGATGGAAATATTTTAATATTCACGTGTGGCTAATGGCTATGATATTGGACTGTGCAAGTATACAGTTGGAAATTTTTTTTACCTTATGCACATTTATTACCTTAGAAGTCAAAATGAAATACGCTGGATTCCTAACACACACTGAGTAGTACCTTCAAGGAATGTAGTGCCTCAGTACTACATCTAATAGAAAATAAGTAACAGCTAAGACTTAGATCTAACTATGTGCCAGGCACCATTCTAAATAGTTTTCATGTATTAACTCCTTTGATCCTCACAGCAACTTTATTAGACAGACACTATTATTAAGCCCAATTTTAAAGAGTAAGTATGTGGAGTGAGTAAGCCAGTAGCTAAGGTCACCCAGCCAAGAAGTGGTGAGCTGGGCCATTGTGCGGGGATTCTACTCAGCCAGTTGGCTCAGTCTATGCACTTAACCACAACACTGCCTCCCACAAAGGCAATCAGCTAGCACACATAAATCCCTATAAATCTCCAGTGAGGGGGCACACAAATAATATTGGGGGAAATCCAGCTAAAAAGATATACTAAGTCCCTAATTACTATTTCAGATAAAAACAAAGGTTCTGTATATTAAGAGATTTTGAATAGCTTTAGTTAATAAGTAGAAAAAAATAAGATTTCTTCAGGGGCAATTCTGTTCCCAAGTCTTCCTTTGCTGTTTCAATGTTCTTTCTGTTCTCTCTCATTCTTCAAGTCGAAGACAGTGCTCTGTTCGTTTTCCCTACTTTCTACCCCAAGGTCTTCTTTTCTATACCCTAGATTATCAGCCACCTGGTGTTTCTGAATCCTCCAGATATCCCAAAGTGTCCTTCTCGATATTTCAGCATCATCCCACTAACCATTGATGTGGGAAAGGTAGCTCCTGCCCCAGGATTTCTGCAGATTGAGAAATTTAACATTTTCTTGGGGTAGCTTCACCAAGGACCCCTGCCCCTTTTGATGCTGGTGACCATTGAGAACTCAATGGATATGTTGCTTATATGACTAGAGAGGTATGCACGAAAGCCACACTTAGGTTCATTGCCCACCCCTCAATTTCCCACAATACCATGAACACAAAGACTGAGACTGTATTAGACTTTCATTAAAGATTTGATATTAACTATATGGAATGGTAATTAAAAAAAAATTAACTTGGGGCGCCTCGGTGGCTTAGTCAGTTAAACATCTGACTCTTGATCTTGTTACAGAACCTGAACTGGATCCTGGCAGAAGAACCAAGTGGCACTCAAGAGACCTTGGAGATCGGAGGTTTATTCAACGCAAGTGAGCTCAGAGGGGAGTAATCTCCCAAGGTCTGAGCGCTAAGCACAAAGGAGGTAGTTTATACACTTTTACTTATGTATCTGTGCCACTCTTGTGCCCACTGCTGGCAGGGACAGGGGAGGAAAACCCGAAATGGCTCTGGGGCCAGGACTGGGATCACCTGTTGGATTGGTCGGCCACCTTAGAACACAGATTTCCCATACCAGTCTTAGCTCAGGTCTTGATTTCAGGGTTGTGAGTTCAAGCCCCATGCTGGGCTCCATGCCAGGTATGGCACCTACTTAAAATAGATAGATAATAGAGAGATAAGACAGATAGATAATAGATAGATAGGAGTGCTTGGGTGGCTCAGTCAGTTAAACATCTGACTCTTGATTTCGGCTCAGTTCATGATCTCCAGGGTCATAAGATTGAGCCCCCTGTCAGGCTTTGTGGCAGGCGAGAATTCTACCACTGAACCACCCATGCCCCTGTCAGGCTTTGTACTCAGCAGGGAATCTGCTTGAGATTCTTTCCCTCTAACCCTCCCCACGTCTCCAAAATATATAAATAAAATATTTTTTAAAAATAATGGATAAATAAATCTTTAAAAACAAAAACAAATGAGCTGAATATTATTGTGAATGTCCCCAGAATCCAAAGGAAAAAAAAAAAAAAAGAATATTTAGTGGACATCTCCCTCACAGAAACACCTCAGTTTCTAGCATTGGTTTCCAGTCAAAGTCAACCATTCTATTGTGTTACAGACTAAATGCCTGTGTTACTTCAAAATTCCTATATGACATTCTAACCCCTGATGTGATGGTATTAGAAGGTGAGGTCTTTGGGGGTTATTGAGGTTTAGATAAGGTCATGAAAGTGGAGCCCCTCTGATATTAATGTCCTTATGAGAGAGGAATAAAGACCAGATCTCTCTCTCTCTGAGAGAGAAGATGGCAGTCTGCCAGGAAGAGGAGTATCTCAGCAGGGACCCAACCCACCAGCACCTTAATCTTGAACTTCATCAGCATAAAAAACTATAAGAAATAAATGTCTGTTGTTTAAGCTGCCCAAGCTATGGTAATTTGCTATAGCAGCCTGAGATGACTAAACCACCTATCCTTCAGGACCAGGAAGTAAAGCTCATTCATTTCCTTGCTGTCCAAACTATTACCTACTGCCCCCCTACTCTCTTCAGGACTGTCAGGAGTGATCAAGACTGTCATCTTGGGGGGCACCTGGGTGGCTCGGTTGGGCGACTGCCTTCAGGTCAGGTCATGATTCCAGGGTCCTGGGATGGAGCCCCACATTAGCTCCCTGCTTGGCGGGGGTTGGGGAATGTCTGCTTTTCTCCCCTTTCCCCTGCTCATGCTTGTTCTCTCACTCTCTCTCTTAAAAAAAAAAAAAAGAAAGAAAGAAAAAAGACTGTCATCTTGTGATCTCCTGGTCACACTCTCTTGTTCACTGAAGACTAGCATCTTTTTTTTTTTTTTTTTTTTTTTTTTTTTTTATTCAGAGAGAGAGGGAACAAGCAGGAGGAGCAGCAGGGAGAGGGAGAGGCAGAAGCAGGCTCCCCATGAAGCAGAGCCTGATGCAGGACTCGATCCCAGGACTCTGTGATCATGACCAGAGCTGGAGGTAGACGCTTAACCGACTGAGCCACCCAGGTGTTCCTGAAGACTAACATCTGACTTAAAGTCTTTCTCTTCAGTTCAGTTCCTATTATTCTGATTTCTCAAGTGGTTGACTATCTCATGCCCAGTGACTTTTTCCTCTACCCCAAGTCAGCCATTCCCTCCCATGGTTATACTCTGGGTCTTTCCCTTGCCAGAAATTGCCACATCTGAGATCACAGCCCTAACACTGCCCTATTCCACCCCAACCTCTTGTTCTTCTGGTTCACTTGTGAAAATACCCCTTATGGCAATAAGTCTTTGAACCCAGGATGATCACTCCACTGAACCATGTCCATCCACCATCAGCCCCATCTAGTCTTCAATTTCCACCCTATCCAGCTAGGACTCTCTGGTTTAGCATTATAATCACTCCCTTAAAAATAGCTGCTACTCCAACCCCCCTCTGCCTCCTTTGCATTTGCCCGGTAAAACCTCACCATTGCATTACACCCAAACTTCACCAAACAGTTGGAGCCCAATATGGAGAGATCTTCAGCTTTTATTTTTTTTTAAAGACTTTATTTGTCAGAGAGAGAGAGAGAGAGAGCACAAGCATGGGGAGAGGCAGGCAAAGGGAGAAGCAGGCTCCTTGCTTAGCAAGGAGCCGGAAGTGGGACTTGATCCCAGGACCCTGGAATCATGACTTGAGCCAAAGGCAGACGCTTAACTGACTGAGTCACTCAGGTGTCCCATCTTAAGCTTTTTTCAAGAAAAGCTGCAAATTCCAAATTTTTAAAAAAGATTTTATTTATTTATTTGACAGAGAGATCACAAGCAGGCAGAGAAAGAGGGGGAA
This sequence comes from Enhydra lutris kenyoni, assembly GCF_002288905.1. NCBI lineage: Eukaryota > Metazoa > Chordata > Mammalia > Carnivora > Mustelidae > Enhydra > Enhydra lutris. The sequence continues at coordinate 33,624,206 of NW_019154086.1, read as the reverse complement.
GTAGGCTCCCCACTGAGCAGAGAGACCGATACAGGGCCCATCCCATGACCCTCAGACCATGACCTGAGCCAAAAGCGGAGGCCCAACCCACTGAACCACCCAGGCGCCCCCAAATTCCAACTTTTATATGCAATTGCCCTGTCTTGAAATTTAAATTGTTAGGAAAACACTGTACTGGGTATAGAATATGTCCTCAGGCTGAGACTACAGACTTTCAGTTTATTACTTCTCCTTGAATGGCTTTCCTTTATGCTTCAAGTAACGTCAAAACTCCTGAGGCTCATACACAGGATGCTACACAATTGAGGACCTGCTGATCTCTCAAGCTCTTCTTTCCTACCCTCCACCTTCATTCATTTTGCCTCAAGCACAAAGTACATTGATCTCACTGTTCTTCACACATGGCAAGTTCATCCCTTTGCCTCTGAGCCTTTTAACTTACTGCCCGCCCTGCCAAGAGAGCCCTAAATCCTCATCTCTCTCACATTCACCTCCCATTAAGCTGCCTCCTTACCTTTCAAGTCTCAATTTAAATATCATATCAAGGGGGTGACTGGCTCAGTCGGCATGCGACTCGATCTCAGGATTGTGAGTTCGAGCCCCATGTTGGGTGTAGAAATTACTTAAAAATAAAATCTCAAGAAAAACAAACAAACAAATGAATTCATGTGAAGAATTAGAGTACCAGTAAAGGTAACTACATAGGTAAATATGAAATATTGTATAAATGTATTTTTGTTTATAATCCTTCCTTCTCCTGTGTGATTAAGACAATTAGACAAAGTAATAATTATGAAACCATGTTGATGGGCTTATAACATATAAAGATATAGTTTGTATAACAATAATAGCACAAAAGAAGAGGGAACAGAACTATATTGGAACAGTTATTGAATACCACTGAAATTGATTTGTATACTTTACTCTATGTAAATTATGCCTTGCTTTTTCTGAAACGGGCTAGAGGGAGAAGTTTGGAAAGCATAATGAAACTTGTAGAAATTAGGAACTGTGGAATCTCAAGCCAATTACCAGGCAATGATCAGGAATTGTAATATAGCTAGGTCTTATGTCTGGAATGTAGTCTGGGAGCCCAAAAGTTGTTCAGGAACTAATATGGCTCTATTTGAGTTAGCCACCAACATTATCCCCATTTCTCAGGAGCAGTTCATTGATCCCTACTGTTATTAATCTATTGCCAGCAACTCAGTCTGTCTCACTGTGTATGTCTGACCCTCCTTCCACTACCAACACATGCTTTGTCTGTCTCCCCATAACCTCCTAAAAAACTCTGAGTGGTCCAGGCATCATCATTCTTATTGAAAGGGTTTGGGAGAGTGCCCCTGCTACCCCCTGGATGTGCCACTTTGGTATGCAGATTATTTTGAGCTTAAGGACCTTGAGACTCTGTGGGCACAAGACAAATATTTGTCCCTCCCTTAACCACACAGAAAAATCTAAATTGGGAGTCTTTCCCAGAATAAGGGTTATTAACAGAGGTAAATTTTATCTGAGTGCCCCATCTGTATGGTAGGGCAAACATCTAATTACCAAACTTCTGGTCTTCTTTTTGCGCTATGAAATGCATTCCTTTCCTCTAAAATCCCAGACCGCTACCCCTTTCTCAGTTCAGAATGACATATATACTTCATTTTGCCTGTCTTTGGAATTTCCATGCCTATCCAGATTGCCCTTACATATGCCTATTAAATTTGATTTTCTCCTGTTAATCTGTCTCATGTCAATTTGATTCTTAGTCCAGAAATTCTCATTCCCTATCATTATCAAAGTTTTCATGCCAACCCTCCTATTGGACTGATAGCTTATCTATTTATTGGCTGTCATTCAGTCAGGGGCTCACTCCTCTAGCACCACCAGCTTTAGTATGACAAGATGAAGTGGCCAGAAACATGACTACTTAAGCTTAAAAAAAAAGCTAGAGTTACCTTGCTAAGTCTGGGGCACTGAACACGACACGTGCCTTCGGAAAGGGATGAAGCAGGCATGTAAAAGATACACCCTCCCCTCCAGAGCCTTCTCCTAAACACAATTAATCTTTGTCTCCTTAGTTCTTTCATTGCACTTTCTTTGCCTGGAAAATTATGAAACTCTAAAGGAGAAAGACATGTCAAAACACTTTTATTCTTTCCAGTGCACATTTTGTAGAAAAGATGATCAAAAAATTTGTTGAATCAATGTAAGAATCAAAGATTACAATAAGGAGGATATATATATTTTTGTAATGTAATCTTATAATTCTTATGATCTCTAAATCATTCAGTACGGAATTAAATACTTACAGTATTGTCCTATCTGTAGCCCACTTCTCTGTCATTCCACTTTATCTATCTATAAGCCTGAATGAGAAAACTGGAGGGTAAAACCCTGAAATGTTTTTTTTACTGGAGTTATCCCCACAATACTTAGTGCTTATTAAATTTACATGCACTGTTTACTTTCCCTTCAGGGCATTAATCTGGCAATTAAGTCTACATAAGGAATATCTGGCAGATCATAGACAAAAGTCTGAAATATATTAACTTACATCCTTTAGGTCAGCATTTGTGGTATGACAATGCTTGCTGAACTTTTCTCTTGGTCACAAACAGAGATTTGCTTTGTCTACTTTGAATAAGAGAAGCTGCACTATCAGAGTTAAGTAGGATAGAAGTAGGAGAGAAAGGAGCCTCACAAAATTATGTTAGGACTCTCAACAGAGCAGAGGTCCAGACACAGTAAAATACCTCTACTAAAGGGTTAGGTTCACATCATCATTATTTGTGACTCTTCATGCTCGTGCATCATTACCAACATGACCTTGCTTTTTCTTCTTCCATTTACGCTTCCCTTCTTATTCTTCCCACTACAAAACTGGCTTCCTTACCCTCTTCTCTATCACTAGGGTGGACCATACAATTTAAGATCAGAATCAGGACATTCTTTCATTGTAAAAAAAAAAGAAAAAAAAATTTTTTGGTAATAATTTTGCTGGGCCTAAGAAACGTAAACTTGTATCATTCTAGAACACCGGAAATTCAGTAACTCTGTTATCTGCTTCCTAGTTTATGCCTATCAGCTGTTTCTGCTTCGACGTAACTTCAGCTTACTAGGGGTGACTAATGCCTCAGGGGTCCGTATAGCCTCCACTCATTGCTTTCAGGCCAATAACATGGTCAGTCTCAGCACACCCCAAGTGGAGATATACCAAACCTGTGTGGGGAGGGAAAATCTTGCTCATGGAGAACATTAGAAAACTAGGTTTAATGTACCAGCAGAGACTGTGAAAACACCTTCAGGAATGAATCTTATAGATGCTGGACCCAGGAAGCAGAATATATAGCTAGTGGGCATTCTGGGAAGGTCACCTAAAGCCAAGTTTCTACACAAGTCGGATGGTTCCTTAAAGCAATGACACAATGGTTGCCTACAGAAAATGAGGGTGGAGATGCTAGAACTACCTTGGCAGAATATGAGGCATGCGTCAAAAAGATAGATCACACTATTAGAATGGGCTTACTACATAAAACCGAGAATGTGCTATCTGAACATGTTTTCCAAGAGAGCCCACAGGATACTACCTTCTCAAAAGCAATGGGAACATGGTATCAGAGGAAGAATAGGTGTTCAACATCAGTGACCATTAGGAAAATGCAAATTAAAGCCACAAGAAGTTCTAGTTCAAGATGGCGACATAGGAAGATCCAGAATTCACCTCCTCCTGTGGACAAGTCTCAATTACTTAAGAAAATAAATTTGGAAACAAGTTCCTTTTCACACTCATACTACCATCTTCTGATTAAAATTGCCTCTTTCAAAGCTACTCTTCCCGCCCCCATTTTCTACAATCGTTTACACTCAAAAGCTCATGTCCTTGCTTCCTGTAGCAACCAATTGTCCTTGTAATTCAACTTCATAATCTCTAGAATCGATTTCTTCTTTTCCTTTTCCAATGCTGACATTCTATTGTAGACCCTGTTTCCTTTGAAGGTTTTTAACTTACCTCTCCTCCAATTTCATTTTATTAGAAATTGGCGGTTTAAAAGGTAATCACTAATAAAGCAATGCTTATAATCTGCAAAATGTTAGCCTTAGCGTACCTCTGACTATATATACATCATGACCCATCTATGCCAGTATCTTAGTTCAGGCAATATCTGATCCACTTTTTTTTTTTTTAAAGATTTTATTTATTTATTTGACAGAGAGAAATCACAAGTAGGCAGAGAGGCAGGCAGAGAGAGAGGAGGAAGCAGGCTCCCTGCTGAGCAGAAAGCCTGATGTGGGGCTTGAACCCAGGACCTGGGATCATGACCTGAGCCGAAGGCAGTGGCTCAACCCACTGAGCCACCCAGGCGCCCCATGATCCACTTTTTTTTTAAAAAAAGAGTTTATTTATTTGAGAGCACGAGCAGGGGGTGGGGGGGAAGGCAGAGAGGAGAGAGAGCGACAAGCAGACTCAGAGCCCAACATGGGGCTCGATCCCATGACCATGAGATCATGACTTGAGCTGAGCCAAAATCAAGAACCAGAGGCTCAACCAGCTCAGCAACCCAGATGCCCCTGATCAGCATTTAAAAAAAAAATGTTTGGTGGTCCCTGGCTGGTTTAGTCAGTAGAGCATGTAACTCTCTCAGGTTTGTAGGTTTGAGCCCCACACTGGGTTTAGAGATTACTTAAAATTAAAAACTTAAAAGAAAATTTTTTTTCTTTAGAGGACTAGAAAGAAATAAAGGACAAAAAAAAAAAAACCTCTATTTTTCCTTTTGTCAGAAATTATTAACCTAATAAATAAAAATGTTCAAAAATCTGTGAAAGTGTTATTTTGAAATGGTTTTATCATTTTTAAAAGCCAGAATTGTTTCTTTCTGCTTTTGTAATAATTTCCATTTCCTGACTTACAGGGTCAGATTTCTTCAGATAAACCCTCCAATTTTTGCTTCAACTCACACCTCACTACTGAAATACTAGATTTAAAATTTCTTCTACCCACAGGAGTATACTTTTTTATTACCACTTTAAATTGAACTACTTGGATAATTTCCTCCTTTGAACTAGAAGAAAATATAAAAGGAAACATCTAGTCACTTGAGACAGAAATCTTGGTTCTAAAACCAAGACTTTCAAAAACACAAGTGTTGGCGAGGATTTGGAGAAAAAGGAACGCTTCTGTACTCTTGGTGAAAATGCAAACTGATGCAGCCACTGTGTAAAACAGTATGGAGGTTCCTCAAAAAATTAAAAATAGAATTACCATATAATGCAGTTAATTGCACTCTTGCATATTTACCCAAAGTATACAAAAACATTAGTCTGAAAGGAAAAATGCACCCTTGTTTATTGCGGGATTACTTACAATAGCTAAATTACTGAAGTAGCCCAAATTACTGAAGTAACCCCTAGAAGAATGGATAAAGAAGAGGTGGTACATATATACAATGGAATTTTATTCATTCACAAAAAAGGAAATCTTGCCACTTGCAACAACATGGATAAATCTAGAGTAAAATGCTAAGCGAAATAAATCACTCAGAGAAAGACAAATACCATATAATTTCACTCCTGTGTGAAATTTAATAAACAAAACAAACGAACAAAGGAAAAAAAAGATACAAACCAAAAAACAACTCTTAACTCTAGAGAACAAATAGATGGTTAGAGGGGAGGTGGATGGAGGGATGGGTCAAAGAGTTGAAGGGGATTAAGAGTACACTTATGTTGATGAGCACTGGTTGATATACAGAATTGCTGAATCACCTGATTATACACCTGAAGCTAATATAACATTGTTATGTTAACTATACTGGAATTAAAATAAAAATAAGGGACGCCTGGGTGGCTCAGTGGGTTAAAGCCTCTGCCTTTGGCTCAGGTCAGGGTCCCAGGGTCCTGGAATCGAGCCCCGCATTGGGCTCTCTGCTCCGCAGGGAGCCTGCTTCCTCCTCTCTCTCTCTCTGCCTGCCTCTCTGCCTGCTTGTGATCTCTTCCTCTGTCAAATAAATAAATAAAATCTTAAAAATAAAATAAAAATAAAAAATGCACAAGAGAGCTTGTGCTCTCTCTCAAATAAATAGCATTAAAAAAAAAAAGATTTCTCTTCCTTTCTCTGGTTTGGTGGTAGATGTACACCTCCTGAAATTACCTTACTCTTAATTGTATGTCAATCTCGTATAATTTTAACATGAATGATTTGCAGGTAAATTTGGCTAGTACTTAACAAACATGAAAACAATAATATTTTATTAGTATTTTATTTTTTAGAGGTCAGTTGTGAAGCAATCATTTTGAGCACTTAAATAAACCTTCATGTAAAAATCTGGAGAATTTATTTCAAATATACTCCAAATATTTAAACAATGCATAAATATTTAATAAATATTATTAGCATCTGAAAATAAATTAACCAAATAAACATTTCACATACACTAAAACACTTAAATAATGCTAAACTATCAAAGTTAATGTTAGATCTTTCAAAAATAATAGAAATGATTTTGTGTTGTGCATTTTTAATTCAAAACTGTACATGGATGCAATATCATAAAGACCCCAACAATGACAACTTTCAACACTGTATTTTTTCAATTTTACACTAATTCTTGCATAAAGCAATATCTGACAACAGATCTAGATTTACTGATACAGCTTGACAGTGGTAATCTATCAATTTACCAAACATGCCAAACTAACTTTTTAAAGTAACAGATTTTTGCTCCAATTTTCTATTTTCCTAATTTTATAGATACATGTGATAAAAATTTCAATTTCATTAACTATAAGGCTAGAAAAAGTAAACTTTTTCCAACATATAAGGTCATTTTGAGGAAAATAAGGATAGACTTTAATATTTATAATAGTGACTGATTAATTGTAATCGACTAGAATACTAGATCTGAGACATTTATAATTCTCTAAGAATTATGCCAGTACCTTGTTCATTTCAGTCACGTTGTTGCTCTTTACATAAAACTGTTATAAAAAGTTATGTCTATATATTGACAATAAAAAACCATTAAAATGTAGCAACCTTGGGGCGCCTGGGTGGCTCAGTGGGTTAGGCCGCTGCCTTCAGCTCAGGTCATGATCCCAGGTCCTGGGTTCAAGCCCCACATCGGGCTTTCTGCTCAGCAGGGAGCCTGCTTCCTCCTCTCTCTCTGCCTGCCTCTCTGCCTACTTGTGATTTCTCTCTGTCAAATAAATAAATAAAATCTTAAAAAAAAAAAAAATGTAACAACCTTTTTCTCAATACTTCAAGACTTCATATAAAGCATGCAAATCAATATTGCTGATCTTTTAACATAATCTTTTAAATTATATACTTGACAAATTCTTTAAAAGAGAAATTATAATTAATCATAAAATTTTCATTTTCCTACATAAAACTATTTCCTCCTATAAAATATCTGTCAATCCATTAAAAAAAAAACCCTCCTTAAAAGCAATCTTTATAATCTGATAAATAAAAAAAAGTTTCTATTCACTTAAATAGGGGGCATGAACCCTGTACATTAACTATTCTGTCCTGATACAGGATTTTCCTCTGGTGAAACAGAATTCCAGGAAAAAATACAAGTTCTCCATGCCCATTTACCTTGCCAACAATTTAAAGGAGTAAAATGAAGATTCTAGTTGCAGTTTTGACAGGTAAGAAATGAAAAGGCTCCCAGTCCCAAATTAAAGATTACATTAAAAATTTGGCACTGTCAAATTAGACAGAGATTAAGCTGTAGTGAAAAAAGAAACAAGGTCTTTAACAAGTATTTTAAATCTGCTAAGAGAAAAATCAATTATGCCTTGCTATCTACCAAAGACATTGGTTAAAAGAAGTCTCAGTAATACAACACATTATATCACCTTTCCTTTTGTAATGAAAATGGCTATTAAATATATTAATCCTAGTTATAATGGAATAATTTCTTAAAACTTTTTTTCTTTCTTTAATACTAAGGTAAAATACATTTTGGAAATCTGCATGGAATGTCCCCAACAAATTGGTTCCTTAGCTTTAGCAGTCCCTGTGTCATACAGTTTTATTCATTCTTTCAACCACATGAAACAAACATAATCCCTCAAAATATAAAAACAAGTCTGATCTTCTGTTATATTAAATAATGAGCTCAACCATTTAATATAAAACAACATACCATTTTGGGTTTCTGTTAACAGGGCAAAATAGAAATTATTCATAGGAAAAAGTACTAAATGACTAAAATCTGTCTTTTTTGGGACAGAATTCACCCTTATATCCCTCTGCTACCAGTAATGGCTTACCTGCTCTAAACCATTCAAGGTTCAAGTTCACTACTACAAATGCAGACATTTTCCAGTTTTTGTCATAGATTTTTCTTTTAACATTGTTTTTAGGATGCTTTAAACAATTAGTTTCACAACTATTATTTCAAATTTATGTTTACAATTCATAGCCCATCTTCAATAAGGCCATGGCTCTTACACTTTTTGGATCACAGACCACTTAAGATTTTAACAAGAGCCCTCTCCAGAAAGACAAATAATTACATATTCAGTTTTGCTAGCAATTCAGGGGTTTCAAGGCCCCAATGACATCTGCTTAGGATAAAAATCCTTGTAATAAAGAGAAGAAATCAAACAACAGATTTATTTTATATCACAAAGGTTTAATTAAAAAAACAGAGAAATCTATTTTAGGTATTGAACAAATTTTTTGTGTGTGTGATTGAATAGGCAAAATTAAAATATTTACAAAGGAAGGAATTTTTGTTATTAGTCTTAGCTAATCATAACCTTGTGAGATTTATAAGAGTATTAGCTAGTAAATATATAATACATTAACTGGAGGAGTTAATGTTCATACTTGAGGGCAGAGTTTATCAGGATCTATCAGTAAAGAAAAACATATGCAAAAAAGGGTAGTATTTTCTAGTACTACTGAAATACCATGAACAGATCCTCAGATTCAGGTAGATCATTTGTAAGATACCATCAGTGATCAATGTATACAACACAGTTGCACATAGCTATTAAGAAGTCATTTTTGGTATGCATTATAAGCATGTACCCAAATAACCAAAGGACTACAATTCAAAATTTCTAGAGCAAATGCAATTAATGGCTTTCACCTTATAGTTAAAGGCTTACAACAGATTTTAATACTTTAAATCATTAAAGATTGGTTGACTTCAAAGTATGTTTGAAAGTATGTAAATATGTAATATGAATGGGTAAGAAACAAAAGGTAATTATGGCAATGTCAATTTTTTAATCCAAAAATTAAAAAGCAAAATACATTTCATATATGAGAGTAAATGGGTTTTTTTCTTTATTCAAGTAAACATTCTGATTATAATACATGATAATGGACAACCCATGTGACAAAGTATGGTAGACTACAGTTTGGTGTAGCTTCCTTGTTTCGAGGATGATTTTCCAGGTGATTCTTCAGGATCTGACATTGATGCCCAACAAAGGCTTTCCAATGGCAATGCATGAGTTCTAGAGAACCGCCTCTATCTTTCTTCAGATGCTGAGTGCCATATTCTCCCACCCATTTTATCCTCCAATACTTATATAAAACCCCACTCTAAAATTCAACCTATGTTATAAAATTAACAAAATAAAAAATTAGTATATGTTTTCCCACAAGGATAAAATTAAGTCAGACTCAACTTAATCTTTCTTTTTCTTTATCTTTGGAAGGATTTACATAATCTCTAAAGAGTCAGAGTAATATACAACACAAAAAAGGCAAAGAACCTTATTATTGGTATACATAATATGTTGGGAATTGCTCATGTATTCCAAAGCTTAACCTTCCTGGGATATCAATCCTCCAGCAGATATTATAGTTTACAAACAGAAGATTGTGTTATAATAAGTGGAAATACAGTACCTGATTTTATGTAAAGTAACTGTGAGATCTTTTCTCACTAGTAAAGTGCTTAATTAAGAAACATTCTTCCACAACATAATTTACCTTGTCAAAGGCACAAAATGTCTTTGTCTCTCTCTCTAAGCATTAGTCTTTAAAATTATAGTATTACTCATTTTGATTTTATTTAATTGAAAATCTTTACTGTTTTTTTCTCTCAGTAATAAAAAAAAACTGCTTTGAGCAAAACATTTTTTATTTTCAAAACTTTGCCATGAACGTACATACAACACTAAATTAGATCCCTTCATGAGCTGTCTGTATGCCACGAAGCACTTATGACAAAAACATATGCAAGCTTTAGGGTAAAAGTTAACAAGGAATCAGAATATCTCCCCCAAAAAGGGGGACAGGGAATCATTAAATTAAAAATTGTTAGCTTTCATTTTATAAAAAATAGTTTGAATAATCTTCTTATAAATCTGTAATGCTTACAAAAGCAGGAAATACATTTAAAATAGTTTTTTTAACACAGATTCATTAGTACAATGTGGTTATGGTCAGAAAAATAACAACTAAAATGGCATTTCAGTAGTCTGCATTCTCTTCTCAGCAAATTCCACATAGAATTTAACCAATTTGCAATTCAAAATAAAATTTAGTTGTCAACAGGGTCAGACTGGCTGTAATTAGTACCTGAATATCAAACTCTGTTCCATTTCATATATTGTACCAGAATTTTAAATACAGCTCAATGATAGGTACTGATAACAATACTTGACTGGATGGTTACCACCCATGACTACTGCACTGCAGGTTAAAACATACTTTGGTCAGTAAATTAAAAAGATATAAATCAAATAACAAGGCCAGAAAACTTGTTTTAGAACCAATTTCCTGACCTTAAGTAAACTTCAAATACATTGACAAGGCAAGGAAAATATAATCAACTATACAGAGAGTCTCTACTTTTTAATCATTTGGCATTTTATATTAATTTTCTTGTTTAAAATTTTATTTTATACTCCCGTGCACTGATTATCATAGCTGTCTGAATTAAAATAAAACTACAGTTACCTTCCTAGAATGTCCAGTAGTGAACGCAAATTAATTACTTCTTTTGCACTTCCATGAAGATGGTCCTTCATCCTGTAATTTTTTCAATTTTGGACCAAGAAAGAACCACCAACCAAATCCAATAAATACACAAATGATGGATTCTACATAATAACCATCCAACGCCGTAACACATGAGCCACCAAGCTTTTTGCAAAGCTGTAAAAGTAAAATTATAATAAATACTTCACAATTTCAAAATGGAAGTATTCAGCAATTTAGATGTTTCTACTTTGTAGTTAAGGGATTAATAAAAAAATACTTTTGGAAGTTATTTTTATTTTTTATTTTATTTTTATTTTTATTTTTTATTATTATCATTTTAAGTAATCCAGGATGGATCTTGAACTCATAACGCAGGGACCAAGAGATCAAGTGCCATAGGGGTCTACCCACTGAGCCAACCAGGATCCCTTCAAAATGTATTTTTGTTAAATAATTTCAACATTTCATTCACTTCAAATGGTGAAATATGCTAATATACCTTAATTTCTCTAATGCTACTAAGAGGATTAAAAACATTTTCAGCTTTTATAAACAATACTCATATTCCATTTTGAAGATACAGCTTTTCATATTTGGGAAATGTGAAGAAAATTTCCAATGAATCTACCCTAGAAGTGGGCTAATGTTAATTTGAAATAATTTAACAATAGTGTGCTAACCATTCAGGTCTGGCTACAATTGTTATATAAATAGTCAATGGAGTTTCCCTTTTTCCATCATTATAATACTCAGCTGTTAATTATGCACTTATTAAGTGCCTATTGTATAGAATCCTCAAGGTAAAGGGGAGAGAGACTATTCCTCCCTTGCTGAGAAGCCTCTTCAAATGAGCTACTCTTACTGAGCGTTATAAGCTCAGTTCTGACAGGAAAAAAAAAAAATGCAGAGATCTCTACACCAGAAACTAAGGACACCTGGGTGGCTCAGTTGGTTAAGCATCTGCCTTTGGCTCAGGTCATGATCCCAGGGTCCTGGGATTGAGCTCCACATTGGGCTCCCTGCTCAGCAGGCAGCCTGCTTCTCCCTCTCCTGTTCCTCCTGCTTGTGCTCTCTCTCTGTCAAATAAATAAATAAAATCTAACAAAAAAAAAAACACAAAAAAAAGAATGAAAGAAACTATAGGCAGGTATGATTTTTCAAAAAAAATACAGTACTTCTAGAGGTAAATAAGAATATTAATATCTTTTTTTAAAAAGTAATTTCCATACCCAATGTGGGTCTTTTTTTTTTTTTAATTTTATTTATTTATTCATCAGAGAGAGATCACAAGTAGGCAGAGAGGCAGGCAGAGAGAGAGAGAGAGGAAGAAGAAGGCTCCCCGCCAAGCAGAGAGCCTGATGTGGAACTCGATCCCAGGACCCTGAGATCATGACCTGAGCTGAAGGCAGAGGCTTTAACCCACTGAGCCACCCAGGCGACCCCCCAATGTGGGTCTTAAACTTACAACCCCAAGATCAAGAGTGGCATGCTCCACAGACTGAGCCAACCAGGTTCCCCTGAAAATTAGCATCTTTTATTTAAAGATTTCATTTATTTATTTGACAGAGAGAGCGAGCATAGCAGGGGGAGCAGCAGAGGGAGAGGGAGAAGCAGGATCCCTGCAGAGCAGAGGGAACCTGATGTGGGACTCGATCTCAGGACCCTGGAATCATGACCGGAGCCAAAGGCAGTTGCTTAATTAACTGAGCCACCCAGGCACATGATCCTTTTTTTTTTTAAGATTTTATTTATTTATTTTTAGAAAGTGCACAAAGCATGGGCAGCAGCATATAGGGCAGGCAGAGCAGGCAGAGGAGGCAGAGGGAGAAACAGGCTCCCCACTAAGAAAGGAGCCCGAGGCGAGACTCAATCCCAGGACCCTGGGATCATGACCAGATCCAAAGGCAGAAGCTCAACCAACTGAGCCAACCAGGCATCCCTGAAAATTGATATCTTAATGTTATCTAAATTTATGTTATCTAAAATTACAAAATTATTGCTTAATGTTATCTAAAATTACAACATACTGGGGTGCCTGGGTGGCTCAGTTGGTTGGGCACTGCCTTCGACTCGGGTCAAGATCCCAGAATCCAGGGATCAAGCCCCTCATCGGGCTTCCTCCTCTGCTTCTTCCTTTGCCTCTCACCTGACTCCTGCTGTCTCCCAAATAAATAGATGGAAACTTTAAAAAAATAAAAATAAATAAATAAAAATAATATCACAACATACTTACCTCAACAGCATCAGGTGTTCGACAATTCTGGTTTGATGCTCCTACACACTCTTTCACTGTGAGGGGATCTACTAGCCAAAGAGCTACTGTAGAAGGCCAGTTTCCTCCCAGATTGGACACAGTATTTAAAAGGGTCATATATGTTCCTCCAATAAGTGGATCACTAACCTTCGCATTGAAAGCCATTATGGAAACATACATGCTGTACAATGTAACCTACAAGGAAAATGTCAAACATCTTTAGCATAATTAGACTTTATAAAAAAGAATCTGAGTTAAGAACATCAAATTCAGGGGCGCCTGGGTGGCTCCATGGGTTAAAGCCTCTGCCTTCGGCTTGGGTCATGATCCCAGGGTCCTGAGATTGAGTCCCACATCGGGCTCTCTGCTCAGCGGGGAGCCTGCTTCCCCTTCTCTCTCTGCCTGCCTCTCTGCCTACTTGTGATCTCTGTCTGTCAAATAAATAAATAAAATCTTAAAAAAAAACCCATCAAATTCATAAATCTGAAAATTAATTTTTATGACCCTTATTAAACTTGAGTCAACAAAGACATATTGAGCACCTACTATAGGCCAGATGAGATCATGGCAATAAAAAAATGAATAAGACAGTCTCTCTGTGCCCTTGAAGAATTTATTCTAGGCTGGGAAATTAAGGAATAAATAATTATGATGAAGTGTAGTAAGTACTGTAAGTAGAAGTACATACATTATATTACTGGGACCTAAACTATGAGAGATTAATTCTACATTAAGTAGTCAAGGAAAGCTCAATAGAGAAAATGACAAACAGGGTGGCATCAAAGGACGCATCAGCAATTAGTAAAACCCCATATTTGTACTGTTCCTAAATATATCCTGTGTGTGAATGAATATATATGTATTTTTTCCTTTACATATATAGAAGAATGATAACATTTCAAAATTTAAGAGACAAACTGAACAGAAAAATCTCCTTAAGAGGCAAAAAGTACTTAAGAGGCAAGAATTAACCCTCCATTTAAAAACAGAGAAACAAACTCTGTCTCCAAAATAGCTTTCCTTTGAATACTGTTTCATAGGGCGTTCACAGAAAAAGGTATTCCACAGTCAAAAAAGAATGAGAAACACTAAATTACACAAAAAAATCAACAGGTCCCTTTCACTGTAGGCCTCTGAAAGGCTTTAGGATATAAACTCCCTAAGGACAGGGATTTTGATATGATTTATTATTATATTTTACCACTTAGAATGGTTTCTGGCATAGAATAGGTTTCCAATTAATATTTATTGATGATTAAGATGCTACATAAAGAGGGGTTATGTCAGGTATCATTTCTCAACTTTACTTGACCTTGTACAGTTTTTCCCAGAAAACATCTGGCTGTCTGAGCATCACTGGCTACATTTTAGATAATTTTCTTTTCTTTTCTTTTTTTTTTTTTAAGATTTTTTTTTTTTTTAATTTATTTGTTAGAGAGAGAGAGTACACACAAGCAGGCAGAGAGGCAGGCAGAGAGAGAGGAGGAAGCAGGCTCCCTGCTGAGCAAGGAGCCCGATGCGGGACTTGATCCTAGGACCTCAGGATCATGACCTGAGCCGAAGGCAGCTGCTTAACCAACTGAGCCACCCAGGCGTCCCATAGAAAATTTTCTAATCAAATCCAAAGCCAAACAAATGATTTTTGGACTACTACACTGTAGTTTTCCTTTACTTACACAGATAGTGAAACATTTATTAAGTTAAAGCACTCCTTTAAACATACATTTAGTTGGACAGATCCATTATGGGTTCTCCCAAATGATACAACTATATGTAAAAAATTATTGAAATTACTTGGTAGCCACACTTTTAGGTTTCCATTAAAAACAAGTGAGGAGGGGCGCCTGGGTGGCTCAGTGGGTTAAAGCCTCTGCTTTTGGCTCAGGTCATGATCCCAGGGTCTTGGGATCGAGCCCCGCGTCAGGCTCTTTGCTCAGCAGAGAGCCTGCTTCCTCCTCTCTCTCTGCCTGCCTCTCTGCCTACTTGTGATCTCTGTCTGTCAAATAAATAAATAAAATCTTTAAAAAAAAAAAAAAACAAGTGAGGAATTTGTAATTATAATTTTCTTTTTTTTTCTTTTTTTTTTCTTTTTTTTAAGATTTTATTTATTTATTTGTCACAGAGAGAGAGAGAGAGAGTGCGAGAGCAAGCACAGGCAGACAGAGTGGCAGGCTCTCTGCTGAGCAAGGAGCCCGATGTGGGACTCGATCCCAGGACGCTGGGATCATGACCTGAGCTGAAGGCAGCGGCTTAACCAACTGAGCCACCCAGGCGTCCCTGTAATTATAATTTTCAAAGAGTTTAAACTAGTTTCCATAGAAAAGTGACTCTTAAATACACATTTATAATAACGGCACTCAAGTCCCAAAGTTTACTGCTGGGCGTCTACAGCCTTCTTGAACCACCTGCCCCCAGAACACAACCCCATTCTGCAACAGCTTAGGTGAGGCTAGGGATTACAAACATAGCTAATAAAGAAAAAGAAAGCAGATTAAGACACAACTTTCAAAATCACAAAAAGTAAGCCTTAACTCTCAGTACAGAATCTAAACCAAAAACCTGGGTTCTGTCACACAGTAGCCATCATTATTTCTCAAGACTTTCAGAAAGAAAAGGCATCTGGAATAGAAGAAATAAAGAACCCAAGTCTAGGGATGAACTGAGGAATACTTAGGAAGCGTATAATTACTAGCTTTGGAATTAATTCTGTACTATAACAAATACTGGTTGAATGAACAAAATAAATGAAGAAACTCTCCACAAATAGAGTTCAAAAAATCAAAAGCCACAGTTTAAGGTTCACTGTCAAATAATCTCTTCAATGTTAGACTCATGCTTAAGTCTTAAAATTTATTATCATTATTTGAAGGCCACTGCAGAAAAATGACTTCTTTATTTTCCAAAAACAGTTTACTTCTGAGAAAACCACAGCAAGCTTACCTGATGTAATGCATAACTCAGCAGCACTATAATATAGTAATATATAGGGAATCCTCCTTGATGTTCTACTTTGGGAGTCCACCAAACCAGCAGAGCATATTCTAATCCAAGCAACAATCTATAGAAAAAGAAGAAACATGGAGTTGACTTCCATTTTAGGTTAAAAAATAACAACAAAAACAGAAATCTGTATGCCTACTATGTGAAAGTAGCCTATTATTTAAAAACTGTTAGGAGGTTAGAAAGAGATAAAAGTGCATATAAATGATATTGAAGTTAAAGATGCTTCCCAAGTCTTTTTCCATATATACTTAACACAGTTATTAGTGATACTGATGAATGCTCCTCATTTAACTTTTCTTATTTAGTAAGGTTTTATTTCATTTTTACCTGTAGGGCATGGCTTTGTAAAATATGTTTAGTGGCTGGGGACCCGCAGTGTATTTGCTGATAATCAGAGGCAATATTATCTGCAAAGGAACCATTGGAACTGCCAATAAGGCTAAATGCTCTTTGGGTACTCCTTCTTCTACCAATTTCAGTCCTGTTACTGCATCTGCTGCTGAAAAACCAATCTGCAATATAAAAACAAAAAAATACCTTCATTTGTGATTTACAAAATATTTTCCCCAAGCATATGTAAGTTCTTCGAGAACCTCAATCTCATTATTGATTTACAGCAGTTACAAGTAAATATATTATTCTATCTGGTACAACAATCAAGTTACAGAAGACATACTTTATCCTATGGTCTACTGACAATATTCAGTGAAAACAACTGAAAATTCAGCACTTTTAGGAACTGCAGATGGTAACAAGTACAACTAATTTCCATTTTAAAAAGTTTAATCTCTTACAATAAACAGTACGCAAATCCCAACTTACTGATTAATATGTTTTAAGTTTTAAAGAGCCTTTAATTGACTCCAAATAAAATCTGGTTAAAATGAAGCATCAAGTGGAAAACCCAAAAGACTCCACTCCAAAACTGCTAGAACTTGTACAGGAATTCAGTCAAGTGTCAGGATATAAAATCAATGCCCAGAAATCAGTTGCATTTCTCTACACCAACAACAAGACAGAAGAAAGAGAAATTAAGGAGTCCATCCCATTTACAATTGCACCCAAAACTATAAGATACCTAGGAATAAATCTAACCAAAGAGACTAAGAATCTATACACAGAAAACTATAAAGTACTCATGAAAGAAATTGAGGAAGACACAAAGAAATGGAAAAATGTTCCATGCTCCTGGATTGGAAGAATAAATATTGTGAAAATGTCTATGCTACCTAAAGCAATCTACACATTTAATGCAATTCCTATCAAAGTACCATCCATTTTTTTCAAAGAAATGGAACAAATAATCCTAAAATTTATATGGAACCAGAAAAGACCTCGAATAGCCAAAGCCATATTGAAAAAGAAAGCCAAAGTTGGTGGCATCACAATTCCAGACTTCAAGCTCTATTACAAAGCTGTCATCATCAAGACAGCATGGTACTGGCACAAAAACAGACACATAGATCAATGGAACAGAATAGAGAGCCCAGAAATAGACCCTCAACTCTATGGTCAACTAATCTTTGACAAAGCAGGAAAGAATATCCAATGGAAAAAAGACAGCCTCTTCAACAAATGGTGTTGGGAAAATTGGACAGCCACATGCAGAAAAATGAAATTGGATCATTTCCTTACACCACACACGAAAATAGACTCAAAATGGATGAAGGATCTCAATGTGAGAAAGGAATCCATCAAAATCCTTGAGGAGAACACAGGCAGCAACCTCTTCGACCTCAGCCGCAGCAACATCTTCCTAGGAACATCGCCAAAGGCAAGGGAAGCAAGGGAAAAAATGAACTATTGGGATTTTATCAAGATCAAAAGCTTTTGCACAGCAAAGGAAACAGTTAACAAAACCAAAAGACAACTGACAGAATGGGAGAAGATATTTGCAAATGACATATCGGATAAAGGGCTAGTGTCCAAAATCTATAAAGAACTTAGCAAACTCAACACCCAAAGAACAAATAATCCAATCAAGAAATGGGCAGAGGACATGAACAGACATTTCTGCAAAGAAGACATCCAGATGGCCAACAGACACATGAAAAAGTGCTCCATATCACTCGGCATCAGGGAAATACAAATCAAAACCACAATGAGATACCACCTCACACCAGTCAGAATGGCTAAAATTAACAAGTCAGGAAATGACAGATGCTGGCGAGGATGCGGAGAAAGGGGAACCCTCCTACACTGTTGGTGGGAATGCAAGCTGGTGCAACCACTCTGGAAAACAGCATGGAGGTTCCTCAAAATGTTGAAAATAGAACTACCCTATGACCCAGCAATTGCACTGCTGGGTATTTACCCTAAAGATACAAACGTAGTCATCCGAAGGGGCACATGCACCCGAATGTTTATAGCAGCAATGTCTACAATAGCCAAAGTATGGAAAGAACCTAGATGTCCATCAACAGACGAATGGATAAAGAAGATGTGGTATATATACACAATGGAATACTATGCAGCCATCAAAAGAAATGAAATCTTGCCATTTGCGACGACGTGGATGGAACTAGAGGGTATCATGCTTAGCGAAATAAGTCAATCGGAGAAAGACAACTATCATATGATCTCCCTGATATGAGGGAGAGGAGATGCAACATGCGGGGTTAAGGGTGTAGGAGAAGAATAAATGAAACAAGATGGGATTGGGAGGGAGACAAACCATAAGTGACTCTTAATCTCACAAAACAAACTGAGGGTTAATGGGGGGAGGGGGTTGGGGGGGTGGGATTATGGACATTGGGGAGGGTATGTGCTATGGTGAGTGCTGTGAAGTGTGTAAACCTGGCAATTCACAGACTTGTACCCCTGGGGATAAAAAGATATTATATGTTTAAAAAAAAAATAAAACTTAAAAAAAAATATATATATATAAAAAAAAAAAAATGAAGCATCAAGGGTTGTGAGGTGGCTCCATAGCTCAGGGGTTAGAGCACTGGTCTTGTAAAATGAAGCATCACGGCCACATATACACATTTTTAATGATTTCTGACTGATCATAATAAAATTTCTAAAAGTCATCTAACATTTCAAAAGTAATTTTGAGACAACATTCTATCTAAAGGGTTCAATAAAATGAAGGGGAAGAAAAGCTATAGTTCAATTTTTAAAAACAAACAAAAAAGAGGATGCTCAAAGTAGTGAGTAAAAGTTTGGGGTGAAACAAGGTTATTTAGAGAGTCTCAAAGTATCTCTCCATAAATTAATTTTTAATTACAGAAAGAAAAAAAATAACATTATAATGGGTTAACAAAGTAATCAAAGTTAACAACAGTTAATGGGATAAAGGGACATGATAAGGCTTCTCATAGAATTCCCCAAAGTCACCACTATATTACTTGGGTGATATTCCTGACATATTTGCATTACCTGAACCTAAACATGAAGAAACATCAGACACACATAAATGGAAGGCCACTCCACAGAAAAATTTAGAACATCCAGGTCATGAAGGACAAAAAAAGGCTGATACCCACTAAATCCAATGTGTGATTCTGGACTGGATCCCTGACCATGGAAGAGTAAAATTATAAAAGTTGTTACTGGGACAACTGGTGAAATCTGGGTATAGACTGTGATGAGATAACAGTATTGTATCAATTTAAATTCCTTAATTTTTGAGTAGGTTGTAGCTTGGAAAAGAAAACCCTTGTTCTTAGGAAATAAATACTCAAGGTATTTATGGATAAAGGAGCATAGTATGTACAGAATACTCTAATATTTCAGAAGAAATATGTAATAGAGCACAAATCTGCAGAATACAGAAAGTGGAACTAACTGTTAACAATTAGAGAATTTGAATAATGAAATATGGAATTCTTTCAACTATCTAAGCAAATTTTCAGTGAGTGTGAAGCTTTATTAAAAAACATTCTTTAAACAAATGGTAATAGTATGTACTTTAACTTCTTGGAATGGAGCCAAAGGGCAAATTTCACCACAGAAAAATTAAAGGCCAAAGATATTTTACTTAAATCCACAAAAGAATTCACTACATTTCACCCATTCTCTCTGTAAAAATTAGGTATACAAACTGACTTCAACATTTACTTTATCTTAAAAGTGCTATAGTAGGAGATATCTATAGTACACATATCTAACAAAACACCCAGGATATACAAAAATTCTACAAATTGGAAAAAAAAAAAAAAGAGGCAGCTCTGGATATTTAAATGTCCAATAACCATATGAAAAGATGCTCAACCGCTTTAGTCATCAGGGAAATGCAAATTATAACCATAACGAGATGCCACTACACACCCACCAGAAAGGTTAAATTTGAAAGGGCAATATATGTCTTTGCAAGGCCGTGAAGCAACTGGAACTCTCTTACATTGTTGGAAGTAGGGAAAATGGAAACAACCACTCTGGAAAATTGTGTGGCAGTATCTAAAGCATTCCTTATGACCCAGCAATTCCATTCTGAGGTATTTACCCATCAGAAATGTGTATCAATGTTCATCAAAAGTAATGTACATGAATATTCATAGAAGTACTATTCATAATAGTCCAAAAGTAGAAAATTACTAAACACTTGTTGATAGAATGAATAAATTACAGCATATTAATACAGTGGAATATTATAAGCAATGAGATGAACAAACTGTTGCTATAAATAATAATATGGATGAATTATACAAATATAATGTTTAGTGAAATACAAGAGCCAGACATAAAGATGTCTCCATTATAAATCTCCATTTATTATAAAACTCCAAAGCAGGGGCGCCTGGGTGGCTCAGTGGGTTAAAGCCTCTGTCTTCAGCTCAGGTCATGATCTCAGGGTCCTGGGATCGAGCCCTGCATTGGGCTCTCTGCTGGGCGGTGAGCCTGCTTCCTCCTCTCTCCCTCTCTGCCTGCCTCTCTGCCTAGTTGTGATCTCTGTCTGTCAAATAAATAAATAAAATCTTAAAAAAAAAACAAAACAACTCAAAAGCAGAGAAAGCTAATTTATGACATTAAAAGTCAGGAGAGATGTTACTTTTGGCAAAGTTTACTTTAAAAGGGAACATAAGGGTGCCTGGGTGGCTCAGTTGGTTGAGCGACTGCCTTCGGCTCAGGTCATGATCCCGGACTTCCAGGATCAAGTCCCGCATCGGGCTCCTAGGTCCTTGGGGAGTCTGCTTCTCCCTCTGACCTTCTCCTCTCTCATGCTCTCTCTCACTCATTCTCTCTCAAATAAATAAATAAAATCTTTAAAATAAATAAATAAATAAAAGGGAATATAAGATTCTATATTCTGTAACTAAAGCACCTCCTTATACACTATCAACAGTAATTGTAATCTTTTACAAAGCAGTTTGGCAATCATATTCACTGACTCACTAATTGCCTACTTAAGAATCTACCAGGGGCACCTGTGTGGCTCAGTGGGTTAAGCCGCTGCCTTCAGCTCAGGTCATGATCTCAGGGTCCTGGGATTGAGTCCCGCATCGGGCTCTCTGCTTGGCAGGGAGCCTGCTTCCCTCCCTCTCTCTGCCTGCCTCTCTGCCTACTTGTGATCTCTCTCTGTCAAATAAATAAATAAAATCTTTAAAAAAAAAAAAAGAATCTACCAAAAGGAAATACACAAAAATATTCACTAGTGCATTTTTATAATTAAAAAACATAAGCAAATATACAACAGAAAAATGAGTAAATTACAGCAAATCTATACACTGTAACAATTAAATCGCTATTAAAGTACCTTTTCTTTTTTAAGTAGGCTCCATGGCCAGTGTGGGGCCCAACGTGGGACCTGAACTCACGATCCTAAGATGGAGACCTGAAGTGAAATCAAGAGTTGGGCACCTAGCTGACTGAACCACCCAGGTGCCCCTAAAAAGTATGTTTCCAAAAATTATTTAATGATAAGGAATACAGGGTAATAAGACCAAAAAATGAGATAAAAATTATATATGATATGATCCAATTCCACTTTTATTTACATGCATATCTGTATGTATATAAGTATATAAAGAGTTCCAGTTGCTTCACGGCCTTGCAAAGACATATATTGTCCTTTCAGATTTAACCTTTCTGGTGGGTGTGTAGTGGCATCTCGTTATGGTTATAATTTGCATTTCCCTGATGACTAAAGCGGTTGAGCATCTTTTCATATGGTTATTGGACATTTAAATATCCAGAGCTGCCTCTTTTTTTTTTTTCCAATTTGTAGAATTTTTGTATATCTTGGGTGTTTTGTTAGATATGTGTACTACAGATATCTCCTATTAATATTAATGTCGATTATAACTTATTAATTATATTTATATATATAAAGTGTGTATACACACACACACACAGGAGAAAAAGAGGGCTGGAAGGAAATACACCAAAGTGTTAGTAATGATTACCTCT
The DNA here is from genome assembly GCF_002288905.1 of Enhydra lutris kenyoni. Classification (NCBI taxonomy): domain Eukaryota; kingdom Metazoa; phylum Chordata; class Mammalia; order Carnivora; family Mustelidae; genus Enhydra; species Enhydra lutris. The sequence continues at coordinate 33,601,653 of NW_019154086.1, read as the reverse complement.
AAATGATATAATTAGAGAATATTACTATCTTCCTTGAACCTTTCATTATGTTCTGAAGTTGAATCTTGAGTTCCTTAAGTTTAACCTTCCCAGTGTTTCCTTAAAATGTAACCCTCCTTATCATTAGGGGAAAAAATTCACTATTTCAAAAACAATGAGGCTCCAATTTTTACTTCAGGGTTGTCAAAAGGTAACTGTAAAGTGTTTATAAAGATAGATACATAATATGAAACTCCTATAATGGACTAAGGTTTTAGGAATATTAATTCCAATACCAGCAATATCTTACTATAATTAAATATATATTTCCTCTAGCATAATATCTTTAAAATGTTTTTGGACTATAGAATTAGGACTTTTTTTTTTTTTTTAAAGATTTTTTATTTATTTGTCAGAGAGAGAGAGAGCGAGCACAGGCAGAGTGGCAGGCAGAGGCAGAGGGAGAAGCAGGCTCCCCACAGAACAAGGAGCCCGATGTGGGACTCGATCCCAGGACGCTGGGATCATGACCTGAGCCGAAGGCAGCTGCTTAACCAACTGAGCCACCCAGGCGTCCCAGGACTTTTTTTTTTAATTAGGACCTCTTTTTTTTTTTTTTTTAAAGATTTTATTTATTTATTTGACAGAGAGAAATCACAAGTAGGCAGAGAGGCAGGCAGAGAGAGAGGAGGAAGCAGGCTCCCTGCTGAGCAGAAAGCCCGATGTGGGGCTTGAACCCAGGACCTGGGATCATGACCTGAGCGGAAGGCAGAGGCTTAACCCACTGAGCCACCCAGGCGCCCCTTTAATTAGGACATCTTAAAATAGAAAACATAAAGAGTAAAATAAGAGCTACCAAAATCCCCATTTATTTACTGTATATTTCCTTTCAACATTAAAAAAAATAAGTCAACTCATTTTTAAATAGACTTCTATATTTCCAATTATAATACCTGTGACATTAAATGTACATTCATTATAACAGTAGGGAGCTGTTTTTTTCAAGGCATTCATTTCCATACCAAGCATTAATATCATTCATTAAATTTCACATTTATTAGAATTTCTCTAATTTACTTAATTCTTTTCAAGATTCCAAGATGTTTAGATTACTTTGAAATCAGATTTGATATCATCACACCTTTTAAAACAAATTTAATAAACAGAAAGTACTGTTTTTTATTGTTACATACTAATAGTAGTGGAAAGGAACTTATGATATGAAAAGGTAATTGAAGTATTTCATGATATTGGTAATTATAACAGGGTGGTACATTTGCTTTATAATAAATCTCTTACCTTTGCAGTTAGAATCAGAAGGCAAAATGTCAGAACTGCTGGCATTTTTATAATTGCAAAAAGCAACTTGTAAGTATCAGTGATTCCTTGGGTTTCTTCTTTTCCTACTGATACTTCTTTGTTTTCTTTTTTCAAAAGGGCAACTAGAGTTGTTGTTATCAAAAATACAGTTCCCCAGAAAAAAAGGAAATCTGAAATTAAAAATGTTAACATCTATAACTAACTTTTGAAATGACATATCTGCATTGATACCAAATTTTGTATAAACAACTTTTCTTCCACTAAATCTGTTAGAAGATCAAATCATGTTCAAGGGAACATACTGAGCATACTAGATGAACAAGACAGTCCTGCCTCTGTTAAACATATACTACATAGACAGGGATACTTAACAAGGAAAAAGAAAAGGAATACAGACATTTGTGGGGTGAATGAAACAAGTCTGTTGTGTCATTTTCTTCAAGGAAAGTGCTAGGGATGACCCATGATTTTCATATCCCATCAGATCTATCAGTCATACTTCTTTTTTTTAAAAAGTTTGTTTATGTAATGTCTACACTCTATCCATCTATTTACTTATTTACTTACATGTGTAATCTCTACACCCAGTGTAGGACTCAAACTCACAACCCTCCGCTCTTCTCCATCAGTGATACTTAAGCATATAAGCCATTTCAGTTCTTTATTAAATTATAACTTAAACAGATGCTCATTTATATTAGATCTTCCAACTTTTATTTTTAAAACGTTTTAATGTTTCTAATCTGTTTAGAATAGGCCTCAGTAGGGGCACCTGGATGGCTCAGTCGTTAGGTGTCTGCCTTCTGCTTGGGTCATGATCCCGGGATCCTGGGATTGAGCCCCTCATTGGGTTCCCTGCTCAGCGGGGAGCCTGCTTCTCCCTCTCCCTCTCACCCTGCTTGTGTTCCCTCTCTCGCTATGTCTCTGTCAACTAAATAAATAAAACCTTAAAAAAAAAGAAAAAGAATAGGGTTCAATAGTGTGACACAGAAGGAATTTCCTCACACTTGTACATGCACAACGGGGACACATGAAGAGTACTGTTTGGGTTGTTTCAGTGAAAGAGAGCTTGGCCATTAGCCATTTTTTTGAACAAATCAAGCAGAGGGAGTGAATAATGTTAGAAAGGTTCTGTGCAATAATTAAAAGTGATAGTAATATTAGAGGCACTATTTATTGAGTGTATATCTCCTTTACTACAACAATCCAATAGATTTAGTTAACTAAGCCCCAATTTACAGATAAAGAAATAGGCTTAGGTTACATTGCCTGAAGCTACATTCTAAGTCGGTGGTAAAACTCTGATTTCAAACTTTTATACAACTACTTTCAAAACCTGTATCTCCTTAACCACCCTAAGAATTGTATCTTTGTTTGCCACTACAAAGCTTATTGGATAACCCTGTCTTAGTTTCTTCCTCTGTAAAATAAGAGGACTTGGCTAGAAAATCCCAGATGCTGGTTAGTTCTAACATTCTAGAACTGTAGTCAATTTTATATTTGTTTACTTTTCATTCTCATGCTCATATAGCATGACTAACTGTTCACGGAGACTATTCACCTTTTTTCAAAAACAAGGAGAGCGAGCACTCTACACTCAGGGTTTTTCCTATTTAATGGTCTTGCTCTGTTGCTGTGCTAACTGCAAGCTAACCCCTGTGTTCACTACAACTTGAACCTCACTTATGATGGAGGCAAATGAATTGTTTAGACCAATTACTTTAGACCACCTTACTATTTTTTTTTTTTAGGTTTTATTTTTTTAAGCAATCTCTATACCCAACATGGGGCTTGAATTTACAACCCCAAGATCAAGAGTTCCTTGCTCTACCAAATAAGCCAGCCAGATGCCTCTCAACTTACTGTTTAAATGCTTCCTTTTTTGTGTTATCTCATTGGATTTTCATAGCAAACGTGAGACAGGTATTATTACTATGCAGTTAGAAGGAAAAGAAGCTCAGAATATTTAAATCTTTGCCAAAGATCAAATAATTAGAGGCAGAATTTGAACCTAAATCTTCTAAATTTGGGTTTCATATTTTTTCCATTATTTTATACTGCCTATATAATGATTATTTTAAGTTAATGTTGAAGACTCTACTAGAATTGGCTAATTATTTAGTCTCCATGAGCCTAACCAAAACGGAAGTCTCTGCTATTCAAATTATGCAAATTAAAGAAGCTCAAAGTCTTCAAATATATATGGGCTCCTCACTCAGCAGGGACGGTGGTCTGCTTCTCCCTCTGACCTTCCCCATCTCATGCTCACTCTCTCTCATTCTCTCTCTCTCAGACAAATAAATAACTTTTTAAAAAAAATATAGAAACTTGTGTTCTGGAGTGAATTCTCCACCATAAGAAATCTGTAATTAATTTTATTTTTTATTTTTTTAAAAGATTTTATTTATTTATTTGACAGGCAGAGATCACAAGTAGGCAGAGAGGCAGGAAGAGAGAGCAGGGGAAGCAGGCTCCCTGCTGAGCAGAGAGCCAGATGCAGGGCTCGATCCCAAGACCCTGGGATCATGACCTGAGCCGAAGGTAGAGGCTTAACCCACTGAGCCACCCAGGCATCCCTATTTTTATTTTTTAAATTAATTTTAGTTACGAAAAGAAAAATATGAAACATTCTTAAACACAAAGATATCCATTTAAAAAAAAATGCAGCCATATATACAAGTCTTATGCTTAAGGTTCATTCAAAATAACATAATTTCTAGTTTATGTTAATGTAGCGTTTTACATTGTGGTTCAAAAGGAATGAACAACAATTTAAAGTTATTCTTTTAAGTGAGGTTACTTTTCGTTATTTTTGCATTCTTAATTCTGTGAATGTGACAAATAATGGCTTGTTTACAGTTTTTCATCTACAATACTATTCTCATTCAGAAATTTTTTATTCATCATTTGGTTTAAATTAGCAATTTAAGAAATCCTGAGGGAGACCTGGGTGGCTCAGTCAGTTAAGAGTCTGACTCCTGATCTCAGCTCAGGTCTTAATTTCAGGGTCTTGAGTTTAAGCCCTCTGTTGGGTTCCACACTGGGCATAGAGTCTACTATAAAAAAAAAAAAGAAAGAAAGAAATGCTGGAAAAAAAAAAGAACTATGCTACTTCCACTGTCACTAGAAATTTCAATTAATGGTCTCTAATTAAATGTGAAATTAATTAAAAATTTTTATTTTAATTTTAAGTTATATGCTACTTCAAGAGTTCCAGTTCACTAAGCAAAACATTTTTAAGTTTGCTTAGTATATTCTCCCAATTTTCATGAACAAAATCTTCACCTAGAATCTAAACTTCAATACCAGGAGAAAAACATAAGAACAAGTTAAACAGGTTTCAATGCTGTTTGCAGGTAAAATTATTTCTAATTTCTTTGTGCTCTTTGGATAAAGTAACAGTACACATAAAAAGAAGGCGTTGACAATGCATCACTTCAGAGCTCTCATTCAAAGGCTTTCCCAACAGCCCACACAGAGAGAAAAATGAAGCTAATAGCTCAGAAAAAGAGACTTGACTACTGCCAGAAAATATATTAATAGGTTTTCTGAACACAATTACCAAAAACAGTAATAATCACTAGACTGCTGGCTATTATTAACACTGCTTTGATGCTAGAGAATATCCATAGGCTGATATACCAACCATTGTAAAGATATTGTTACCAAAAATGATCTAAGTATTTCACTACTAACATTTTAGTTAATTTTGATTTACGTGTTTCATCTGTAAAAGCAGTATGATATGTGTGTGTGTGTGTGTGTGTGTGTGTGTGTGTGTGTGTGTATTAAGATGTCAAAGCTGATGTGCAAGTTTCATATACATGATTTTTAGGCAAAGACCATAGGTCAAACTAAATATTCATAAGTGGCTACTAGAGGGGCGCCTGGGTGGCTCAGCGGGTTGGGCCGCTGCCTTCGGCTCGGGTCATGATCTCAGGGTCCTGGGATCGAGCCCCGCATTGGGCTCTCTGCTCAGCAGGGAGCCTGCTTCCTCCTCTCTCTCTACCTGCCTCTCTGCCTGCTTGTGATCTCTGTCTGTCAAATAAATAAATAAAATCTTTAAAAAAAAAAAATAAGTGGCTACTAGATCTTATCGAGTACTTCCATGAATGCAAAATTTAAAAGCATGTGCCAAGGGACGCCTGGGTGGCTCAGTGGGTTGAGCCGCTGCCTTCGGCTCAGGTCATGATCCCAGCGTCCTGGGATCGAGTCCCACATCGGGCTCCTTGCTCAGCAGGGAGCCTGCTTCTCCCTCTGCCTCTGCCTGCCACTCTATCTGCTTGTGCTCACTCTTGCTCTCTCTCTCTCTCTCTCCGACAAATAAATAAATAAAATCTTTAAAAAAAAAAAAAAAAAAAAAAAAGCATGTGCCAATTCACCAATAACCAAGAAGAATATAATAGCTAGCACCTGAGCGCCTATTATGTCAAAGCGAAACAGAAACATAGGACAGTGCACTAAATCTCACTCTCCAATTATTATTATTTCACTTTATACACAATGCAACAGTATTACAGTTCACAAAGTGCCAGAGGTGGGTCTAAACTCAGATCTGATCCTAAAGCAATAATGTTTTCCAATGTACTACCCAGATGCTCAGACAACACCTATCTATAGCAAGCAGGCTCTCTTTCTTATCAACCAGATATGCCTGAGAAGATACCCATTTTATTTCCAACCACAAAGTCTGGAACACAGATACTTCAGCATACTTGTACTCCCCTTCCCCACTTCCATCTCCCCATACAGTAGTATGACAAAGGGTACGCAAACCCATAGGATAAATAAACATGGTGCATCTTCTTAAAGAGTTCACTTTACTCAATAGTTTAGAGGGAAGCCTTGTTAATGAAAAAAAATATACATAGAGGGAAGGCAAAATTTCCAAGAATTTTTAAAGATAAAACATCAGACTACAAAAAGCTTTCATGACTTTTAAGGCTTTGGACTAGGTCCCCAGACCCTTTAATTAGGTATAGGTTCACTCTCTGCCACCACCATAAGAGACAGATTAGGAAGCATTATCTGATATCCTTGACTCAGATCAAATTCTCTCTCCCTGGGCCTCTCACACTACGGAAATTAACTTTAGTCCTTCAGAAGTCAGTGACAGGAAAGCAAACTTTCAGTTTGTTCTAAATGTTAGGTCTTCCTTTCACCTTCTTGCTTTTGGCACAGCAATCTATTTCACAAGTTAGAGCATGAAGGGACTTTAGACACCCATCATCCAGTCCTACACTCTCACTTTCACAGTGGAGGAAACTGAAAGAGAAACAGTGTGATTGGCCCTGGGTCACTGGCTGAGTCTTAAAAGAAATAGACTTTTCTGTGCCACAAATCTCTCTCTGAAGCATTTACTCAAAATATCGATGCTGTTGTAAAGCCCTCACAGAAAAAGCTATTTGACTATATAATATATACAGTCATATCTGATTTGGGGATTAGGATGTTAAAAGATAGCATATAATGCAAAAATCAAGTAAATATAAAGTGAATTTTGAAACCTTCCTAATCTTTTATTTTTCCTAACCCCTTAGGAAGATAAAGCTATGTTTGAGATCACATACCTTTTCTTTTTTCTTTCTTTCTTTTTTTTTTTAAGATTTTATGTATTTATCTGACAGAGAGAAAGACAGCAAGAGAGGGAATACAAGCAGGGGGAATGGGAGAGGGAGAAGCAGGCTTCCCATTGAGCTGGGAGCCCATTGCAGGCTCGATCCCTGGACCCTGGGATCATGACCTGAGCTGAAGGCAGACACTTAACGATTGAGTCACCCAGGCATCCTGAGATCATATACCTTTTCATTAACTGCAACAATGTTAGGTTTTCCTCTGGGGTAGAAGTGATTGTTTCCTCAATCAAGGATTGGATTAAGCAGCTATCTTACTATTAAGGACCATCTTGTCTGAAAATTTGGGCTCAAATTCTGCCCAAGATGCAAGGCTGAGAAATCAATAGATTTAGGGTTCCCATCTTATGCTAACACTGTGCCTCCATCACCGGATAAAAATCACTCTTTAATTTTTTAAAATATGTTCTGGCCAGGCACAAAATCCTAAAATGGATTTTAATTAAAATATTAAACATATATCATATATCTCTACTCTGATGCTATGATAGGTTCTTGCATTCAGCTTTTGTATAACCTATATCCTGACACCCCTATATCATTTTTTGTGAGCTGAATTTAGACTTTTATAAAACAGCAGACAAACATTCCAAACCAGCCCATGAAGATGAAGAGTACATCAGAAGAGTTAACATGAAAAATGATGGTAGCATCAAATGCTGACAAGGATGCAGAGAAAATTGATCATTTATATATTTCTGATAGGAAGATAAAATGGTATATCCATTCCATTCTGGAGAAAAGGTTGGCAGTTCCTTTTAAAACTAAAAATGGACTTGGGGCACCTGGGTGGCTCAGTGGGTTAAGCCACTGCCTTCGGCTCAGGTCATGATCTCAGGGTCCTGGGATCGAGTCCCGCGTCGGGCTCTCTGCTCAGCAGGGAGCCTGCTTCCCTTCTCTCTCTCTGCCTGCCTCTCTGTCTACTTGTGATCTCTCTCTGTCAAATAAATAAATAAAATCTTTAAAAAAAAATAAAAAAAAAATAAAAATGGACTTACCAGAAACCAGCCTTTACACACTCAGGCATTCATCTCAGAGAAATGAAGACTTATTTTCACATTAAATAGCCAAAAACTGGAAACTACTCAGATTCCCTCCAATGGAAGGGTGGTGAAATAAACCATGGTATGTCTAAGAAGTGGAATACTTCTCAGCAATAAAAAGCAACAGATCATTGATAGATGCAACAACCTGGATGAACCTCAAAGAAATTATGCTAACTGAAAAGAGCTAATCTCCAAAGGATACATACTGCATGATTTCATTCCTGTAACATTTCTGAAAAAACATAATTATAAAGATGGCAAACAGATCAGAAGCTCCCAGTGGTTAGGGATGGAAGAAGTGGGTATAGCTATAAACAGGCAACAAAAAAAGTAGTCTTGTGGTGATAATACAGTTGAGTATCATCGTTGTGATAATGGTTTATACAAGGCTACACATAGGATGAAATTACATAGAGCTACTCACATGCACTCACACATACAAGTATAAATGAGTACATGTAATAATTTGGTGAAATCTAAATAACTGTATGAATGGTACCAACATCAATTTCTTGGTTTTGAGATTGTACTATACTTATGTAAGAGGTTAACAGTGGAGGAGCCTAGGGAAGGGTGCATGGGATTTCACTCAACATTTCAATGCCCTACTGTGAATCCATAATTATTTTAAAATAAAAGTTAAAAAAAATTAATGGGAAATTTAAGAATGCAAAGGTTCTTTTTTTTTTTTTTTTCTTTTTTAAGAACACAAAAATTCTAGGGACGCCTGGGTGGCTCAGTGGGTTAAAGCCTCTGCCTTTGGCTCAGGTCATGATCCCAGGGTCCTGGGATGGAGCCCTGCATCTGGCTCTCTGCTTGGCAGGGAGCCTGCTTCTGCCTCTCTCTCTCTGCCTGCCGCTCTGCCTACTTGTGATCTCGGTCTGTCAAATAAATAAATAAAAACCTTAAAGAAAAAAAAAAAGAACACAAAAATTCTAAAACTGTGTGAGGAGTAAGAAATGTAGGTCTCAAATGTAAGATAATATAAAGCAACCAAAAAGGATAAAAGTCTTTAGTTATTTTTGAAATCACCTATTCTGTAGCTTTAATTGATCACCACTGGACTTCGGCCAGCAAGGACTGTGATCAAAAGAAAGGAGAAAGAATGATTTAAAAAAAAAAAATTCTTAGATAACACCAAACCAAGGAATAGAAATGGTGGGCGAGAGTAACATCTTGCTTTTTGTATGTGTACCCCATCCATAAAAAAGTTATAGCATGCACAGTCATATATAAATTATATACTTGTGACCACCTACACTAATACAGTATATACAATGTAAAATATAAACCCAAATTTAAAAATATGATGTAATTTTTTAGAAGAATGAAATTGAGGAACACATATGGGGCACATGGCTCGCTCAGTCAGTAGAGCCTATGACTCTTCATCTCAGGGTTGTGAGTTTGGATCCTACACTGGGTGTAGAAATTACTTAAAAATAGATTCTATAAAAAAACATATAAAGAACATGTATAAAATGCCAGATATATCTAAGATTGTATCTTTAAAAAATAGGTGCTATCAGAGTTTTATATTCTTTATTTCTAGTTTTCTAGGAACAGAACATCTCCTTTTATAAGGTAAGTCTATTTTGCTTTCTCAAATTAGTTTTCAGGAAGACTATAAATGAAAAGTAGGAGACTGCCTGTAATTAGAGAGGTTCTATGATTCTATCATTCATAACTGTATAATAAAGGCCAATTTAATTGGCCTCTACATAAATTTCAATAAAAGCAGAAGTGAAATTCAGAGTAAAATATATGCCAAATAAAATCAAATAATTTTTTGGTTTAGAGTATATCTTATAAATTGATTTTTCCAAACAAAAGCAATCCCACAGTTCTTTACTAGACAAAGAAAGCACATAGTATCATTTCTCCTTTGCCTTGTTTTAAAAACAAAAAAGGCTTTAAGACCTTCTTTAGGGATGTGAGCTCCAGTTTTTAATATCTAATCCTTCCTGAATCTTCTAGGCCTAGTATTCCTCTACTTTTCTCACTTTACTACTACGGTCCCAATATTTGAAAATAAGTTCTAGACAAATGTGTGTCTAGAGATGTAAGATCCACCAGATTTATGAACTTGTCCTATTCAAAGCAAAATGATAGCTAAATTCAAGGATTTCATATCACATACTTTGTATGATATTTACCCAGAGATTGGCTTTTAAGGCAATGGATTAGTTGTTTTTTTTTTTTTTATTTTTATAAAGACTCCTAAAATTATTATACAGTAAAACTAATTTTTTTTTTGGTTTGCAGTTCTATGAATTTTAACACATATATAAATTTCAAATCACCACCCCATAAGCAAGATACAGAACAGTTCCATCACTTCCCAAAACTCCCTCATGCTATCATCCAAACTCACCTTCTCCTCATCCAATCTCTAGCAACTGCCCATCTGTTATCTACCTCTATAATTTTACCTTCTGAGAATGCAGGAGAATATTTTAAGTCTAAATGTACATGCTAAAGAATATATTACAGCCTATTTAAAAATACCTGGTCTATCTAGAAATGGGTTAGTCCTCGCCACATTCTAAAGAGCATTTCTGGTCATGCAAAAAATATATTGAGTCCTGCTTCAGGAAGCAGGACAAAGAAAGTTGTCACTAAGTAAGAATTAATTGGTCCTGCTCTCTTCTGAGTTCTAAGAATACCTTACAAATACTGTATTAAGTATATTCATTGCCAGTTTAATTAGCTTTTCTTTCAACATCAGTTTTTTTCAAAATAGTTCCTTTTTTCCTGATTGACTCTTATATGTTCATGCCTACCTATGTGACAAACAAATTCTTAAGGTCTAATACGTTTAGCTCTCTTCTCCAGTATCAGACTAACCTGCCCCCAACCCAAATACCCCACTCCTTACCCTATTCATTACTGTTATCACTGCTTCTAGAAGAGTAGGCCTCAATTACCAGTTCACAGATTAGATCTAGACTAAAGACATATTTCATCTGAGTCTAATAATGTTTTAAAAATTACAAAAGCAACAAAAAAAGAAAGCTCCGGCTTCTCTTGAATACTGATAAGATTTGGCAATCCTAGGATCCTACTGCCACAAGACACCAATTTATTGAAAACCGAAGCTCCCCACCCTTAGATGGGCATGAGCTTTTCAATCATCACTGTCCCCTCCAAACCCTACAGTCCTCTACCAAATCACGTGATTCCTTTACATTGTTCATCTACCTACTCCAGCATTTTGGTTTGCCAAGTCCCATTATAAATTCCTTGGGAGCAGAAAATTCTCAAATTTTAACACCTATCACATGGCTAGAACCAAACAGGCACTAAGTGAATAAATGCCACTGGTCACTTAAAAAACAGAACAAAAAAATTCTTGTCATTTTTAGGCCATCAGGTATTCCAGAAGTGGGCTGATGTTTTTAGACATCAGCAGTTAAGAGTGCTACTTTTCTCTGGTAGAAAAGCCCAATCAGCACAAATTATATTTAGGTTTCAAGGCTTTCCCTAGTTTCCTACCAACCATTAGAAAGATACTAGTAGGTCTTTTGTAAAATAAAGTGTGGATACTCTTTGCTTTATGCCATTTTAGCTTACAAGTTTTCTAAGAATGCTCTACATTCAGATAGTGGGGGGAATCCTATATCTCTACCTCCAACTAGGCACTGGACCTCAGTTTCTTCACCTATAAGAATGAATTGAGATGGCTGGGGCGCTTGGGTGGCTCAGCTGGTTTGGCATCCAACTCTTGATTTAGCTTGTGTCATGATCTTGGGGTCATGGGATCAAGCCCCATGACAAGCTTCAGCCTCAGTGGGGAGTCTGCTTGAGATTCTCTCCCCCTCTCCCCCTCCCCTCAGCTTGTGTGTGTACACTCAAGATCTCTCTCTAAATAAATAAAATCTTTGAAAAAGAAAAGAATGAATTGAGACGCTAACTAGACTTACTGTGGTGACCACTTTGTATTGTATACAAAACCTGAATTATGTTGTACAACTGAAACTAATACTATTAATACCAATGTTACCTCAATTAAAAAAAAAATCAACTTCCAAAAATACAAATCAGAATCTAAATTATTTAAAAAAAAAGAAGGAATATATTATCTTTCCAAGTCATAAAACTATGTTCTAATATCTGTGTTCTTCTGGGTTACTTTCATCACCTCTTGCAGCTCAAAAGGTTGTCTCTCTTTTTTTTTTTTTTTTAAGGTTTTATTTATTTGACACACAGAGATCACAAGTAGGCATAGAGGCAGGCAGAGAGAGAGGAGGAAACAGGCTCCCTGCTGAGCAGAGAGCCCAATGCAGGGCTTGATCCCAGGATCCTGAGATCATGACCTTAGCGGAAGGCAGAGGCTTAACCCACTGAGCCACCCAGGTGCCCCAAAAGGTCATCTCTTTTTGCTCATAAGATCCCTGAAAACCAAAGGGGGCAGGATAGAAAAAGCTCCCTTCTGAGTTCAGGACTGCCTTGGATCCCTGACGTACCAAAAAGCCAATCTCAGCATAATCAAAGTTTTGTTTCTAAGGGATTTTTCTCATCTTATCCTTCATGTTCTAAATTTATTATTTAGATTACTGCTTTCTAAATGGCAAAACTGTCTTTTCTCAATACATTCCATTTCTATTTATCTGTAACTCAAAACAAACTGTTAATCAGACAATATATTTTACAGTTCTAAAATATGCCATAATTCATTTTTATAATTCATAATTAGGCTTATAATTTTCTGATTTTTCTAAACATCTGCCTCAATGTTTGAGCTCTTCTTTTACTACCTAAGCAATTTTACTTCCTTCATGATTCTTTCTGTGCTCTTAAAATTCCTAAAAACTGCTGTTCTTTCCTTCCTTCCTTTCCTTTCCTCTTATTCCTTTCTTTCTTTCTTTTTTGTTATACTGCTACTAAGTTCCAGAAAGATCAAAGCTATAAATATAATATATACTATCATAAAGAAGAGAATGAAAACTCTTCAACTCTTAACTTACTAAAATGTCTGAACTAAAAACAGCAGTCTACTACACACAGAAAAAACTAAATAGTAAGCTATTTTTACAATTTCCTGGAAACAGTTCAAATTTCACAGAACAAACAGCTATTCAAAAGGACAAATCAGTGTAAATAAAAATCCAACATGGCACAATTTTGATCTTCCCATTGGGGAACAGTTGTGACTAAGAAAGGATATAATTAACATGGCTACTGAATGCATAATGGCATTCTGTGGAATGATGTTTTATCAATCATTCTTGTAGAGAAAGCTCTAATTTACCTAGTCATTAATTTAGTTTCCACAACCTCTTAAATCTTGACATCTGCTGTGAGGCTTTCCCATGTTAAATAATACATCATTTCATTAGTCCTTCCTGGTGACATCAATAGTCACGGTACAAAATGAAAAGTTGCATAAAAAGCAGTAAGATGCTAATACAATGCATTCACAAAATATTTCTAGGCAGAGAATTATCCATAGAGCAGGAGTGGGGCTCCAGAACACTTTGAGACCAATCTGTTTAAGTGCAAAGCAGTATCTCTCAACCATTTTCGGCCCCAAACCAATTAAGGAAATTATAATCATCATTTCTTCAGTAGCAGTAGCTCAACAGCTGTTTGAGGAGGTAGATAAGGGGGTCCCTTACAGGGCATTTCAAGAGATGAGTAGTGCAGGTGTGAACCCTCCATCCTCCACACCACTGAAATATTATTATATAACCCTTATACTTCCCTCACCACACAGCTACCCCTGACATTTACCCTGTCTGGAATCCCCAAGCTAGTACTGGGAAGATGAGAGAAAGCTGAACTGCTTAAATTTCAAGAGAATCACTTAAATACATCATTATCAGAATAAAGAATTCTACCACATTCCTGATGTTGATTATTCCTGATATTGCTAATTTTTACTTTTGTTTCCTAATTGTTAGGAAAGCTTTAAAAAAAAAAACAACTCAGAAAACCTTCCAAGGACATATATTTTACTTATTCAGAAAAAGGAGAAATTTTGCAGAACTTACACAAAATTGCTTACTGGATAAACTTCAAACTTCTTCTCATAGCAATTCAAGAAAATCTTACTAACTGGGTCACAACTTTTCTTTCATCACTGTTTCCCAAACCTGGTCCACACAATTACTGCTTCGGGCACTCTGAACACCATAGGTACTGTCCTGTACCTTTTTGTACTTTTCAGCTTCAGCGCACTTTCACCTGGCATTGTGCATTCTAGAATTCCACTTATTCAGTTCACAGAATTTTATAATTCAACAAGGTCAAATGTTATCTGCAGTGTGAGGCCTGGCTCTCACAAGCTAGCAACCCTGAGCTCCCCAAAAATGTTCATTTCTCTTATTTCTTGAGGGTTGGACTCTGCTTTATTCATAGGAGGCCCTTAGAACTCTGTCACTCTGTCAACTCATTAATGCTGAATAAATTAACCCTATTCTATTCACCAGAAGGCTAGAAGAGGACTCTTGGTATACCAATAGAGGAAGAAATGAACCAGAATTAGAAATATCAATCCAATAAAAGCAAAATGTAAACCACAGGAGTTGGGCTGGATTCATGTCTTCACACTCGCCAGACTTCTAAAAAATGTGCATCTATGTATAAAGCAAGTGTCAACAGCTTCCTAGACTGGCAGTTTTGTTTGTCATCACACAACAATGTTATTGGATGAGCTGTCTCTCCCTGCTCACTGCAGGGTACTCATCAATTATGACTGCTTTCCTGTACTCATTCTGGCTGAAGTTCATTTTAGCAGAAAACTTAACCTCGGATAATCTCCCACAAAATAATTCCCAGCAAATTAAATTACGAGATTGCCTTCAACGTCCCACACTCTGTCAATAGGATTCATAAACGTAAAATAAACCTAACCGCATAATAGCTTAAATACACTACCTGAGAGAGTAACGATTCCCCTGGGTTGAGGCTGAAATCGCAAATATTTGTTACAAAAATCGGCAGATTCAAGGGCCAAAAACAAAACATTGCCCAAAAAATAGCCCGCTGTCTGGCCCACTGAATTGCAAGTAGAAGCATAACCCACGTTTTCCCGGGATAACATAGTTAACGCCCAGCCATCCACAGCGATGTCCTGAGTGGCGGCCAGAAATTCAAACAAAAAGAATGTCACAGTGAGAGCAATCACATCGGGCGTTCTGCCATCAGTGTTCCCGAGCAAACGGTCCACTTGAGTGGATAAATAGATCATAAACAGTCCCAGTATATACTGTGTAGGGACAAGCCAAGATTTGCGACGACCGAAGTTCCTAAAGTAAACTGCATCAACCAGCGGGGCCCAGAGTAATTTGAGGCTGAAGGGCCAAAAGACGAAACTGAAGAAAGCTTGATCTGTATAGCTAACGTTTTTGCTCTGCAAAATGAGTGGGATGCTTCCCGCCAGGCCCAGTGGAATGCCCTGAAGCACGTAAAGAAAAAGCAACAGCAAAATGCTGCTTAATTCGGCCCGGCAGCTCCGTGGGGGTTTTGAGACGTCACCCGTGCCGGTATCCCGCAGAAAAGCTTCTCTGTCCCCTTCCCCGCCCACCAATTCCTGATGACCGTCATCCCAGCCGCCTGGCGGCAGAGGACCGCTCTTCATATCCAGAGAGTGGCTGAAATTCCCTGGTCGTCGTTGCCGACTGTTGTCCTTATGGGAGATGGTGGGTGACATATCAGAGACGATGCAGAGCCCCGTCTGTGGGGTGCCGGGGCTGAGCGTCTTGGAGCGCCTAGTCCCAGGTCCAAGGCTATCGCTCTGGACCAGGGTCTCGATGGTTCAGGGAGGAGGAGGACAGGGCGAGGGGTGATAAGGGCACTTCTTACAGTGGCCCGGGGAGCTGAAGCCGGGAGTCAGTCCCCCGGCTGGAGGCCCAGGCGATGCCCAGGTAGATGCCCCTTGGAACGGCGTCAAGGAGCCTGAAAGAGCCCCCCGGGCAGCCGCGCCGGGCTCGGGGCTGGAGAAGAGGGCCGTGGTGCTACGATGGAAACGGGCCCTTGACTGCGGCGAGACCGAACGGCCAGTCTCCCGACCCACCTCCGGTTCTCGCCGCCACCACTGCAGCAGACAGCACTTTCTCCCCAGGACTCGAGAGAGACCAAATAACTTCCTGCCTCGCGCCTCAGGAAGTGGTCCTAGACTCAAATGAGTCCTGTCCCCGCCTCCAGAGCGAGCCAATCAGGGCATGCTCCCGAAGCCGCCTTTGGAAACAACGCTTACTAGGAACCCGCAACTCCGGTGACCGGGACCTCATGGGAGGATTAACGCGGAAGCACCGTGCGGCCTGGGCGGGGCGCCGCGCGAGTTTTGGCTCTATGAGCGCATGCGCCGCGCGAGTTTTGGCTCTATGAGCGTGGGCCTCGGTGATTGGGCCCCTGAGGCCACGTGAGGGCTGGTTGAGGCAGGCCTGCGCGGGTTGCGGAGTGATCACACGGTGCAGCTTCTGCCGGCGCTTGTCGCTACTTTGGGGAAGGGCAGTGCCCAACCTCGGGGCCAGGAATTGTGTGATGCCACTGCTGTCGGGGCCAGGAATTGTGTGATGCCACTGCTGTCGTGGGCCAGACAGAAGCGGGGAGGAGGAGGGTTGAAGTTTACGCAGTGGCTTTATCAGCAGGCAAGGGTGTCCCAAAAGGGTAGGGAGAGACCTGGCTAAATGGAGAATTGCGAGCCTCAGAGTGCCTGTCTATTTATGGAATGATTGAAACTGTTTAGAGGGGCTAGGTTTCTCTGTAGTCCGTTTTTTGTTGTTTTTTCTCCAGCGTGGTTGAAGAAAGGTGGAACTGGGGTCTGGATAACTAATATGTTAGAATGGGTAGGTTGGAATCCTAAGATTCCTTCCATCCCTCTTACTGTTGAGCCACCTAAAAGGTCTTGTAAGAGCCAAATATTAAAATTTTGTTTCATGTTAACTGGATATATATGCAGCATTGAAATGATAAGAGAAAATAACGTTAGGGAACCAATAGCATTAATTGTAATGTGTAGGAAATACCTATAAATTTTTATATATAATTTTATTTATATTGCATACTGTTTTCCATTGGATAACGAATACTAAAAACAACCTATGCTTAAAAGTTAAACATACCAGGGGCGCCCGGGTGGCTCAGTGGGTTAAGCCTCTGCCTTCCGCTCGGGTCATGGGATGGAGCCCCGCATGGGGCTCCTTGCTCAGCGGGGAGCCTGCTTCCTCCTTGCTCTCTGCCTGCCTCTCTGCCTACTTGTGATATCTGCCTGTCAAATAAACAAAATCTTTAAAAAAAAAAAGTTAAACATACCAAACCTCACATCATTTAGAAGATAAAACATGTTATTGCTGGCTTTCCCAAATAGTCACAAGTTGTAATAACTTACCCATCTCAAAATTAATAAGAAGGAAAAGGTTGGTTTCCTGAAGATGGACATTAAAATTTGAATGCAAGAAGTTACGCATTTATGGGGCACCTGGGTAGGTCAGTGGTTAAGCATCCAACTCTTGATCTCCCCTGTGGTCACCATATCAGGGTGAGGAGGTCAAGCCGCCTTTGGAGCACACTTAGTGCTCAAGATTCTCTCTCTCCATCTCTGGCTACTCCCCTACTGGTGCACACACTGTCTCTCAAATAAATAAAAAAAATTTTTTAAAGTTACACCTTAGTTAAATGTAGTGTAGATTTTGGACAGGAAACCAAATTAATACAAATACTACATTTCTGAAAACTAATTTTATGCAATGCTTCAGGAAATGCTTTGCAACTCTTTAAGGACTGGTCTTGAACCTGTGTTCATTCTTTCTTCATTTTGAGCAAGAAAGAGAGAGGGAGAGAGACCAAGTGGTGAGGAGGGGCAGAGGAAGAGAGAGAATTTTAAGCTGGCTCCAGGCCCAGTAGGGCTTGATCGCATGAGCCTGAGAGATCAGGACCTGAGCTGAAATCAAGAATTTGGTGCTTAACTGGTTGAGCAACCCTTGAGCAAAGTTGAGCAAGGCCTTAAACCTTCATTCTTAAAAAAATGTCTTCAAAGTACACAGACTTGCTGAAATGTCTTTTTAAAGTACATAGGCGGGACACCTGGGTGGCTCAGTTGGTTAAGCAGCTGCCTTCGGCTCGGGTCATGATCCCAGCGTCCTGGGATCGAGTCCCATGTTGGGCTCCTTGCTCATCGGGGAGCCTGCTTCTCCCTCTGCCTGCCATTCTGTCTGCCTGTGCTTGCTCTCTCTCCCTCTCTCTCTCTCTGACAAATAAATAAATAAAATCTTAAAAAAAATAAATAAAGTACATAGGCATGATAAGTTTTAGCAAATACTTGTTGAATGATGTATTATGTATTAGAAAGTTTACTACTATACTATGTAGGTGGAAATTATTTTTATTTCAAAACTCATATTACAAATTATTCATACTGTCTCCAACCACTTAAATATTGTAAAATAGCTTTTTCTGTATTCTTTATCTTTCCCTAGGATCTTCAAGGTGGTCATGATTAAATTCTATTACATTTTTATATAATTTGAAAATTTCTTCATTATTTTTGAAAAGAGGATATAGTGGCAAACTGAATCTTTGCTTATCCAAATGTCGTTGTTGACTTACAGCTTTCATTATTACCATTAAGATGTTTTCATCAGATTTTATTTCTAAGTAACTTGTTCTCTCTGGTGTTTGTTTGCTTTTTTTTTTTTTTTTTTTCCTAATTTCTAGATGTGCCCTTATTTTTTAAAATCTTAATCCTTCTTGGGTATATTTATGATCTACTGCTGGGTTACATATTATTCCAAAATTTAGCACCTTAAAACAATGATCATTTTATCCCATAATTGCTATTGGCTAGGAATTCAGATATGACTTAGCTGGATGGTTCTGGCTAAGTATTTCTCATGAGGTTTCTGTGAAGATGTGAGCTGGGGCTTTAGTCATCTGAATGCTTGGCTGGAGCTAGAGGATCGACTTCTAACATGGCTCAATCACATGGATGTTGGCAGGAGGCCTCAGTTCCTTGTCATGTGAGTCTCTGTAGAGATGCTTAGTGTCTTTCTGAAATGGCAGCTGGCTTCCCTCAGAGCAAGTGATTTATGGGAAGGAACAAGGAAGAAGTTACAATGCTTTTAAGACACAGTGTCAAGAGTTACATACTTCATCATATTCTATTAACTACAAGCAAGTCACTAAGCCCATCCTACCTTTAAGGGAAGGAGAATAAAGTTTTACTTCTTGAAGGGAGGAGTATCAAGGAACTTGTAGATATACTTTAAATTTGTCATACTGGGTATCAGTGAATCATTTCAATCTAAATATAAAAGTTTCTCAAGTTCAAGGAAGTTTTCTTCTATTATTTTAAGAATTGTGTGTAATTTTTATTTCTATATGCAGATTTTAAAGGGTTTTTAAATTGAGAAGTTTTCACGAAGGAAATGGTGCAGCTCTGGCTAAACTCAGGTAGAGGTGCCAATGGAAGGATATTGGTATATTATAAATCTCAGGTATTTACCACACCAAACATGACTGTACTTTGGTCATTCTGCCTTTCCAATATTCAAAATAAACCTCTCAGTAACTCATCATTTTTAAAAGCCAAGTTAACTTCTCAGGAGTCCAGGACATGGGAGTCAACACTTGCTAGAAGTTTCTAAACTAAAGCTTGTGATCATATTGCCTATGACACAAATAAGAAAATCAACAGATAGAGATTTGTTATCTAGAGGTGCCTGGGTGGCTCAGTCGTTAAGCGCCTGCCTTCAGCTAAGGTCATGATCCCAGGGTCCTGGGATCCAGCCCTGCATCGGGCTCCCTGCTCAGCGAGGAGCCTTCCTCTCCATCCCCCTTTCCCCCTGTTTGTGTTCCCTGTCTTGCTGTGTCTCTCTCTGTCAAATAAATAAAATCTTTTAAGAAATTGTTACCTGAAATCACTCAACATAATACAATTGCCCTCGACTTTTTACAGGCCAGCCAAAAAAGTCCATACACTAGCTAATATATCTTGTACCGATCAAAAAAAAAGGTGAAACAATTAGTCAATTTTTTAAAGACCACTTGGTTAACTAAAGTTGATCAAACTGATTCTTTTTTTTTTTAAGATTTTATTTATTCATTCGACAGAAAGAGAGATCACAAGTAGGCAGAGAGGCAGGCAGAGAGAGAGAGAGAGGAGGGGAGGCAGGCTTCCTGCTGAGCAGAGAGCCCGAAGCAGGGCTCTATCCCAGGACTCTGGGATCATGACCTGAGCCGAAGGCAGAGGCTTAACCCACTGAGCCACCCAGGCTCCCCGATCAAACTGATTCTTGATATTTATTCTCAAGTTAGATGTAGAATGTCTAAAAAATTAAATACAAAATGGTTTCCAAATGTCTAATGCTATTTATGATTGTCTTCATTCTTTATGTCTTTCCCCATCATCAGCCAGAGTTTTGTTTTGATTTTTTTTTGTTTCGTTTTTTAAGTAAGCTTTACACCCAGTATGGAGCTTGAACTTAGGAACCCGAGATCAAGACTTTCATGTTCTACCGACTGAACCAGTTAGGTGCCTCATGCCAGGTGTGTAAATATTACTACATATCTATCCAGAGCTGATACTCAGTTGATAATAACTCATTAAAAGAAAGCAAATCCTTTTCAGTCAGGTGCTCTCCTATCTTATTCCTATTTTGACCAAAAGCAGTTTGGAGATGAGGGATGGGTCAGGAAATTTTGATACGGTGTAATCTTGGTTTAACTAATGTGTAGGTGACAAAGTAATGTGATGCCAGGTGTTACACATGGTAAGTCAGCTGGTCATACATACTATATTCTCCACATTTAAACTCTCAAGGCTTCCTGGAGGATCCATGATAACTGAAATTGATTTCCTTGAATTTGATGTGGCAGTTTTAAAACATAGCTTCCAAGGTCTTTATCACTTTTCCCTTTGAGAGGTGGAGTTTCTGTCCCTTCCAATCTCTTTTGGAACTAAGTATCCTCCATTAAGGGTAAAACTGTTTGGAAAGGAGCTAAGTAAGGCCCATGGCTCTCAGTTATTGGCTGAGCTGCCAGTCAGCAGCATCAACTCGGTTGCTGTGTACAAGAGCTACACTGAAAATGAATCCTCCAGCCCCAAGTTAAGCTCTGCTTGCTGATGCCACATGGAGCAGAAATAAGTCTTCACTGCTAAGTGATGCCCAAATAGCGATTTCTTTCTCAGAAGACCTCATAGTACTCTTGTGGGACAGACTGAAACACATCCCTACAAACTGAGGCATGCTCTCCCACTAGGCTCTCAGGGTACCTCCGCAAACATGGAGCAACTCTCACTATGAAAACCAGACTGACGCTGCATGGGACCTTTAGCCACTACTATTACAAACAGCTGTTCCTTTTGCATACTTAATGCCCCTCACTCACTTCTGGTAATACCGTTCTTTTTCCTGGTCTTCCCTGATTGAGGTGTTCTGGTGAAGCTGGTGCAACTGCCAAAGCACCCCTCCTGGTGGTAGCCACAATCCCTTCTTGCTTTCAATTGCTCCACTCTGTACTTTCCCATTCTCCCTTGCACATGCTCCAGTGACCAGAATGATGAACACAGGGTCCATCCTAGGCCTATCAGAGTCCATTGTATGAATTTGCTAAAATTCACCGACAAGTCTCATATTGATGATATGACGTATCATATTGATGATACGGTCCATTTAGATTCTTTCATGTTTGATGGTTTGTTTTCACTATCCCTCACACATACATATATTTTAGAAGTATTTTAGAAGTAAAATTTCTGGGTGAAAATGTATATTTAAAATGTGATAATAGTGTCAATAGACCTGCAAAAATTTTTGTGCCAATTTACACTTTAACTGTGATTAATCACATCTGCTTGGCCGCGTTAACCCTTTATATATCAAATCTGTCAGTCTATACCAGTTGATAAGTACGAATGTGATGTTATTTTAGTTTGTATTCTTTTAATGATAAAAACATATGTTTACATTTATATGTATACATATTTAAAAAAAAAACTTCATATATTTTTCTTGCAATCTGAGCCTGAAGCTCTCAAAAGTAAGAAATGAACTACATCAGAAAAGTTCTGAATGGAGAAAGAAGATGTGGTTTATATATACAGTAGAATATTACTCAACCATCAGAAAGGATGAATACCTACCATTTACATCGATGTGGATGGAACTAGAAGATATTAGGCTAAGTGAACTAAGTCAATCAAAGAAACACAATTATCATATGGTTTCACTCATATATGGATTATAAGAGATAGCGCAGAGGACCATAGGGGAAGGGAGGGAAAACTGAATGAGAAGAAATCAGAGAGGGAGACAAACCATAAAAGACTCTTGACTCTGGGAAACAAACTGAGGGTTGCAGAAGGGGAGGTGGATGAGGGATGGGGTAACTGGGTGATGGGCATTAAGGAGGGCATGTGATGTGATGAACACAATGTTATACATAACTAATGGATCAATGAACATTTCATTAAAAACTTATGATGTACTGTATGTTGGCTAATTGAATTTTAATAAAAGAAAAGTTCTTATCACATACTATTATATTATGGTTAGTTAATATCAACCCAGTTTTTGACCCTTTGCTGGTATCTTGTTTTTCCACCTCGAGGCTTATGAAATTTTCCTTTTCTTAGAGTTCAAAATTTTTATCACAACTGGATTTCTCTCTTAAGTTTTCTCTCATAACTTTCTTTTTTCTTTTTGGTCTACATTATAGGGAACTTCCAGACTAAGTCCTTCAAAGACAAATCAGAATTCTTTTTTTAACATTTTTTTTAAGATTTTTTATTTATTCATTTGATAGAGAGAGATCAGTAGGCAGAGAGAGATGGAGAAGCAGGCTCCCTGCTTGTGGAGCAGAAAGCCCGATGCAGGGCTCGATCCCAGAACCCTGAGACCATGACCTGAGCCGAAGACAGAGGCTTTAACCTAGGTGCCCCGTCTTTTTTTTTAAATTTTTAAGTCATCTCTACACCCAACCTGGGACTCAGACTCACAACCCCAAAATCCAGCATCACGTGTTCTACCAACTGAGCTAGCCAGGCGCCCTGATAAATTGTAATTGTACAGTTAAAATTTCTGCACTTTGGCAGGACTTAGGGGAAGGTAGGGGTGAATAGATGGAGAACAGAGGAGGTTTAGGGGACTGAAACTGGTCTGTATACTAAAATGGTAATTACATGTCATAATGTATTTGTCCAACCCATAGAAGGTACACCAGCAAGAGTCAGCCCCGATATAACCTATGGGCTTTGGGTGATAATGATGTGTCAGTGCAGGTTGTGGGGGATGTGCATGAGTGGGGACAGGAGTATATGGGAAATCTCTGTACTTTCTGCTCAATTTTGCTATGAACCTAAAACTGCTTTAAAAATAAGGCTATTTTAACATGTGTAAATTTTATCCCATTAAAAAGAAGGACTGTAGAAAATTATTTGTATGAAAATTGGAGATGGTGGAAGCTTGCTGAATTAAGAACAGCAGATTATCAATGACTCAGAATTGATGGGTTTATTGGGGGATTATTTTACCAGTCTGTTTATTCTGTACATACTCAAAACTCTCCATAATGAAGAAAAACAAACAAAAAATAAATTGGTTAATGACTGTTATTAGTTCTTCTATTCAGTCAGTTTTAGAAAACAAAAACAGAAGCAGAGAGACAGAGTTTTACTGGAAGAATATTGACGGTGTCCCAGAATCAGTAGAAGGCTGGGAGAACTGGTTTAGCGAAAACACAGAAACTATAGCTCAAGGCTAGACAGAAGGAGCTGTGGATTATAGGCAATCTGCCAAAAAACTGCTCCTCTGGCAGGCCTGTGATCTCTTGAGCTTCCAAGTTTTTCCTGGGCTCTGTTACAAAAATGAACACCACCATCTAGTGGCCCCTTTTTGCATCTATGTGTGGTTGCAGATTTCTTGACTGGTTTTCCAGCTCACTGTCATCTGAATGTTATCTTCTATACATCCTTCAGAATTTTTTCATTGCTTTTTTGGCAATGTTGTTTGTGGAGAAATCAGGTTTATTGTGGTATAATTTAGAAAAGTAAAATTTTACTTTACAGTTCTATACGCTTAGATAAATACAACCTATTTTGACAAATAGTTATGTAACCACCACCACAATCAAAATATGGGAGATTTATCACTCCAAAAAGTCTCTTGCCCTATTTTGAAGACCATCTCTCCATCTATCTTCCAGCCCCCAAAGCCCCACTGATCTGTTTTCTCTCCCTATAGTTTTGCTTTTCTAAAATGTCATATAAATGGAATCATACAATACGTAGCCTTTTGAGTCTGGCCTCTTTCAGTCAGCAAAGCACATTGAGATTCATCTATGTTGTCACTTGTACTGATAGTCCTCCCCCACTCCTCACCCCCTTTCTTTGTTTTGGCTGAGTAGTACTTTGCTGTATGGACGTGCCAGCATGTGTTTATTATTCATTCACTAGTCCAAGGACATTTGAATTTTTTCCAGTTTTGGCAGTTATGAATAAAGTCACTATAAATACTGTGTACAGGTGTTTATGTAAACATGTTTTCATTTCTTTTCTTTTTAAAAAGATTTTTAATATTTATTTATTTATTTATTTGACAGAGAGAGACACAGTGAGAGAGGGAACACAAGCAGGGGGAGTGGAAGAGGGAGAAGCAGGCTTCCTGCTGAGAAGGGAGCCTGATGTGGGGCTCGATCCCAGGACCCCGGGATCATGATCTGAGCAGAAGGGAGACGCTTAGCAACTGAGCGACCCAGGTACCCCAGTGTTTTCAGTTCTCTTGGGCAATTACCTTGAATAGGGGATTGCTGAGTTGTGTGATATATGTATATTTAACTTTCTAAGAAACTGCCAGAATGCTTTCTAAAGTGGTTATGCCATTTCACACTCCAACTACCAACATTTTTTTTTCTGCTTGAGACCTCCTACATGATTTTCCAATATTGCCATGTTTGACTCCTAAATTTTTTTTTCTGTTATATTTTGCGATTTTTAGATTGGGAAGATGATACCAAAATATTTTAAGTAGCACATTATGTTTATTAACTATT
Organism: Enhydra lutris kenyoni; assembly: GCF_002288905.1. Classification (NCBI taxonomy): domain Eukaryota; kingdom Metazoa; phylum Chordata; class Mammalia; order Carnivora; family Mustelidae; genus Enhydra; species Enhydra lutris. The sequence continues at coordinate 33,576,683 of NW_019154086.1, read as the reverse complement.
TGTAAGGACTAATTTTTGAATTTTATCTCCCCCTTTCATGACTGGGGCCTTGATGTTGTTTGTTTTCATTTTAATATTGTTTTAGAGATTCACATATCTTTTATTTTTCTGTAAAAATTTCCCCATATCACGCCTGGGTGCCTTCAGCTCAGGTCATGATCTCAGGGTCCTGGGATTGAGCCCTGCATCAGACTCTCTGCTCAGCAGGGAGCCTGCTTCCCCCCACTCTCTCTCTGCCTGCCTCTCTGTCTACTTGTGATCTCTCTCTGTCAAGTAAATAAATAAAATCTTTAAATAAGATTTCCCCATATCTTGCCATGTTTTAATGTACATGGTTTTCAAAATAAGGACAGAGTACATAATCCTTTAGTGAATCATTTCACCATCATATGTTGTATATTTACAATGTGCTAGTCATGACACCATATTCTGAAAATAACTAATATTTTTATGGTGCTTTATCATTTAGAAAAAGTGTTTTCATATATACTATTTAATTCTCTGAAAGTTAAAATACAACCACCCCAAGCCAAACATTCTTTGTGTGTGTGTGTGTGTGTAAAATAGCAGGCAGTTAAAGGGCAGAGAGAAATATGAGAATGAATGATAGGACAGACAAAAGATGAGTTTAATTGGCTAAGAGATGAAGAAAGTTGGGGAAAGAGGTAACAAATGTGTGAGGGGGAGGTTGGGAAGTGGAAAAAAGGAGGACATTCAATGACTACCAGATTGTGTTACCATGTTTGTCCCACCCTGAAATTCCCTTGGGTATCCTTAGGAAGTACCTTCACACTTTTTATAGACTTTTGAAATACTAATTAACTGGTTACCTACCTTTTCCAACAAGCGAGTCCCAGAGAAAGAATTTTACTTTGGGCAACTAACACTACCAATAAGGAAAAACATCTTAGATAAAACGGGAGTAGGTATGGAAATGCAAACTTTGTGAAGTTTCTCCTTTTAGGAAAAGCAGCTATTCTTGTAACATGTCCTAAAGTGGGGTCATGCTGCTTTTTTCTAGTCACCTAAGATTTGTGGTATCTTGGTTGAAATGAGGCTCTGAATGTGCAGCTGATTCCTAGGAAAAGGTAAAAATAAAAACTTCAAACCAGGGGCACCTGGGTGGCTCAGTGGGTTAAAGCCTCTGCCTTTGGCTCAGGTCATGATCTCAGGGTCCTGGGATTGAGCCCCACATCGGGTTCTCTGCTCAGCAGGGAGCCTGCTTCCCCCCCTCTCTCTGCCTGCCTGCCTCTCTGCCTACTTGTGATTTCTGTCAAATAAATAAAATCTTAAAAAACAAAAACAAAACCAAAACATCAAACCATTGTTTGCAAATCGAGCCTGGTATTTGTATGAATATTATGATGCCGACTGCCAGTGGACTAAATTCATGGATGTTATGTGAAGATAAGTGATTTTAACATATGAAAACAGCTTAAAGTCCTAAGTTTAAAAATTCCATGCAGGGGCACCTGAATGGCTCAGTCAGTTAAGCATCTGCTTCCAGTTCAGGTCATGATCCCAGGGTCCTGGGTTCCAGCATCACATCCTGCATTTGGTTCCCTGCTCAGCAGGGAGTCTGCTTCTCCCTCTCCCTCTGCTCCTGCCTTCCACTCATGCTCTCTCTCTCTCACTCACAGTCTCTCTTAACTAAATATTTTTTTAAAAATTTAAAAATAGTGGTGTCTGGGTTGCTAAGTCGGTTAAGAGTCTGCCTTGGGCTCAGGTCATGATCTCAGAGTCCTGGGATGGAGTCCCACGTCAGACTCTCTGCTCAGCAGGGAGTCTTGCTTCTTCCTCTCCCTTTGCCCCTCTCCCCGTTCATGTGCTCTCTCTCTGAAAAATAAATAAATAAAATTTTTTAAAAAATTTAAAAAATAAATAAAAATTCCACAGAAAGCATTATCATCATTTGTGCAAAAACAGAAAGCATACTGCATTTCAAAACCTGGAGGACTTCATTTTCTTCACCCTCACTGCAAGCTGTTTTATGAATCACTGTGTTTCATTCCTATATTTTTTATTTTTAATATACAAATCCTCCAACAGCAATATTATTCACAACAGCCAAAAGGTGGCAGCCATCCAAATGTCCACGGACAGATAGATGGATAAATAAAATGTGGTATACACACACATATACACTCAGTAGAATATTATTCAGCCTTAAAAAGGAAGGAAGTCCTGTCTCATGTTATAGCATGGATGAACCCTGAGGACATTATGTTAAGTGAAATAAATCAGTTATTAAAAGACAAATACTAAAAAAACAAAAAAAGACGAATACTGTATGATTTCACTTATATGAGGTATCTAAAGCTGTCACAGTCATAGAAACGAAAATGGAATGGTGGCCGCCAGGGCTGAGAGAAGAGGGAAATGGGGAATTGTTCATTGGGTAGCGTTTCAGTTTTCAAGATAAAATATGGAAATCTGCTGTACACAATGTGAATATACTTAGCACTACTGAACTATTCACTTAAAAATGGCTCAGATGGTAAATTTTCCATTACATATTTTTACCACTATATATATATATATATCTCCCCCAGTGAATTTATACCCATGAATTTATACCCATGAATTTTATAAAGGATAACCAGTTAAAAAAATCCATCAAAATTATAGCACTGCAAATAGATGGAAGAAACAGTGATAAGAGGGCCATTAGTCTGCTTAAATATATACACAGTGATACTTGTGGCTTTAAAGAATATTTTGCAAAGTGTATTTTGAATGCTTAATGAACAATAAAAAGGCTAGAGTCAGTTCGCCTGTTTTGAATCTCAGTTTCCTGGTTTACTGGCTATATAACCTTATGCTAGTTAATTTGTCTCTCAGTTTTCTCAATCACAAATTAAGATGACAAGGAGATAATGATAGTACCCATGTCATAAGATCGTTGTATTAAATGTGCTCATATATGTAATAATTTATAATAGTGCCTCAGCATATGAAGTGTTCTAGGAGGTTTATTCAATGGTCTTCTGCTTGAACAAAACAGTATGTTTAAAGATAGGAATGTCTCATATATGTGTGGTTATTTTTATCATAATTATTCCTTTGTGAAAAGATTAACTGCAAGATTTTTAAAAAAATATTTATTAATTTATTAATTAGAGAGAGCACACAGAGAGAGAGGAAGAAGCAGAATCTCTACTGAGCAGAGAGTCTGACATAGGTCTCGATCCCAGGACCCTGGGATCATGACATGAGCTGAAGGCAGACCCTTAACTGACTAACCACCCAGGCACTTCTAACTGCTAGATTTTTAAACAGTGAAATTCTATGGTGTATGTTGTCTTTTAAAATTTCGAAGTGATTTCAAACTTATAGCAAAGTTGCAATAACAGTACAAAGAGCTCGCATATATCCTTCACTTACAGAGGGCCTTTAAGTTTTGCCAGTTATCCTACAATACCCTTTGTAGCAAGAAGATTCAATCCAGGAGCATGTATTTACTCAGTTGTCATTTCTCTACTCTCCTTCAATCTAGAATAGTTCCTTAGCCCTCCCATGACCTTCATTTTCTAAGATGACTATGCTAATTGTATTTTTCTGAGCATTGCACCACATTTCCAGTTCCACATGCTCTTCTAGAATTCTGTCTCTTAATCTAGACAATTGCTGTGCCTCAGTCTATGAACAAAATATAGAGCAGTAGACCTGTGTAACTTATGAGGCTAGGTTAAAAAGGCCATATAACCTTCTATCTGGCTCTCTCTTTCACACAGACACATATACACACTCCCTGGGAGTCCTGGGCTGACATGCAGAAAATCCAGTTACCCTAAATCTGTGATGATGAAGAGTCAGAGGGGCTGCAACTGTTCCAACCCTCAGTTGTGTGAGTCTTCCAGATCAGGTGTCACAGGTGTGAGTGCAAAAACTTTCACATGATTCTAGCTCCCAGCCTTTAAGCCACTCTAGCTGAGGCCGAGTGGAGCCAGGCTCTGGGCTGTACCAGATGACAGCTTAGAACTGAGAAGAGCTATCCCTGCTGAACCTTGTCCAAATTGTAGCAAAATAAATAGTGTTGTTTTAAGCCACTAGGTTTTAGGGTGTTTGTTACAAACCAATAGATAACTGGAATAACTGTAGACTCATTATTTTGTGGAATGTCCCTCCAATTGGATTTGCTTGATGTTTACTCACAGTTGGGTTATGTATTATAGGCAAGACCACTGAAGTGATTCGGTGCTTGGTTCACTGCATTCATCGGATAATGTATGATGTTTATTTGTTCCACTACTGTTGATGTTAACTTCAATCACTTGAATAAGGACGTACCTTCAGGTTTCTCCACAATAAAGTTACTCTTTTTCCATGTATGATTATTTTGTAGGGAGATACTTTGAGACAATGTAAATAAAACCTGTTCTGGATCCATCTTTCATCCATAAATTTTGCCATCCATTGATGTTTCTTGCCTGAATTTATTATTTCTATGAAGGTTGCAAAATGATTTTTTTTAAAGATTTTATTTATTTATTTGTCAGAGAGAGAGAAAGAGAGTGCACACGAGCGCACAAGCAGGCAGAGTGGCAGACGAGGCAGAGAGAGAAGCGGGCTCCCTGCCGAGCAAGGAGCCTGATGTGGGACTCGATTCCAGGACCCTGGGATTATGACCTGAGCTGAAGGCAGCGGCTTAACCAACTGTGCCACCCAGGCATCCCCAAAATGATTATTTTATAATTCAATTATTCCTTTGACTTTTATTAGTTGACTTTGTTCCTTGTATTACAAGAAAGGGTTTTCTATTTAATCAACCATCCAAGGAAGGGTTTTCTGTCTATTTAATCATCCATTTATTTATATCATCATACACTGATGGGCCCCTAATCTAATCAGTGGATGTAATTTGTTTACCAATCTTTTATTTTGATATATTATCCCAGATTTGGCTAGTAAAAGTCCTTTCAAACTGACTTCTGTATCCCTCCGACATGGCCCCATTATTCTCTGAGTAGGTCCTTACTTTCTGGCCCCAAAAGATTTTCCTGGTCATCCTGTCCCTCCTCTGCCCCCAAAATCAGCCTTTTCTCCAAGAAGACATAGTTCCTCTTATTGAATAGTATTTAGAAACCAGTATCTGGTGGCTTGGTTAGCTCATTGCTACTGGGATCATACTACTTCCTGGACTTTTCTGTGCACAGAGACAAGTAAATATAGTAGAGGGTAGTGAGTACTAATGAAAGGGAAAGGGATATGAGAGCACAAAAAAGGAAAAGAGAGTTTGGGGGAGGGGAACAGAAATATTCTAGACAGAAGATATTTATGTGCAGAAGGCCTAAGTCAAGAGAGAATATGTCATTTTTAAGGAACTAAAGCACTATGGCTAGAGTAGAAAGAAGGGGTAGTGGTAAGAGAGAAGGAAACAAGGTAAACAGGGGATAGCCAAAGCTCAAGACAAACACCAAATGAGCAATGCTTAGAAGTTTTAAGTTCATCCTGAGAGCAATGGAGAACTATTAAGAAGATTCCAAGCAAGGGATATATGATCAAAATAATTTTTTAAAAGATTTTATTTATTTATTTATTTATTTATTTGAGAGAGAGAGAGAGAGAGAGAGAGAGAGAAAGAGAGAGACAGCATGAGCAGGAAGGGCAGAGAGAGAGGGAGAGAGAGAATCTCAAGCAGACTCCACACAGCATAGAGCCCAATGCAGGGCTCAATCCCATGACCCTGAGATCAGGACCTGAGCCGAAACCAAGACTTAGATGCTTAACTGACTGAGCCACCCAGGTGCTCCCCAAAATTATTTTAAAACAGTTGTCTTTAATTACAAAACAAACAATTCACATATCATCCTAAAAGGATTTTGAAATACTAAATACTTTCTTCCATATTTTAAGTTGGCATCTAATATTTTTTATAAACTTTAAAGTTAATTTTTGTAATGGAAGGTTTAAAATATTTCAGTTTGAGAGATGAAATGACCTTGGATTATACCTGAAGTAAATATTTTATAATATGATACTCACCAAATCTGAAAAGTCATGTGAAATTTCTATCTGTGGATTTTATCAAATGTTATCTAAAAAATGTGTTAGTTTCAGAAACTACAAAATTACATTTAGAAGTATCAACATCACTAGTCTTTGTTGCCTATGTTGTTCTGAATTCCGGATAATTTTCACCCTTAACAAAACTATGTATGAGACAGGTAAAGGACTTATAGGTTCAAGATACTTCAATGACTCATTAAAAGAGGTTTCCAGACTTCCCCCTTTTGCCAAAGATGGAGTATCAGGAACTGGATTTACCCTCCTGCTGAAACAACAACAATAACAATAAAAAGTGAGACAAAATAAATGAAACAATGGTTTTGAAATACTGAATATCAAACATTAAAGGACAGTGAACCCTGAGAGACAGGAAACAAGAGATGAGCCCTTCCATTGCCCCAGCTTACTGTCTTGAGAATTTCTAAAATATAGACATAACTATTAATAGTCACATTAAATGTAAATAGTCTAAATGCTCTAATTAAAAGAAATTGGCAGATCAGACAAAAAAAAAACAAGATCCAATTATTTGCTGCCTTTAAAAAAACGCTTTAAAACATAACATAAATACAGAAACAGGTTAAAGAGTTGCAAAAGATAGATCATACAAATAAGCAGTCAAGAAAGCAGGTATGCTATTTTATTTTATTTATTTCTTTTTAAAAGTAAGTTCTAGGCCCAATGTAACACTTGAACTCCTGACCTTGAGATCAAGAGTCACATGTTCTACCAACTGTACCAGCCAGGCACCCCAGGCATGCTCTTTTAATATTGGACAAATGTCAGAATAAAGAATATACCAGGGATACAGAATGTCATTTCATAATAATAAAGTAATCAATAACAATTCTGAACATTTATGACCCTAATAATAGTATTTCAAAATGCATGAAGCACAAACTGATAGAAGTATAAAAAGTTGATAAAATCACAATTATAGAGATTTTAGAACCCCTCTCTCAATAACTGATAGAATAAATGAACAGAAAATCATCAAGAATAGTCTTGAACAATATTATCAACCAACTTAACCTATTTGCCATATATACAACACTCTACACAACAGCAGAATACACATTCTTTTCAAGTACACACAGAACATTCACCAAGACAGACTATATTCTGAGCCATAAAACAAACCTCAATACATTTAAAAGGATTCAGGTCATGTAAAATATATTCTCTAATCACCATAGAATTAACTTAGAAGCCAATAACAGAAAGAGCTCTGAAAAATCCTCAAATATTTGGAAATGCAATAACACACTTTTAGATAACCCCTGGATCAAAGAAGAAATCAAAAGAGAAATTAGACACTGTCTAGAATCAAATGAAAATGAAAATATGATATATCAGGATCTGTGGGATATCAGTAAAGTAGTTCTTAGGGGGAAAATTATAGAGCTAAATACCTATAATAACAGAGGAGAAAGATCTCAAATTGATGATCTCAGAGTCCAACTTAAAAAACTAGAAAAAGAGCAAACTAAACACAAAGTAAGAAGAAGAAAGGAAATAAAGATTAAAGTGGAAATCAATGAAACAGAAAACAGAAAACAGTAAATAAAACTAAGAGCTGTTCTTTGAATCAATAAAATTGGTAAACTTCTTTCTAGACAGACTGTTGAGGAAAAACAGAAAGCAAAATTACCAATATCAGGAATGAGAAATTTGATATCACTACAAAGTCTAGATATTAAAAGGATAATAAGAGAATATTATGAATAACACTTTGTCTATGAATTTGACAACTTAGACAAAACTGACAAATTCTTTGAAAGACACAAATTGCCAAAGCTCAGTCAAGAAAAAATAGATAACCTGAAGAGCCCTATATCTTTTAAAAATTTACTTTGAGTTAAAAACCTTATTACAAAGAAAACTTTAGGCTCAGATGGCCTCATTGGTGAATTCTACCTGACATTTAAGAAAGAAAGAACAATTCTATACTAACTCTTCTGGAAAGAATAATTCTACACAAACTTTTAACTTTATTCTTTGAGGCCAGCATTACCCTGATAACAAATCCAGTTAAAGACATTACAACAAAATGGCAAGCTAATATCCCTCATGATCATAGATGCAAAAATTTGAAAGCAAGATTTAGCAAATCAAATTCAGTATATAAAAAGGAAAATATATAGGGATGCCTGGGTGGCTCTGTTGGTTGAGCATCTGACTCTTGGTTTTGGCTCAGGTGATGATCTCAGGACTGTGACACTGGACTGAGTCAGGCTCCACACTCAGCAGAGTCTGCTTGAGGATTCTCTCCCTCTGCCCTTTCCCCCACTCACTTGTGCACATGCACACACTTGCCGGCAGGTGCTCTCCCCCTCTCTAAAATACCTCCCTCTTAAAAAGTGAAGAGGAAAATATATCACGATTACTTGAAGCTTATTCCAAGAATGTAGGGCTAGCTTGACATTTAAAAATCAACCAATCAATATAAATTACCACATTAACAAACTGAAAAAAGAAAAGCCATATAATAATCTCAACAGACACAGAAAAAGCATTTGACAACATCCATTCCTGATCAAAACTCTCAGCAGAACAGGAATAGCGGAGAACTTCAACTTGATAAAGGGAATCTATGAAAAACCTACAGCTTATGGATGAAAGACTGAATGTTTTCCCTCTAATGTCATTGTTTCAGTGAAACTGGGTACAGAAATTTGAGAAATTTTGTTTTGGACTTGTTGAATTTAGGGCCCAACATGCCATTGAGCATTTGACTGGGGATTTGCAGAGTAACATGTATCTGGAACTCAGAGGAGAGAGCTGTCATAGAGCCTATTAAAGGATATTTTAAAACTAGTTTTTATTTTTATTTTATTTTTTAAAGATTTTATTTATTTATTTGAGAGAAAGAGAGAGCACAGAGAGTGAAGCATATTCCCCACCAAGCAGGTGGGGGGTCCCATGACCCAGAGATCATGACCTGAGCCAAAGGCAGATTCTCAAGCGACTGAGCCACCCAGGCGCCCCTAGTTTTGATTTTTAAACAAGTACCCCAAAGAAACACAGCTGAAGAGTAAGATGAGAAGAGGGTAGGGAATGGAAATATTGAGGAAAAGCGATACATAAGCTTCCTCTTGTAGGACAGATACAGAAAGAGGGGCAAGAAAAGGTGACTGAAACAATATCAATTATCATTAAAAACAAAACAAAACAAAAAGACCAAGAACAATCTTACAGGAGAAAAGACACTTCTATGATATACTAAGAGAAATCCAGTTTCAAGAACAAGGGAGGGGTCAATAGAGTCAAAAGCTGCAGAAGAACTTTAGATATAAGGATCCTGGTACCTTAGCAACAAACACAGGTGACCACTAGAATATATTTAAAATAGGTATTATCTAGTATAGTTGGGCTTTAGCCAATCCTTAACGCTGGCACATCACATTCCATTCCATTCCATTCTGCGTGGATATTGATGTAAGCTGAGTCTCTCCTATTGGTTACTACACTAGTCTCTTGACGCTCATGCAGACCTACCAAGAGAGCACAGTATCCATGGCGTTAGAAACTTCAAGTATCCCCTTTTCAGCCCAAAAAAGGGTAAGTGAAATACATTGACTCAGCGGTCAATGGATTTTGGAACTTTTGTTCCCGATGGTAATAAATTGTCTATCCTTTTCCAGATCAAGTACCCCCTACCTCCTATTCCGAGAGGCAGAGAGGCACATTACCTCACTAAGCCTCAATTTCTTTATTAGTTAAAAGCAGAGGGGCGCCTGGGTGGCTTAGTAGGTTAAGCCTCTGCCTTCCGCTCAGGTCATGATCTCAGGGTCCTGGGATCGAGCCCTGCATCGGGCTCTCTGCTCAGCTGGGAGCCTGCTTCCCTCTCTCTCTCTGCCTGCCTCTCTGCCTACTTGTGATCTCTCTGTAACTAACAAAATAAAATCTTACAAAAAAAAAAAGTGGGCAAGAACGTAAATCCTACCTCACTACCTTCATGAAATAGCTTAGAATAAAGAGTTCTTGTAAGTCAGGGTTGTCTTACTCTAGCTCCTTGGTACTTGGACCCTGACCCATAGCATGAGCTCAGCAAATGGCTGTATCGTAGTAATTGAATATTTGTTAAAAGGCTTTGTGAATTTGGAAGCTGTTCCAAGTGTTATTTATTCTCCAACCCCGATTTAGTTTCCCAGGTGACCAAATTTAAAGTAATACCTGATCTTGCCGGTAGCCAAGGAGTGGCTGGAAGGACTGTAGCCTCTTTCCCACAAACCATCTGGATAAAAACACTGGGCGCTGTGCATAGTTTCATGGCCAGTTCCCTGGCCCAGCATCCCACCAGATTGCTGCTCGCAAACCTCTTCCTTTTGGAAATTCTGCACCCCCTGTAGAACTTTTGCGGACCCACATGATCAAATTTCACTTTGACATCCCTTGAGAGGTCACGACGAAACCCTTCCCAGTAGCCTTGGCTGCCCATGCCCCACAACCTGAGATGGGGCCGCGACAATGGCTAAGAGTTCCCCCAGGGGCCCAGCTCTCGGGAGGCTTCCTACTCTGCTCCCCCAGCCGCTAACAGAGGTCCAAAGACGCCGGCCCGCAAGCCTACTGAAAGCTTTCTGAGGCTTGGGTTTTCCTCAGAGGCGGGCCTTCGCGGCGGAGGAGGGGCCGACAGTCTTGGGCTCCTCCTCCTCCTCGCCTGGCCCCTTGCCCGGTGCGGGGGCGGGACGCGAGCCGGGCTGTTGGGTGGGGACTCCTCCCCGCCAAGGGCGGACTAGAGGAGGCGGAGGCGGGTGGGGTTCCTCCTGGAGGGCGGACTTTGGCGGCGGAGGCGGGGCCGGACGGCGAAGGCCCTTCTTCCCATGGGCGGGCGGGCCGGAGAAGCAGCGGGTTTATTTTCCCGGAGGCTGACCTCGGCGGCGGGAAAGGACTTGGGGGGCGGGGCCGGACTCGAAGGCCCCTCCTCCCGAGGCGGGCTTATCTGGCCTCCGCGGCCGCTGCCGGGTGTCCGCGGTTTGGCTACTTAACCAAACGGGCTCTGGCTCCTCCCAGTGGCCGGCCGGGGCGGAAGCAGGAGGCGGGGGCAGCGTGCGCGCTGCTGGTCTTCTCTCCCGCGGCGCTGGGGCCCGCGCTCGGCGGCTGCTGCTAGATTCGGCGCCTCGCAGTCGGCTAGCTCCTCTCCGCGCCCTCCCGCTTCTAAAACCAGGCCTCCTCCTCAAGCCTCAGCCCACGGCGTCAACCCCGCCGGCCCTCTCCCGCCCCGTCTCATACTGTGGCCACCGCTGCCGCGGCCCCGGCCCCGGCCCCGATGGCTCTGTGCAACGGAGACTCCAAGGTCAGTTCTTTGGCGCGGGGCTCCCTGCCCCACCGCCTCCGGGCGTAGGCGAAGCTTCGGGGCCAGGGAACCACCGCTCGACCCCCCTCCCCCCAGCCGTCTGCGCAGCCCTGCGGCCCGGGCAGCTGCGCGTCGGAGAGTCCCCGGTCGGGGCCTGTGGCATGTTTTCTCCTCGGGAGCGGCAGGTGCTTTGTTGATTTTTGTCTGCGTGTCGGGGTTCCTGCGCCCGCTCGTCTCCGGGCGTCGGGGAGGGCGTCAGTTGCCGCGGCCGCGCCGCTAGCCCTCGCCTCCCCCGCTCCGCTGTGGGGCTGGGAGCCCGAGGAGCGCGGCCGGAGGGCGGAGGTTGGGAGGCAAGCGGGTGTGTGTGTTTGCTTCCTCAGCCCTCACCCCGTCCCTTCGGAGGCTGGGGGCCTTCTGTGGACCTCCTGGGGTCCGCGGAAGGCAAGGCAGGGTCGGGGCCTCGCGTGCGGCGTTTAAGCTGTGCTGGCCTCCAGTCTTCCCGCCTCCCCATTTCCCGCCTGCCCTCGGTGAGGCCCTCCGCGTACCCCAACGCCGGCCTTGGGGTCCGCGGCGGCGAGGCCGGCCCTCGGCGAGGCCGCGTGATTGGAGCCCTCCCTCCTCTCCCGCGCTCCCCGGTCCTCCGGTCAGTCCCCGGTCAGGGCCGGTGACCCGAGGGTCGCTCCCCCCGCTGCAGCCCCCCCATCCTTCTCCGAGGGCAGCAGCTTGGGTCTAACCCCGCCCCTAGCTGCTAGCTGCTGCTTTGGCACGTTTGTTTGCGGTGGATCCGCTCCCCGCGGTGGCGAGCCCTCTCCTGGACGTGAGCCGCGGCCACCACGTTGCGAGGGCTGGGGCACTGGGGAGTCCCGGGGTGTTGGAAAAGTTGCCAACTTGATGTGGGGAGAGCACGTTTGGGTCGCCGCTGCGCTTCTCGTCGCTTCCAACTCACTTTTTTCTATAGACCCTCCTCTTTGGTCTCGCTTCTGAATGGAGCACCTTCGCTTTCACTTCAGTATTGAAATTTTCGTTGGCTTGGAGTTTTCAGACCCTCACAAAGTCGATTTTGTCTGCGATAAATGCATAGTTTTGAACTGGAGATTAACTTGAGCAAGATGTATCTCCTGCACACTGTTTAGAGCCTGGCTTTAAGAAATTACTTAAATTTTATTCATGTGTGTGGGATTTTAAAAGTCAGGTGGGAACTGGTGTTCCAAGTCAGATAGTTACCTTATTCAGGTGGTGTTCTCTTTAAACGGTGGTGTCTAAGTGTCACATTATTAGTAGGTTCTCTCTTACTAAGATTGCTTAGTACTTTCCAAACATTAAAAAACTATTGGTTGAACAAATGAGAAAAGATAAGGTACCGATATGTTCTTTTATTTATTTATTTTTTATTTTTAAAGATTTCGTTTATTTGAGAGAGAGAGAGAGAGAGAGAGAGAGAGAGAGAGATCACAAGTAGGCAGAGAGGCAGAGAGAGGGGGAAGCAGGCTCCCTGCCGAGCAGAGAGCCTGATACGGGGCTCAATCCCAGGACCCTGAGATCATGACCTTAGCGGAAGGCAGAGGCTTAACCCACTGAGCCACCCAGGCGCCCCTGATATGTTCTTTCAAATCGAGAAAATTAATGCGTAGACTACGTGAAGCTCTTTTCTCAGGATTATAAAGGGAAATGAAGACAGTCAAACTTGGCGTTTTGGACCTCAGAAGCTAATGTAAACCTCATTGTACAGCTTTTTCCTGTACATTAGCTCACTTGCAAAGCATTTTTCTATTTTGAGACTTAAAACTTATCTTTGTGCTAGTGGAGGAAATGACTGTACTAATAGGAGGACTCAAACCTAATTTATAGACTTTGAAAGATATATGGTGATTTGAGAAGGGTATTTTCACAAAATTAAGTTCAAGACTCAGTTTCCAAATTTGTTTGTCCCAGGAGTATAGAACATCATTTTTTTTTTCCTAGTTGATATTTTTGTTTTAACTTGCTTTTTAAGGAGAGTCTAAAAAGCCTCAAGTGAATTGCTGGTTAATTTTATTTCAAGGTCCTTTATGTTTTATAGCATACTCAAGCATGTGTTGTTTTTTTGTTGTTTAGTTTTTGTGTTTGGGAGTAACAATTAGATGTGAACTGAATTGGAAGCACTTTGAGGAGGAGTCATCAGGGAAATAACGTATTTCATCAAATCTATTATTATTTCATGTACTCTTGAGGAAAAAACTCCCTACAGTTAAACTACGATACGTCATTGATCATAAGAAACATTTCAAGTAAAGAGATGTGTAAACATGAGATAATATGCATAATAAATTAGGTGAAATAAGATATTTTTAAGAGATCCACCTGGAAATCTGAGTAGGCATCTCTCTTCCATAGTTTACCACTGAACCACCCTTCCCTTTGGAGTGAAATATAAGTACTGTGCCCAAGCTTGCTTTGTACATCAATTTGACTCTGAAAGTTCTGTGTAAATCCTGGTTCGTAAATTAAAGTGGGAGGAAAGAGCTGATTTTGATTCCTATTCTGGTACATTTCAATTTGTATCAGGATTTTCTAAAATGACATTTTTGCACGATAGAAATTAGGGAGAGACCTAAAATCTATAAAAACATTTGGGCTGATTAATTATCCAAAGCAGATGTTATAGTTCTCTTAGTTAAGGAGTTGAGATAATGTAATTAAGAAGTTAAGATTTTATGTAATGGTTTATTTAAAACTTTTTTTTATGGCTACTCTGTGTTATATATGAATAATATATAGGTCAAGTATCAGACATAGTAACTATTTTCTGTTTTATTAAGGCAGGGTTATCAGAATATTGTTCTGGGCTACTTGGACTACTTGTCAAGTTTCCCACTTTTTGGCCTTATCTAAGCCTCAGACTCTGGAGGGACCTGCTCTATCACCTTTACTGAGATGTTGACTAGGGTAAATCATACTTGAATTAAAGGTGTTTTATAAATTGATTGCGTGTGATATAGAATCTTTAACGACATCTGTTAAACTTTTAAAATTGGCATTTTTAAATATGTTTTTTTTTTAAAATAAGACAAAACAAATTTTATTTTTTTGTTAAGATTTTATTTATTGGAGAAAGTGAGACAGAGGGGTGCCTGGGTGGCTCAGTGGGTTAAAGCCTCTGCCTTTGGCTCTGGTGGTGATCCTGGGTTCTGGGATCCAGCCCCTTATCAGGTTCTCTGCTCAGCGGGGAGCCTGCTTCCCTTTCTCTGTCTCTGACTGACTCTCTGCCTACTTGTGATCTCTGTCAAATAAATAAATAAATAAATCTTTAAAAAAAAAAAAAAAGAAAGAAAGAAAGAAAAAGAAAGAAGTGAGACACAGAGAGAGCATGAGCCGGGCGAGCGGTAAGGCTGGATCCCAGGACTCTGGGATCATGACCTGAGCTGAAGGCAGATGCTTAAATGAGTGAGCCACCAGGCGCCCCTTTAAATTAAAGTTTTTGAGTTGAATTGAGAGATAAGATTTTTTACCTGGGATGCATGAGTATTAAACAACTGCCCTTTTATGATAACTTTATAGAACGTTTATTTAAAGGCCAAAGGTTTTTTTTTTTTTTTTTTTTTCTCCTGCTTCAGATTTTGTTCAGATATTAAGATATTTATCTAGGTGCTCAGTTGGTTAAGCGTCTGGCTCTTGATTTCGGTTCAGGTTGTGATCTCAGTGTTGTGAGATTGAGCCCCTCATCGGGCTCTGCGCTGGGGAGGGAGCCTGCTTAAGAGAGTCTGTCCCTTTCCCCTTCACACTTACCTCCCTGTCTTTTTTCCCTTCCCCCACCTTAAAAAAAAAATCTTCATCTAGAATGTAAGAGCTGTTACAGACAGAAGAAATAGTTTTTTTTCTTTCCTGTTAGACTTGGAAGGTTTTGAAATTCCTCCAGGAACCTCAGATAGCCTTGTCTTTATCTGGGCCAACTTGTTACTTAGGGAAGATAATTGTCTTTTAAGTATTTTTTTTTAAAATGTAGACTTGTTCAAATGTATTTGATACTTTTAAAAGGCTGTTTAATAATTCCTATTTCAAAGGATGCTATTTAATGTCGTGAATACTTATTTGCTATACAGAAGAATAAAATTTACCTCTGTCATGGTGCTTACAGTGTGTCTTCATGTTTCCTACTAACCTAGACTGTTTAGATACTCAAAATGAATAAAGTCCTTAGGGATAAAACATAATTCTGAAGATCTTTGTGAATCAACAGAAAAGTAATCATTTCATAGAAATTTGAATCTTTGTATAGCATGTATAATTCTGGGTTGTGTAGAATACCTTTTTCATTCTTATTGTGAAATAGAAAAGTTTCTGTATTGTCTTAAGAATCACAGTGATTCAAAAAAATAGCTCTGCTATAGTAGTAATGTGGTGTTAGTTGGTTTTCTAGTGGTGGACCCTTGCCACAGGTTCACGGTCATTGTTTTGAGGACCAAGGAGATGTTTTATATAGTTGTGTGTGCATTCCCTAATATGGTACATTATAATGTCATAGGGAGCAAGGTGTTTGGTTATAGTAGTGTGACCTTATAATTCTTTGTCTAAGCTGGGGCACTTAAACATAAAAGGAATTGCTAAAAATTAATGATAATTGATGTAAAATAAAATATTACCAAAGAAAAGAAATACTTGTGGTTTTATACAATATAGTAAATAAATGGCAAAACTCTTGTAGCAAGAATGCTCAAATTACTCTCTCTGGACATCATGCACAGGAACATATACTTTACAGATGCCTTATTCATATTTCCCAGTGACCAGATGATGGTGGCCTGAGGTTTGGTGCATCTTGCAAGCTGACCAATGGCTGTGGCACTCAAGGCTGGATTATCTACCCTTAGATGTCCCTGTCCAAGTGTACTTCATTTTATTAGGAAAGGATCTGGAAAAAGAAATGGGATATCAGTGGTTGGCTTTCAGATTGAACCTGAAGTTAGAAGTGAGAACTTTGTGTTCATTATACCTGTACTCTGCAGAACTAGAAGGTGGGGAGTATAAAGTGAAAGTGTAACAAACCCCATCCTATGTTACTTTAATGCAGTTATTCATAGATTAAAAATTAACATCTTAAAAAATTAAGACTCTGAGATAAATGGATAGGTGTGGGAATAACTTGTAAATTAGGACAGTCCTGGCAAACTGGGCCATATGGTCACTCCAGTTATAGAGCACATATTGCCCTGAGTTTGGATCTTGATTTCAACAGTGACATCTATTTAAACTTTGGCTAAAATTTAATCCTAATGTGTATATTAGAATAATTATTTCTGAATTAGTAACTATACTAAGAGTTTATGAAATTCTTAAAAACTGAGTGTCAAGTTACTTGTTTTCTAAAAGGTAAGAACCAGCACTGTTGAAATTGACCAACAGGTAAAATAATCTGCTCTAAGCTACCATAACATTTGCAGGGGATGTTTCCCCAAACTTTTAAAGCTGCTTGGACCTGCAAAATTCTGTTATTCTTGTTTGTCACAGGAGGACAGAATTCTTTTTGTCTCTTAAAACTTAAATGAGATCTATGTAAATTTAAATCACTTTCACCTTGTCTGTAATTGGGGAGAACTAGTTTTAAGTAATTTTTATCCTCTAAGTCTCATTATGAATATAAATCTAAGACTCCAGTATTGTAAAATGCAGCTTTGAACAAATTTTGGATGAAGAATCCCTAACTAATTTGGGAAAATTTAGATGAATGTAAAAATACTTACAGATAAATCATTGTTTTTGTATGTTTGTTGGTAATAGTGAAACTTTTTAATGCTGTAATTTTTCCCCCTTTAACATTTTCTGAAAAATTTCAAACTGACAAGTTAAAAGAAATTTTAGTCAGCATTTAGGTATACCACCTAGATTCCACTCTTTACTTTTCTTAAAAAAATATTTTTATAACTGCTTTATTGAGATACTCCTATATCATAAAGTTGTGCTGTATAAAGGGCACAGTTCAGTTGTTTTTAATGTACTCACAGATTTGTACAGCCATCAACCACAGTTAATTTTAGAACATTCTCATCACCCCCAAAATAAATCCTGTACCTTTTAGCAATCAGTCCTCCTGTTTCCTGGCCTGCCTTTCTCTCCCAGCCCTATGCAACTACTAATATGTTTTGTCTCTACAGATTTGCCTATTCTGAACATTTTATATGACTAGAATCTTGCAGTAAGTAGTCTTTTGTGACTGGCTTCTTTTATGTAGTGTAGTGTTTTCAAAGTTCATCTTTCTTTTGCATGTGTTAAGTACCTTATTTATTACCAAATAATATTCTGTTGTATGGATATACCACCTTTTACTTACCCATTCATCATTTGATGGACACTGGGTTTTTATACTCTTTGGGTATTATGGATAATCATTATGGATATTATGGTATTATCCATATGGTATTATGGATAATGGATAATGATATGGATAATCATTATGGATAATGCTGCTATGAATATTTTTTTTTTTTAAGATTTTATTTATCCATTTAACAGAGATCACAAGTAGGCAGAGAGGCAGGCAGAGAGAGAGGGGGAAGCAGGCTCCCCGCTGAGCAGAGAGTCTGATATGGGGCTCAATCCCAGGACCCCGGGATCATGACCCGAGCTGAAGGCAGAGGCTTTAACCCACTGAGGCACCCAGGCTCCCCTGCTCTCAATATTCTTGTACAAGTTTTTGTGTAGACATAAGTTTTCATTTCTTTTTGGTATATACATAGGGATATAATTGCTGGGTCATGTAGTAATTCTATATTTAACCTTTTGGTGAATAGTCAAACTGTTTTGCAAAGCAGCTGCAGTATTTTACATTTCTGTCAGGAGTGCATGAGGTTCTAATTTCTCCACATTTTTGCAACACTTGTATTTTGGATTATAGCCATCATAGTGGGTATTAAGTGGTATCTCATTGTGATTTTGATTTGCATTTCCCTAATGACCAATGATGTTGAACATCTTTTCTGAAGATTTTTATTTATTTATTTGACAGAGAGAGAGATCACAAGTAGGCAGAGAGGCAGGCAGAGAGAGAAAGGGAAGCAGGCTCTCTGCCGAGCAGAGAGCCCGACTCAGGGCTCGATCCCAAGACCCTGAGATCATGACCTGAGCCAAAGGCAGAGGCTTAACCCACTGAGCCACCCAGGTGCCCCGAACATCTTTTCATGTGCTTATTGTCCATTTGTATATTTTCTCGGGGGAAATGTCTGTTCAAATCTTTGCTGATTTTTGAAAGTAGATTACTTGTCTTCTTATTGAGTTATAAGAGTTCTTTATTTTAGTGACAAGTTTCTTTTTTTTTTTTTTAAGATTTTATTTATTTATTTGACAGAGATCACAAGTAGGCAGAGAGGCAGGCAGAGAGAGGAGGAAGCCGACTCCCTGCTGAGCAGAGAGCCTGATGCGGGGCTCGATCCCAGGATCCTGGGATCATGACCTGAGCCGAAGGCAGAGGCTTTAACCTGCTGAGCCACCCAGGTGCCCCAAGTTTCTTTTTTTTTAATAGCCTTTTTTTTTTTTTTTTTTGTAAAAGATTCCATTTATTTATTTGACAGACAGTGATCACAAGTGGGCAGAGAAGCAGGCAGAGAGAGAGGAAGGGAAGCAGACTCCCCGCTGAGCAGAGAGCCAGATGTGGGGCTCTATCCCAGGACCTTGAGATCATGACCTGAGCCGAAGGCAGGGGATTTAACCCACTAAGCCACCCAGGCTCCCCTAGTGACAAGTTTCTTAACAGAAATATGCTTTGCAGATACTTTCTGCCATTCTCTGGGTTTTTACTTTCTTAATGGTGTCTTCTGATATATAAAAGCTTACAATTTTGATGTTCAACTTATTTTCTTTTGTCACTTGTCTTTTGGTATCTCATTTAAAGAGCGTCCCCCCCCCACCAAGTTCTTTTTTTTTTTTTTTTTTTTTTTTAAATTCCAGCTAACATATAGCCTAATACTAGTTTCAGGAGTAGAATTTAGTGTTTTATCACTTATGTATAATTCCCAGTGCTCATCACAAGTGCCTCCTTAATACCCATCACTCATTTAGCTCATCCTTCACCCTCCCATTTAGCAATCCTTTTTGTTCTTTATAGGTAAGAGTCTGTTTTATAGTTTGCCTCCTAGGAGCATTTACTGATGACCTTAAATCTTGTATAATTGTCTATGTTTTCTTCTAAAAGCTTTGTAGCTTTAGCTATGTTTAAGTCTTTGATCCATTTTTGTTGTGAGATCCTAAGTTATAATTTATATAAATTATAATTTATGTAAGTTATAGCATTTTCATGTTGTTGCATTATTGTCATGAACTGTGAGATATGGTCCTCCCAACTCCTGACATCTGATTGGATGAAATAAGGCACCAGACTTACAGTGTTAGTCTGAGGAGATAACCTTTTAAAAGGAAATTAAAGGTAATTAGGAATAAAAGTATAAACTTTTAATAGACGGTTAATTGGATGCTTAATCCACTTAAATGGATTTAACCTGGTAGATTTTGGTTTTGTAATGGAGTGGCTCTTAGATTTGAAGTTTGGCCTTGTTTTTGACACCATGGCTGGGCTCTACCATCTGGTGCTCCTGAAGGCTGAGGGTAAACAATTGCTTATTGTAACATTGTTTTTCAGTTTGTGGAGACACATGGTTTGAAAAAGGTCACTAGTAAGTATTTTGTTTTGCTTGTTTTTATTGAGGTAAAATGTTCATATGCAAATTGTTTAGATCTTTAAGTGTACAATTTGAATTTTGACAAATGTATATACCTGTGTAACCACTACCCCAGTCAAGATAAAAACCATTTCTGTCACTCCCAAGTTCTTGCATGTCCCTTGGTTCCTTCAGCAGCAACCACTGTTCCAATTTCTATAGTCAGACATTAGTTTTATCTGCTTTGAACTTTATATAAATGGAACCGTATAGTGATTTTTGGCTTCTTTCACTCAGCATAATGTTTTTGAGATTGATCTATGTTATTGTATCAGTAGTTCATTTTTATTGTTGTGTAGTATTCCACTATAGGATATGCTAGAATTATTCCATTCACATGTTGATGGCCATGTGGACTGTTTCCAGATTTTGTGGACATAGATGTTCATTACTTTTGGATAAACCTAGAAGTGGAATTACTGGGTCAGAGGATAGACCCTAATAGGTTTTGGTATTTTTATTTTGTACAGTTTAGAATATTTAGGTTATAATAATCTTGATGCCTAGAAGAGATAAACATTGGTAGAGTAAAATAAACTTAAAAAAAAATTGCATCATACGGGGCGCCTGGGTGGCTCAGTGGGTTAAAGCCTCTGCCTTCGGCTCAGGTCATGATCTCAGGGTCCTGGGATTGAGCCCTGCGTCGGGCTCTCTGCTCTGCGAGGAGCCTGCTTCCCTCTCTCTCTGCCTGCCTCTCTGCCTACTTGTGATCTCTGTCTGTCAAATAAATAAATAAAATCTTTAAAAAAAAAATTGCATCATAATATTTTGTCCTTAAGGGTATTTTGAAAAGTACCTTGTTCAGCTGTATTTTAATGGAAGTAGGATGTGGTTTGTGGGCAGACAGGCTACTTTTAGATTGGCTTTATAAACATGTACCAGTAGGAATGAACAACTTCTTTATTTAATAATAACAATCTGAATTTTAAATTCAAAAATAATTTGAGGGTGGCTGGGTGGCTCAGTCAGTTAAACGTCTCTTGATTTCTGCTCAGGTCCTGATCTCAGGGTCATGAGATTGAGCCCTGTGTTGGACTCCATGCATAGTGGATAGTCTGCTTGAGATTCGCGCTCTCCCTCTTCCTCTGTCCCTCCCCCTGCTTGCATGCAAGCCTGTGCACTCTCTCTCTCTGAAATAAATAAAAAAAAAATAATTTGACAGTAAAGCTGATGAAAACAGAATTGGAAGCACTTGGGATTTAATAAGGCTGGGTTTTGAATTTCTTTCTTTCTTTCTTTCTTTCTTTCTTTCTTTCTTTCTTTCTTTCTTTCTTAATGCAGCCTTGGCATTAGTGCAGTATTTGCATATAAAAACTATTTTCAGGTGTTTTATAAGAACTTTTCTTTCTGTTCGTGAGGCATATTATCCTGGTATGGTAAATCTTGGGTTCACCAGGCCTACCTCTCCAGAGGTTAATTAATAGTGGTTCCTTTTCCCTGATGTCTTTCCTTTATTAGTTACCCCCTTAAAAAAAGATAAGTATGCATTTATATTTTAAATTTCTAAAGCTAGAGAATCAGTATAATGTGTATCTTAAGGACAAGGTCATAGAGAGCTAAGCATGATTATAGCCATTTTGAATAATTTTGCCTTGTATTCTTAAGTATTTCTACTATATATGGCTAGGGAAAGCAGAATCATAGTATGTTACAGATTGAGAACCTGCCATGGATGCCTTGGTGTTAAACAGTTTTTGTAAAATTTCACTTTAGGTGGTATTAAAAATTTTCAGAAGGACATGTGAATTAATTTAGTGCTGACAGGTTTGTGGGTCAGCTCAGCATTGCTGAGCTCCACTATTGTCACCTGTCTATTGGGACTACTAGGTTGATGGTGTTTTCATAATGGCAGACGCACAGGATGCAAGTAGAATCACCATTTCAGCCCTTATTATAGTGGTCAAAACAAATCTCATGGTTGAGCGCGGTGTCAAGAGTGAGGAAATACATTCTGCCTAAAACAAGATAAACTGCAAAGTCATATGAGGAATGGCATGGATATAGGGAATGGTGAAGAATTAGGGCCAATGATACAATGTTACATATAGAATATTAAAAACATGTATAAGTTGGGGCGCCTGGGTGGCTTAGTGGGTTAAAGCCTCTGCCTTCGGCTCGGGTCATGATCCCAGGGTCCTGGGATCAAGCCCCGATTTGGGCTCTCTGCTCTGCAGGGAGCTTGCTTCCCTTCCTCTCTCTGCCTGCCTCTCTGTCTACTTGTGATCTCTGTCTGTCAAATAAATAAAAATAAAGTCTTTAAAAAAAAAAAGTTGTTTAAAAAACATGCCTAAGTAGAGCAAAGGCTTTAAATATAAAGCTCCTAACCAGCTAAACAGATGTAAGCATGTGGTCAAACTTCTTTCCTATACATACATATACATAAAATGAACTGCTACATAACTGTCACCTGTATTCAATAATTGCACCTAGAATTTTTTATATATATCATAAAAGATTTAGACTTTTTTGAGAATTATATACCATGTACAATTAAAAAGATATGAACTAGTTTTGATATTTTTTAAGCTTTCTGCATGTTTAGTCTGACACTTTTAAGTTAGTTTTTGATCTGAGTTGTCTAAGAACTGTTTTTCCACACATCTCTATGCCATCAAGAGTTTTGATGATTCACCATTTCTTGAGAGTGCTCAGTTACTTCTGGAATTTTTTTCCAGGCCATTGATGACTCATTCTGCAAGTTTTGGTGCTAGTACTTCCTTGATCTTACCAGAAGATGTCAATGGAAGTTTTTTAGGTAGTAACCAGAATTCAGTCCTCCTTCAAGTGGTTTTTAAATGTTAAAGGGGTGCACTTGTCCAGTGATACTACTAGGGTAAGAGGCCACTATACTCTCCAGGGGTCTTGCTCAGTGTTTATAGAATACATAGAGAAGTGACATACTTGGTGAGTTATATAAAGCTTCAGAATATCTATTCTAGATGAATTTCAGCCAAGCTCAGCTATATTTCTTTTGCTTAATCCTTGGGGCATCTTTCTGCTTTAAGGGAAGTTTTCTGAGACTCCAGGGAATCTCTTTCCCTTGAGGGATTTTATGTCAAATTGTACATAACTATGGCCATGGCAGTGACAGCTGTGTCACTGAGCTAATAGAAAATTTAAGATATAGTGTGATTTTAGAGATGTCTGGCTTCTTTCAGTTGGCATGTCTGAGATTGATTTATCCATGTTGGGATTTTTCAGCTAAAGAGGACATTACCCTCTGTGGGATCATGGGGGTGTTTAAATAGCAATTTAGGTTAAAGATTAGATCAAGGCTTTATAGGGCTTGGAAGGTATTTTGGATTTAATTGAACTTTATTCTGAGGGGAAATCATTGTAGGATTTTTAAGCAGGGGAAGACTTAAAATCAGATTTTTTTTTTTTTTTTTTAACTTTTAAGCACATAGACTTGTTAATGAACTGATCAAAGTCTGGATCATCAATAGTGGAACAAAATGACATTGTGTCCTTGCCATTGTGTTTTATTAGGAAGAGGCATAGTTATATCACCAGTGTAAGATCGTTGCCAAAAGTTTGTCTGGAATCTAATCATAAGGCAGCAAATAGATCCTGGTTGAGGCATATTCTACAAAAAGCTGATTTGAATTTTTAAAAAAATGTCCATGTCCTAAAAGACTGTAAAAAGGTGAATAGATAGTTCTAGATTAAAGGAGACAATGACATGACAGTGTGAGTATAGAGTCTGTGGTTTTTGATAGGGTTGTGGAATTCAAAACAAAACAAAAAAGCCAGGGGCACCTGGGTGGCTCAGTTGGTTGAGTGGCAGACTTTGATTTGGGCTCAGGTCATAATCTCAAGGTCCTAGGATCAGGCTCCACCCTCAATGGATGGGGATGTCTGCTTCCGGATTTTCTCTCTCTCCGTGTGCCCCTCCCCACACTTGCTTGTGTGCTCTCGCTCTACAGTCTGCAAAATGAAACAAAACAAAACCATAAAGGACATTAGTGGTGACATTTAAGGAAATTCGTGTGTAGATACCATTAGTGTTAAATTTATTGGGTGTGATTGTGTATTGTAGTAATATAAGGGAATGTCTCTGTTGGTAGGAAGTAAGTACATGCTGCGAAGGTTTTTTGGAAGAGAGATATCTATAATTTATTTTCCAGTAATTCAGAGGAAGAAGTATATATAGATAGAAATAATGCAAATGTGGCAGAATGTTACTACTGTTGAATTTAGGTGGACGGGGGGGTTATTGTGCCATAGCTTTTTTTAAAGTTTATTTAAATCTAAAATATTTTTGAGTTTATTTTATTTTATTATTATTATTATTATTATTATTATTATTTTTTTTTTTTTGTAATCTCTACAACTAGGGTGGGGCTTGAACTCACAACCCCAAGATCAAGAGTTACATGCTCCTCTGACTGAGCCAGCCAGGCACCCTATACCATATTTTCAACCTTTCTGTAGGTTTCTGTAGGTTTAGAATTTCTCAAAAATAAAAAAAGGGTAGAACACAAACATATGATAAGGTCAAGAGCTGGAGAGTCTAACTCTTTGACTTAGCCCTTTAATTGAAGGCTCCAACTTCATTCAGTGTTGTATGTGAGATGATAGTTTCTTAAGAAAAACCTTCAGTGGAGGGTATTATGCTAAGTGAAATAAGTCAATCAGAGAAAGACAATTATATGATCTCACTGATGCCAGGAATTTGAGAAACAAGATAGAGGGTCACAGGGAAAAGGAGGGAAAAATGAAACAAGATGAAACCAGAGAGGGAGAGAAACCATAAAGAAGACTCTTAATCTCAGGAAACTGAGGGTTGCTGGAGTGAAAGGGGGTGGGAGGAAATAGGGTGGCTGGGTGATGGACATTGGTGAGGGTATGTGCTGTGGTGAGTGCTGTGAGTTGTGTAAGACTGATGATTTGCAGACCTGTACCTCTGAAGCAAATAATACATTATATGTTAATTTAAAAAAAAAGAAAAAAAAAAGAAAAACCTCCAGTGAAGTTTGTTGATGTTTCTAAAGTACCTAAGGTGTTAGATAATTCTGTGAAGAAAATGTAATTTTTCCTGAGTTATAGGTATGGTGAGATTAAATAAGTAAATATGCTACTTCCAGTCGCCTTCTGGAAATGAAAGGATTATTCTGGGTAGTTGAGTATTTCAGATGACTAAAATGTCTGTGTGTGTGTGGTGGTGGTGGTGGGGGGGGTGTCTTAAAATCTCTTTTAATCCTAAAACTTATTTTGGCAACTGAAGTTTACTAAAGTGTCTTTTTGAAGAGCAAATACCTGAATAAGTTTAGTACTGATGAAATTCAACTTCCAAAATCATTTATATAGGGTAATACTACTTTTCTCAGACATCAGCAGAATATTATCTCATTCATGTAAGCAAACTTTCTAAAGTATTAAAGCTTACTTCTTTTAAGTACCAAAATATTAGAAATTAAGATAACTTTGAAGGTAGTCTTCCAATATAGTGAATATTTACCCACTTTAATTCTATAGTGTTAATTGTTTTGGGGTTTGAAAGGCCTACATTTACCTTTTGCTTCTGCCATTGTGTCCCTAGGCAAGGGATACAGTTAGTCTCATTTTCTTCATCTGTAAAATAGAAATACATATCATGAATAAGATAATATGTAAAGCACATGAAATACTAGGTGTGAAGTAAATGTTAGTTCCTTTTTGTTTTATTTTAAAAATCTTATTATAAAATAAAATATGGATACAGAAAAGTACACACAACAAATGTATAGTTGAGTGAATTATGAGGCATGTGTGCTTTTTATCCAAAATATTGTAAGGTTTGTTTTCTTTAAAGCCCAGTAATTTGTTAAGGATATATGTTGGTACAGGGAAGATTAGCATGGTCCCTGTGCAAGGATGACCGCAAATTTGTGAAGCAGTCCATATTTTTCCGTTTGCAGCTATGTGGATGACGCTAGAGAGTATTATGCTAAGCAAAATAAGAGAAGACAAATACATACGATTTCACTCTTATGTGGAATTTAAGAAACAAAACAAATGAGCGAAAGGGGAAAAAAGAAAGGCAAACCAAGAAACAGACTCTTAGACTCTTGAGATTGGTCATTCTGGGTTCATAGTCTAATTTTGATTCATAATCTTTTATGCCTCGTATAATTTTCTTAATATCTTTTAGTTCACTTAGAAATTATACTTTCCAGTTTTGATCTGTTGTTTCCCTTTTTGGCTTGCTCTTGTAGAGATGTTTTTATTCCTTATTCTCTCTTTTTTATTTTGAGTAACTTTGTATGGGATTTGACTTCTAAAATTTTTTTCTCTTGTATGTGAATATAATTTTGCTGAGTTTTTAGAAGCAATTTCAATTCAGATAACTTTTATGGCTTTATAGAGCCCCCTCCTCCGTTAAAGTTATGGCAGCTTGTTTTCTGAGGATTCCTTGCTCTAATTCTTCCCCCTATTTTAATTAATTAATTAATTAATTTTATTTATTTATTTGATAGAGAACTAGCCAGGGAGAGAGGGAACACAAGCAGGGCGAGTAGGAGAGGGAGAAGCAGGCCTCTCATTGATCAGGGAGCCCCATGCTGGGCTCAATCCCAGGACCCTGGGATCATGATCTGAGCTGAAGGCAGATGCTTAGTGACTGAGCACCCAAGCGCCCCTCTTCCAGCTATTTTAGTTTGACCCTTCTATTTCCTTCTTCCTTGCCCTTGTCCTGCTTAATTTTGATTCTGCCCCTAGCAGTTGGTCCTCATTTGTGAGCCTTGTTCTAGAAGGGAACCTGGTCCATTAGTTGAGGAGGTTCATGGGGATTAAACTCCTTCCATCCCTTTAAGCCTTACTTTGGGTCTCCTGCTACCCATTGTACTATTGGGTATGCACACCTTCTCCCAGTGCAACTGCTGTAGTTGAATGGACCCCTGTGCTTTCTTTTCTTTTCTTTTTTAAAAATAAAGATTTATTTATTTATTTGAGAGAGTGTGCATGTGTAGGGGGAGGGGCAGAGTGAGAAATCTTTGAGCAGACTCCCCACTTGAGTCTGTATCCCAAATTGGGACTTAATCTTAGGGCCCTGAGATCATGACCTGAGCTGAAAACAAAAGTCAGGCACTTAACTGACTGAGCCACCTGCCGCCCTGACCCCTGTGCTTTTTACTGAGTACCTGTTTGACTATCTTGGAATTCTTTTCTCAGAGTTATTCAGTGAAACTGGGTTGTTTCCCACCCAAATGCTGTTACACTGCAGTTTGTAATAATGGTAGTTTATTCCAACCAGATTGATTTGGGGAGATAAATTGTCATTTAGTTTTTGGTTTTGCTGTCTAGTTGTTCAGTGATACATGGAAATTCAGGAAGATCCCAAAATGATTCCATCTCCATCTTAGGATAATCTGTCAGATTCTTTTGCCTTATTTGTTAAATTAGGGTACTGATATGGTTTGTTTTCTTAATATTGTTTATTAATGTCTTAAAAGTTACGTTTATGAACATCTTTTACTTTTTAAAAAAATTAAAAAAAATTTATCTATTTAAGATTTTATTTATTTATTTGACAGAGAGACAGCGAGAGAGGGAACACAAGCAGGGGGATTGGGAGGGGAAGAAGCAAGCTCTTGGCTGAGCAGAGAGACAGATGCAAGGCTCATCCCAGGACCCTGGGCAGACGCCTAGAGACTGAGCCACCCAGGCACCCCCATTATTTACTTTATTATGATGACTTGAGTCAGTTGAGAGGGGTGTGAACCTTTTAGGCTTTTGTGTTTCTTTTTCTTTTAAGGATTTTATTTTTAGGTAACCTCTACAACCTAAGACCAAGAGTTGCGTACCCTACAGATTGAGCCAGCCAGGTATCCCTGTGTTTACTTTTTAATTGTATACATAATAGATTTTTCTGTTGTGTAGTGTTGAATTTTGTTTATCTCTACTATTGAAGTGACTAACAGTTTCTTTTCTCATTAGGGTCCTTTTTCTAATCTGTTAAGGTTTGGAAGTCTATCAAACTTTATAAATCTGAAGTAGGAGTAAATGGAGTCTAGGTTTTGAGGGAAAGGAACTTTTGCTTACGTTACGGGTGACCTTTTTGCTTTTTCCCCCTGAGTCGTTGAAGTTTGTGCCAGATAGGCAAGTTGATGGCTGAGGTAGAAAGAATGTGCCAAGGATTCAGTATTTCCTCAATGACCTCTGATGTCATATGATTGAACATTTTCAAAAACTGGTGAGAAAACAGTTATGTTTTTCTTTAAAAATTCAATTAAGTAAAAATAAGTTGATTCAAAGAAATACAGACAACAGTCTTCACTACATAATAGTAGAATGACCATAAAAATGATTGTGCAAGCTGAAACCAGGAGAAGTAATTTATTTCTTTCTTTTTAGAGAGAGAGAGAGAGCATGTGCATGTGCACGCGTGCATTTGCACACATGCAGAAGAGTTGGGGGAGGGGCAGAGGGAGAATCTTCAAGCAGAACCCTTGCTGAGTGTGGAGCCTGATGCAGGCTTGATCTCACGACCTATGAGATCATGACGTGCGCTGACCCTAGGAGTCCGACGTGTAACTGACTGAGCCACCCAGGCACCCTGAAAATCTTAAGCAGGCTCCTTGCCCAGCACAGAGCACGTTGCAGGATTCAGTCTCACCACCTTGACATCATGACATCGTGAGGTGAAATCAAGATTTGGATGCTTAGAGGCACCTGGGTGGCTCAGTCAGTTGAACATCTGCCTTTGGCTCCTATCTGGGATCAAGTTCCACATTGGGCTGCCTGCTCCACGGGGAGCCTGCTTCTCCCTCTCCCTCTGCCTGCTGCTCCCCCTGCTTTTGTGCACTCTCTCTCTCAAATAAATAAATAAAATCTTAAAAAAGTCTCTGATGACTAACTGAGCCACCCGGGTGCTCATCATGCAAAGCAATTTTAATCAGTGGAAAGATTACGATGTTTGCGACCTTTCAAATATTTCATTAAAACATTAAATCTTCCTGTTAATTATACAAGTATAGAGAAATAAAATACTGTAACTGTTTAGTATAAGTTAAAACACAGTGAGAATTGTTTTCTTTGTGAAATATGAATCAAGAGTAGTTTGAATAGTGCTTTCCTTTGCATCTTTTCTATGCCTTGTTGGCTTTTGACTTTTTATTCTTTACGATTGAAATGTCATGAAATATGTCCAAGAGTTTTTTTTTTTTTTTTTTTTTTTAAAGATTTTATTTATTTACTTTTGATAGAGAGAGAGCACAAGTGGGGTCAGGGCCAGAGGGAGAAGCAGGCTCCCAACTGTGGGAACTGATCCCAGACCCTGAGATCATGACCCGAGCCAAAGGCAGACACTTAACCAACTGAGTCACCCAGGCGCCCTTCCAAGAGTTTCTTTAATGTGAAGGATTTTCCTGGAGTTACTTTCTCTGGGACATTGTAATCCTTTTCATCACAGTTGCTTTGTCCATTGATAATTGATAAGTTAACGAAGTTCCTCTGGCTGCACATTTAGAGGCACTCAAACCACAGCAGTGTCAGCACTGCCATGGCCCGCAATTTCTTCTGTAACTTCATTCACAGTGGATTCATATTTCACTTCCAGTGTAAAAGTTTTCATTTTTTTGCTGTACTTTCATTTTTGTTGGTCTACCCCCACTTTGGATTATTCATAGGTGTAAAATGTCATGTGGATTTATCACTGGGCAACAAGTAGTTAATACAGCTGTTCTCTGGCTATTTGTTTTCTAGTATCCAATTGCAGTAAACTCTAAAAGAAAGGACACATTGATCATTGACCATCATATTTGTTATTTATGTGGTGGTTTATGGATTGAAGAGCTGATAGCGAAATTTGTACTTAGTGTAATTACAGCTAATATATGGTAACTGAAATTTGAGCCTTGTTACAGACTGATATTAGTTAACTAACCTTGATATAAACTGTGATAACTGAAATTTATTCATGTCAGAATCATGCAAAGTGAGAACTCTGCCTACAATGTAAAAAACAAAAACAGGTTGTACTGATTTGGCAAAAACTTTGACAGTAATAAAGGAACTGAAATCTGAGAAATTTACATACTAACAAAGTAGTCCTTCAAAAACACTCTTTAAAAATTTTTAAGTAATCTCTATAGCCAACATGGGGCTCAAACTACAACTATGAGATCAAGAGTCATGTGCTCCATCGATCAAGCCAACCAGGCTCCCCAAAACTTTCTTTCTTTGCTCTGCTCCCCACTTCTCCTCCTGCCTTCTTTTCCTCCACTAGACATGGAGCTCCCTGTAGGACTTGACCTCCCTATCCTGATATCAAGACCTGAGCTGAGATTAAGAGTTGGACACTTAACTGAGCCATCCAGGCACCCCAACACTTTCTATTCTTTATAAAAAAAAAAATAGATTAAGATTAAGGAATTTTAGATAAATTCTTTAAAGAGTAGTATGTGCGTTTGTGTGTAGACTAAGGACAAAGGTTTGAAAGGAAAAAGTTTTAGCATTTCTTGTACTCTGATATATTTAATGGACTTCTTTCTGTGATCTGATTTTTCTACACTGTTCAGTATTCATATGGTTGTGATCAGAGTAGTTCTTTCTGGCCTGTGGTTCGGATCTTCTCACAAATCGTCCTCTATAAGATAGCTGTGATTGTTGCTTTTTTCATTACTGTAGCAGAAATGTTAGTGATGTTGTGAGGTCTGCATTTATTTTTTCTCATAAATCGAAAAGGAAGAGGCATGGCTACAGATACATAATTTCAGATTTCAGATATGTAAGTATCTGAAAGACAGGTTTACGCTTTTTTATGTGCAAATTTTACAGCTGGAGGGGGGATCCCCAAAAATGTTAATTGTAAACATTTAAAACATACTGAAGAGTATGAGAAGGAAAAATTGTAGGTTCACCTGTAACTCATTGCTTAGACACAACTGCTGTTAATATTTTTGTGTATATCTGTTTATGTTTTTTCTTCATACTTGTATATATACATTGTTGATGAAATATTTTAAAATGGGATTAGATTATATGCTTCCTGCAAGTGTTTTTCCAGAGTACATACATGTTTTTAAAGTTTTGTCTTATGTAAAATGTACAAAAACAGAGTAGAAGCTAGCTGAAATGAAGACTGTATGTATCATCCAGCTTTGGTGATTTCAGTGCATAGGCAAACAGTCTTGTTTCATCCACATCTACCTACTCTTACAATAATTTGAAGCTAGTTCCAGGTAACTATTCCAGCACACATAATTAAAAATTTTACATTTTGCCAAATTGCTTTCCAGAAAAGCCTTATCGATGTATAGGTGACAGAGATAAGATTAAAAAACCTTTTTAAAATTCTAATGTTATGGGTTGGATGCATAGATATAGATATATACACACATACACATATATGTATGTGTGTGTGTATATATATCTGTATATATATAGCCTTTTCCTCTGGTAAAGCAAAAAAATCCTGATGAAGTGAATTTGAGCATGCTTATATTCTGGCAGCAAACTTCAGTTCCTCATCAGTATATCCCTCATAGGAATGCTGTGACTGTTATATAGGGTGACCATATATAATTCATGGTTCAAGCTAGGATGCTTTTGAGATTCAAAGGAGGCCCTGTTAGTAATAATGCCAGTATAGCAGGCATAAAATAGGACTATATTTTGGCATAGCTGGGTTGTATGCCTACCATGTTAGATAATATATCTAAGATGCTTTTATACATAAAGTGACTATATTACATAGTCAGTAAACGCTGGCTTTCATTAAAGTGTTTGTGTATGCCCACGAACGGATATGTATAAGTTAATAGTTTTTTGGTTCTGTATGTTTTTGGAGCTGACAGTGACCACTTTTTTTAAAAGGGGCTCTAATTTATATAACTAAGAGGACATTTTCTTTAATATTTGCAGCTGGAGAATGCTGGAGGAGACCTTAAGGATGGCTGCCACCACTATGAAGGAGCTGTTGTCATTCTGGATGCTGGTGCCCAGTATGGGAAAGTCATAGATCGAAGAGTGAGAGAACTGTTTGTGCAGTCAGAAATCTTTCCCTTGGAAACCCCAGCATTTGCCATAAAAGAGCAAGGATTCCGGTAGCCCTTTCACTTCTATTTTCTATGAGATTGAGCTTAGATTGTGGAATTTTTTATTTGCTTGAGCACTGAATTTTTTTTTTTTTTTTTTAAAGATCTATTTTGAGAGAGAGGGTGCATTTGAGGTAGGAATGGGGAGAGGTGGTGGGGCAGGGAGGGAGAGAAGAGTCTTAAGCCAACTCCATGCTGAGTGTGGAGCCTGACCTGGGGCTTTGTCTCAGGACCATTAGATCACTACCTGAGCTGAAACCAAGAGTCAGACACTTAAATAACTGTACTACCAAGGTGCCCTGGTCACTGAATTTTTTATATGAAAATAAGACATGAAATGGTTTTACAGAAAATTTTCTTCTATAGTTCTGATTAAAACAAAATTAAAGGAAATTTTTTTAGTTAAAAAGATTGCCTTGGTTTTAATTGCATAGTTTTAAGAACTTCTCATTTGAATATTTTATATTTTTTGGGCTTTTTGGGTCAGACTTGTATTTGGCTATTATGGTCATTCATTCATCCCAGAACATTTGACCAAAGGAATATATACAGTGGCCAGAATACCTAAATGAGAAGAATTCTGTGTTCACTGTGTCTCTTTTGCCTCTTATCCCAAGAGACTAAATTTCTTTTTTTCTTCTTTTAAAAGTTTGTATTTATTTATTTGACAGAGACACAGCAAGAGAAGGAACACAAGCAGGGGGAGTGGGAGAGGGAGAAGCAGGCTCCCCGCTGAGCAGGGTGCCCAGTGATGCAGGGCTCAATCTTAGGACCCTGGGATCATGACCTGAGCCGAAGGCAGAGGCTTAAGGACCGAGCCACCCAGGCATCCCCCAGGAGACTAAGTTTCTAAAATTATAAAGGTTTCTCAAGTCTAATATAAGGTCTAATTCAATAACTTACATACTCAGAACTAGTCAAAATGATAGCCAACTTATATTAGTTTCTTCCTTTAACAATTTCTGGTTAATGCTATGCATTTTCTCATGGAATTGATGCTCTTTGTTTATTAGAGTGTTATCAAAAGCAAACAGCTGCAGTTTGTAACTTTAATTGGGTCTTAAACATTAATGCTCTATTTCTTCCCAAATATAGTATATTTAATTTTTCTCAAAAACATAATTTTTTTCCATTAGAGAAATGGTTAACATTTAAAGGCTTCATAGACCTGTTTATCCTGTGATTCTTGTTTCTGAAATAGAGTGAATTGGAAAGCAGAAAAGACAGGTTGAAATTTAACTGTGTCGTAGTCTTAAGGCAACAGTTAAAAACAGTCGTCTCTTTTAAACTGTAGACTCTTTAAAGTAAGAAGGGACCCTTGAGCTTCTCTAATGCGACTGTCTCATGTTTGCCAGTGAGAACCAGTTTTAGGGAATCAAAAAACTGTGAGAATTCTGAATGGCCCTGTCATACCTAAGCTCCTTCATTCCTTTCACTCAAAAAAAAAAAAAAAAAAAAAAAAAAGTCTTCAGCAGACTAAGCCAGGCTAAATGTTTAAGAATAAGGTAGCCAAAGGGCACCTGGGTGGTTCAGATGGTTAAGCCTCTGCTTTCGGCTCAGGTCATGATCCCAGAATTCTGGGATCGAGTCCTGAATTGGGTTTCTTGCTCAGTGGGGAACTTGCTTCTCCCTCTCCCTCTCCTGCTTGTGCTCTCTCTCTCTGTCAAATAAATAAAATCTTTAAAAAAAAAAAAAAAAAGAATAAAGTAGTCAAATACTTGGCAATAGAATGCTAATTGTTTTTCCTACCACCTGATTATACACAATTCCTAGGTCCTGCTTGTGTCTTTCTGTGTTCTGCTTGGGTTCTTTCTGTGTAGGAGTGTAGGAACTATAGCCCTGTGGCTTTGCTTACTATAATCCTGCCTGCTAAGATACCTAGTTGATCATCCTTTTCCTAGAATATTAGTATTATGAGAGGAGAGACCTCTTAACCTACTTGTTTTTAGAAGTTTGACCTGCTTAAAATTCCTACCTGGAATGCCTTGTGGCTTTATTGGCTTTGTAATTGCAAGTTAGTTTCAAAATAATTGCAGGGTAGAACTAGAAGACTCAGAAAGAGTGATTAGCTTTCCTTGAGAGTTATTGAGATAAGAATTTTCATAATTGGCTTAAGTACTGCTTGAGTTTCATCCTTCACTAAGTCCATTCCCTTTTCTTTTTAATAGTCTTAAGAATCTTACAGTCCTGAGTTGTTTAGCAGATTAATGGGGGATGCTGGGCAGTCCCATGGTGGTTATCTTTTATAAAACTAAGTATAATATACTGAAATTCAGAGGTCTTGTTTATTAAGTATGTTTTAGGGAATTTAGGTTATGCATTTTTAAAGACCTGAGTTGCATATCTACCCTTAAGGCTAACTACACCCTTTTAGGATTGTTATCTTAAAGATGTTACATTTATCATCTGAGTTGGTTGTCTTTAGTTTCTTTTGCAGGAGATAGACTAACAAACATGATGAATAGCATAATTCAAGTTAGCAATACAAAGCTCAAAGAGTGGGGCCTTTGAACTCACTTGAATTGTTATATTTTTTTTAAAATGTCCAATCTTGCTGAATAATTTTTATGAATTTGACTAGTACATCATTCTAGATGTATTACAAGCCTGTAGTTTGTGCATGTGTGTATGCTTTTTTAAAGGTTTTATTTATTTATTTGACAGAGAAAGAGAGACAGTAAGAGAGAGAACACAAGCAGAGGGGGAGTGGGAGAGGAAGAAGCAGGCTTTCCGCTGAACAGAGAACCCGATGCTGGGCTTGATTCCAGCACCCCGGGATCATGACTAGAGCCGAAGGCAGCCTCTTAACAACTGAGCCACCTAGGTGCCCCTAGTTTGTGCATTTTTATATGGCAAGCAGCTGCTAATTATAAAGTGAATTGCCTAAATTTGTAAGATTTTGGTTAGATATTAAAATGCATTGTCCTTTAGGAATGTAGATAAATCAGGATTCCTGCAAAACTCAAATCTCAAATGAGTTCGAGGATACTTTAGATTAAGTGATGAGCGTAGGTATGCCTCTATTGTATAAGAGGGCATGTGTGGCAGACTGGGGAGCAGTAGTCTGAAGGTTCAGGTCTCTCTGTGATTCCAGTTGTTTGTAGCCATGAATGAAGGTCAAGTGCTGCTAGATATTTTCCCCATCTTCCTAAAGGAAACCCAGAAATCTGGATTTTTATGTAAAATTCGTAATACTAAAATGTTCTCAATCCTTTGAGTGTATGCTGAGGACCAGATTAGATCTGTCAGTGGCCACGTGAAGAGCATAGGCCTCAGTTTGGAGACTTTTCGTAATAGTTTGACTCCCAAGTTAACCCATAGAATGCTCTATAAATTATAATCTATTTAAGTTAGAATACTGATCTGGGTTCTGAGAGAATGACATATGGGCAAAATTCATATATCAGCTTCTTTTCCTGGGTCTCAAGTACACCTGTTGGGAGTGCTGGATAGGTTTTCAGCGACAAAGTTAGGTTATTTATATTCTGTGTCATCCAGGGTCTTCCTTAGACCTGCTCTACTCCTTGCTTCCCGGAAGACCTGTTTTCTCTGTCTCCATTTAGAATTTTCATTTCTCCTTCGTTAATGCAGAGGACAAAACAAATTCATGCTAAACCTTTACAGCTAGAAACATTAGTGTTTATGTATTTGAAGTTTGTACTTATTAACAAGCGAATGTTGAGTTGATGGACTTTCACACATTGCAGTGAAGCAGAGTACAGGTGATTGAGTTGTGTAGGAGGCTGGATCTGCTACAGGATACTGGAAACATAACAGAATCTTTGCATCTGTACTGAGTCTCCCTCAGTGCTTCAAGGGAGAGAGGGCATGGACTTCGGGATAAAAGTGAGCAGTTAGTGGATTCTTCACTGACTCTCTTCCTTAAATCCACAGTGCAGTTATCATCTCTGGAGGACCTAATTCTGTGTATGCAGAAGATGCTCCCTGGTTTGACCCAGCGATATTCACTATTGGCAAGCCTGTCCTTGGGATTTGCTATGGCATGCAGGTACATCTGTGAATTCGCCTTGAGAGTTGACCTGATTATTCTGTTTGTGATTCTTGTTGTATTAATATTTTCTGTCTTTAGAGTACTTCAGTTAATGGGTGAGCTAATTTGTGCATGTTGCAATTGTTTACAAATGTTATAGCAGTATGGCAGAACTGACCTGGGTGGTAATCTGTTTTTAGAGAATTAACTATATTCTGCATACAACATAACACCGTCCTTTAAAAAAAACTTAGACATTCAAATTTACATGTTACAGAAATAGTGCACAGAGCTCCTCTATATTTTTACTCAACTCCCTCACTGTTGACATTTTAAAAAAGATTTATTTATTTACTTTAGAGACAGCAAGCCTGCTTGTGTGCATGAGCCAGGGGAGGGGCAGAGGGGAGAGTGAGAGAATCTCAAGCTGACTCCGTGTTGAGTGCAGAGTCCCAAGGTTGGGGGGCGGGGGGGCTTGATTCCATGACCCCGCGCCCCGAGATCATCACCTGAGGCAAAATCAAGAGTTGGATGCTTAACCGACTGAACCACCCAGGTGCCCTCCTTGCTGTTGACATTTTTAACTATTTGAAGATAAGTTGCACACATGATGTCCTGTCACTTGTTGTATTTCCCAAGAACTAGGGCTCTCTCCCATGTAACCACAGTCCAGATATCAAAATCAGGAAGTTAACATTGATTCAGTTTTGCCTCTAATCCACAGGCAGCATTCACATTTCACTGTTTGTCTCCTTAATGTCCCTTGTAGATACTGTGTCCAGTCTAGGATCATGTGTTATATTTAGTTGTCATGTCTCTTTATTAGACTTCTTTATTTTTATTTTATTTTATTCCTCAGTCGTTTCTTCTTTCATGATCTTGACATTAAAAAAAAGACATTCCAGTTACAGATTATCCTTCAGTTTTGATTTATTTGATGTTTCCTCCTTGTTAGGTTCAGGTAATGTATTTTTGGCAGGGGTAGCTCAGAAGCGAGGCTGTGCTCTTCTCAGAGCAGCTCATTAGAAGGCACGTGATGTCAGTGTGTGCCATGACAGGTGATGTTAGTTTTGATTAGTTGGTTACGATGGTGTCTGCCAGGTGTCTCCACTGTATCGTTAATGAGTATGGATACCTTAGAATCGTATCAAAAACAAGAATAAATAGGGACTGAGGTCTAGGTATAAAACTATTCTTCTCTAAGTTAAGTGTTTAGAAACCTGTTTTGGCTGCTTTGTTACCTTTTTAGAGGAGTATAGGTTTATTGGACAAGTAGAATGTGATTACTGAGTAAGATGATAGAAAGATAATACTGAGCCAGTAATATGCTAAGTTCTTGCTTAGAATGATTTGTTCAGTAAGATCTGTTTCCTAAGGAGGTGGGAATAGAAATAAGTACATTTAAGAAAAGTTATCCCTAGTGATTGTTAAAAGTTATCTCAACTAGAAAATCATTTTGCTTACAATATATCTTACTTAACCATATCATCTGAAAATTGAGCTAGCTGGGATAGTATTCCCTGAGTAATATAATTGTTGATTGACATGTTATAGTATTTTGCCTTTTCTAGTGTCAGAAGCAAGGTAGTTTTTTTTTTTTCTTTTTAAACTCAGAATTCTCTGCTGTGACAAGAATAGCCAAATAAATGTAGTGACTGGATTCATTTGTTTGTGAATGATCTTGATCTCTTTCCTTTTGCCTACCGTTTTGCTTTAGCCTGTACTAAATCAGAAGGGAAGACAGGGTCAGAATACAAGTGGGATATCTAATTGTAAGATCCTAACTGACCAAATGGAATTGGTGTTAATTAAAATATCACCTTTTTAATTTCATCATGATACTCTGGTCCTCCCTAATTGATTATAGAGAATTGTTCATTAACTTTTGATTTCAGATATATGTGGCTTAAGATGATGTGTTCTTTTTCCCAATGACTAAGTTGTTTCAAGTCCTCGGATTGAAGATAATCTGAAATTTTAGTAAGCGAGCAAAACGGAGTCTTTTTTTTTTTTTTAAACAATATGGTTGAAATTGCTGAGCTTTAATATGAATATTGTACAGAAGGAGGCTGTTTAAAAGGTAGAAAGTGAGCAGACTGGTATATTTTCTTTTATCTGGCTCTGGAGCATTCAGCAAAGAAAAAAAAATAAAGATCAGTGTTTGCTTAGGAATGAATATTTTTATTGTTCTAATACATGATACAAAAGCAGAATATTAGGAATCACTCCTCTGTAAAACAGCTTTACCAGATTTCATTTCTTGCTAATTGTTCATTATAGTTTTCCACTTTGATTTAGAGGAAAATACTGATCATATGTGATGTATGAAGTACAAAAGCTACAACAATGGATATTTTCTTCTCTAGGCAACAAGCATTTTCTAGTAAAAGACTCTTTTTCTCTTGGTAAAGTTCTCTGAAAAGTGAAGTGGTGGGATTATGAATTTGACTTGGGTAATAACTTACTTTGGATATTCTTATATAGTATTCTAATGAATACATTTACTTAGAAGAGCCTACATCCTGATTGAGTTGAACATTGGAAACTGGTTGGCTTTTTTTTTTTTCCTTAAATATACCTTCGCCCTAGGATGTAAAGTTTTTAGATAATTTATTGATCTCCCATGCCAGAGTAGTCAGTATTAATCATGTAGCACAACTTAAGTTAAATGTTTAGTGTACTGAAAGGTATTACAACATTCTGTAAGGAAGAGTCTCACATATCTTTTTTTTCTGGAAAATGATGCTTAATTTAAGTGCTAGTGACTGTTTCTCCCTTTTTCCAGTCCCCTATGTAATTGTAAGGCCTCCCTCGTCTCTCATTCAGTAGAGATCTTATGGTAGCCCCAGGTAGGCCTACTCATGTTAAGTATGTAAAACCGTTTGCCTTCTGTCCTCTGAATTTACATATATTAGGACAATAAAATAGGCTGAATAAAATAAAATAAATATAATAATATAATATAAATAAAATAAAATATCCTTTAGATAATAATTGTCTTTCCATGAAATATTGGTGTAGAGGACACCCTCTAGCTAATATGCTGTTTTTAAAGGCCATTTCTTAGTGACTGTTAGTTGGGTAAGTTTAGCACCAAAGGTTTCATTCTAGTGTTTGCTTTTACTTCCAGTAGCATCCTGAAATTTTATTATATTTCAATTTCTTATGTACCATCTTTCCCATTCACTGGTGAGAGCCTTTTTAATAGCTTTCTGGTAATTCTTTTCTTTAGAAGAAAAAAGTCTGTCTTGCCCATTGCTCCTTTTATCTCTATATCCCCTCACGCAGAGTAAGAAATAAGAGTATTAGTAGAACTTTTGAAACTCTTTATATTTTTCTCCATTCATGTTGTTCTTCTCTTTTCTTACCAGAGGCAGCACTTTCCCTGAATTTTGTTATTCATTCCCTTTTTTTCCCTTTACAGCTTTATACATAAATTTATATCTCTAAGTAACGTATTTAGTTTTGCCCATTGACCTTTTTATAAATGAAATCCTGCATGTATTATTACGAGCTTTGGGTTTTTTTTTTTTTTTTTAAAGATTTTATTTATTTGACACAAAGAGAGAGAAAAAGCAGGGAGAGTGGAAGAGGGAGAAGCAGGCTCCCCGCTGAGCAGGGACCCTGATGTGGGTCTCGATCCCATGGCCCCAAGATCATGACCTGAGCTAAAGGTAATCGCTTAACCAACTGAGCCACCCGGGCACCCCATGAGCTTTGGTTTTAAGATTCATTCATGTTAATACATTTAATTTTAAGTTACTCATTTTCACTATTGAATTTATTGTTTAAATAGCACAGATTAATTATATATTTCACTGTTAGTATTGCTGATCTTTTTCATTTTTTGCTATCACAGACAATATTGCCACAAATATTTTTGTATTTGTCTTCTGGTGTTATACATACTCAAACTTTTCTCCAGGGTAACCTTGAGTTAAAATGCTGAATCTTGGCTTCACTAGGTTATATTTTCCTCTAATTTACATTGCCACAACTGTCTATAAAAATTCCTTGTGCTCCGTATCCCTGTCAAATCTTAACATTGTCAGATTTCTTTTTGTGTTTGCCTCTCTGAAGAGGTGTTAAATGGGATCACATTGTACTCTTAATGTTTGTTTTCCTTCTTATTGTAGAATTTGTATGTTTATTTGCCAGTAATACTGCTTTACTGTAAAGGCATGTTTAAGAGTTTTGCTCATTTTTCTGTTACACTGTCTTACTGTGTTTGTATATGCTAGATGCCAGTCGTTAGCCAATTATATATAGCAGATACCTTTTAGATTGTGACTTGTCTCTTCATTGTTGTAATTTTTTTTTTTTTTTTTGCTTTCTATGAAAGCATATCATAAGTGTTTATCATAAGTGTTTGGTTTCTTCTCACACTGTCTTACAAGATTTTTGTCAAATTACTTTTATTTAAAAGGGAATTTCTTTCCATTCTTCATTCTGAACTCTAAACCTTATTGTAAAACTGACAAGACAGAGGAGCTGATCTGATTGGGATGGTGGATCTGGAGTACTACATGCGTTTTCTTTTGAGGCATTTAGGACATTGGGTTTATGAGGAATCCATACTGAGAACCATTTCCTTAGGTTAAAGTAGAATATTAAAACAAAAATTTGAGAAGGCAAATTGTTTCATTATACATAAAGTTATCCCTTCCTCCCACAAACACAAGCTTAGCTGGTTGTTCAGCTCTTTGCATTTCAACCATAAGTAGCATAGTTAAGAACTGGAAATACACAGGAAAGCCTTCTTTTTTTGGGGTTGTTATTTATATATTTATTTATTTACTTATTTATTTTAAATTAACATGTAATGTATTACTTGTTTCAAGGGTATAGGTCTGCGATTCATCAGTCTTATACACTTCACAGCACTCACCATAGCACATACCCTCCCCAGTGTCCATCACCCAGCCACCCTATCCCTCCCACCCCCTTCTCCTCCAGCAACCTCAGTTTGTTTCCTGAGACTGAGTCTCTTATGGTTCTGAACAGGTGAGATAGCTTTAAATTTTATTGCAAGCCCTTGGCTTTGTAAAAGCATTTAGTTTAGATTTTGTGGACTTTTAGATTGTATTGAGTTCCAACAGTTTTACTTATCTTGATCATTCAGCTGTCTTCTAATTAAGAACAGCAAATTAAGGGAGGTAGAGTTACATAGGGTTCACTGAGTATATAGAAGAAAGCACTTAATTTTTCTTTTTTTTTTTAAATTTTGTTTATTTGACGGAGATCACAAGTAGGCAGAGAGGCAGGCAGAGAGAGAGGAGGAAGCAGGCTCCCCGAGGAGCAGAGAGCCCGATGCGGGGCTCGATCCCAGCACTGTGGGATCATGACCTGAGCTGAAGGCAGAGGCTCTAACCCACTGAGCCACCCAGGCGCCCCACTTAATTTTTCATTTAGTAACTTTTAATAACTACTTTGGGCCACATACTTTGTTAGGCCTCTGGGACTGTGAAGAGACCTGAAGACAAGGGGGAGAGAACATGGTCTGTTTTGGCAATTACACTAACTTAAATGGCTGGAGTACAGAATAGGGGAGAAGAAGAGAAGTGACTAGAGGCAGGGGGACTAGTTAGTCTGTAGCAGTGTTCCTAAAATGTGCTTCAGAAAGTATTTGATAACCTGAGTTTGGGTTTTTTGTTTGTGAAGTACTGGGCTAAATGGGTTAACAGGTTTTTTCCCTGCTGAACTTAACCCAACCTTTATTGCAATAACCTTTATTGTCAATGTCTTTTTTTTTTTTTTAAAGATTTTATTTATTTGACAGAGAGATCACAAGTAGGCAGAGAGGCAGAGAGAGAGGGGGAAGCAGGATCCCTGTGGAGCAGAGAGCCTGATGTGGGGCTTGATCCCAGGACCCTGGGATCACGACCTGAGCCGAAGGCAAAGGCTTTAACCCACTGACCCACCCAGGCGCCCCTTTATTGTCAGTGTCTTAAGAGGAGAATGTAGAGGGCAGCATTTGCTGATGATTTTGAAGGATATTCCACTGTGCATTATAAGAATGAACACTTATTTAGCCCTGTGCCTGCCTTTTTGTTGGAAGCTTGGTCAGCTTGTATCTTGCACGGTTATGGCAGGTATCTTATGATGTGGAACAGATATATCAAGATGAGTCGTGGTGATTATATCAAGGCAGAATTAACGACTGTAGAAATTTTGTGTGTGTTTATTTGGTGTTGGATGGGGCGTGTCGGGCACATGTGAATGATAAATAAGAAGGTTGATTGGCACAAGGAGGGGCAGAATGAAGAGATAATTTGATATAAGTGTCTGTAGGTATATGGAATTTATACAGATGAGTTTAATTGAAAGACCAGATTTTCTTGCCAATGCTCTCTCCATAGCATAGCCTCTGCAGGCTTTCAGACTGTTCCTTTGTGGCCAAAGGGTGGATTACTTGGAGAAATTTGTACCTGCTTAGTTTTAATACCACAGCTCTTCCTATCACCTGCTCTAGCTTTTTCTAAGCTCAGAGTACCTTTTAAAAGGTTTTTAAATTAAGCCCAGGTGTAAGTATTAAATGCCTATTTTTCACAGATGAATTAAAGTGCACTAAATGGAAAATCTGCCAGTATTTAATAGAAATTAACCTCAGGTCAGATTTCTAATCTAGTTTTGTTTTAAAACTATTCCTCTTAATAACTGTATAATTACATTTAATAATACCAAGTTATCTACATTTATCTAACTCTTTTATTTTGGGGGCATGAACATAGCAGATATCCTGCAAACAGGAATATAAGTTATTAAATTAGCATAATAAAATGATTGGGTAATTCTTTTTGGTTCATATTAAAGTCAACTTATTTTCTCTTTGAACAGATGATGAATAAGGTATTTGGAGGTACTGTGCACAAAAAAAGTGTTAGAGAAGACGGAGTCTTCAGTATTAGTGTGGACAACACGTGCTCATTGTTCAGGTATTATAAATATTTTTAGATGTGTAAGAACAGTTAGTAGAGTGACTGACTTAAAGTTGGGATTGTTATTCTTAAGAATTAGAGATTCATAATTCTTAGACAAATTAAGACCACACTAGTGGTCAGAGGTGTAACTGTCATATTTGTTTTCCGTTTGAGTGTCATGGTGGCAGAGGATGGTGGTGATGCTAGTAGGGATAAGGAAAGCACTTACGACATAACTTAAAAGCACCTGTGCATTCTTGGATCCCTGTTTGGGATTGCATACCATGATGCCAGCATTTGTAGTTTTTCCTTTTCACTCTTTGGAGTGTGATTCTAAACATTAATGTGCCAGAAGTGGCAAATGGGTAATGTTTTAAACTCTTGCATATACCAAATGTGTGTGTATATCTCTTCCCTCATAGTTTGCTCGGTACTTGGCAAACAGCCAATTTGTTGGAGTCATTATTAAATATATGTTATGTTTCCCTCCTTCTCACTTTCTCTGTGTTGAGCATAACTATACCTAGTGTACTATCTTTTAATAAAGTGAATGTATTAATTGATTTTTGTTCTAGGTAACAACAGATTAGGTGCTTTAGCTCTAATCTATTTAAAAATTGGTGGATGAGCTAATCACTAGTTTCCTGGAAACATTTATCTTCTGCTTGACTTAAAAAAAAAAAAAAAAAAAAAAAAAAAGGCTGCATTTTCATTCATTTTCCAGAGGACTAGAAGCTTTTTTGGTGGTGGGGGTGGGGGAGG
The DNA here is from genome assembly GCF_002288905.1 of Enhydra lutris kenyoni. NCBI lineage: Eukaryota > Metazoa > Chordata > Mammalia > Carnivora > Mustelidae > Enhydra > Enhydra lutris. Next base: position 33,533,004 of record NW_019154086.1, on the reverse strand, counting down.
GTTTCCGTGTTTTGGGTAAAGCTCATTTTACTGGCCTATTGATAGGATTACTCACTTGCCTTTTTTTTTTTTTTTTTTAATTTTTAAATAATTTCTGTGTCCAGTGTAGGGCTCAAACTCACACCCCAGAATCAAGAGTTGTTTGCTCTGTTGACTGAGTCAGTCAGATGTCCCCTGTCTTGCTTCATTTTGACTTAAATTTCATTTTTAATAATTTTTTTAAAGATTTTATTTATCCATTTGACAGAGATCACAAGTAGGCGGAGAGGCAGGCAGAGAGAGAGGGGGGAAGCAGGCTCCCCGCCGAGCAGAGAGTCTGATGTGGGGCTCAATCCCAGGACCCCGGGATCATGACCCGAGCTAAAGGCAGAGGCTTTAACCCACTGAGCCACCCAGGCGTCCCATAATTTTTGTTTTTTAAAAGATTTCAAGCAATCCTACACCTAAGGTGGGGCTCAAGCTTAGAACCCTGAGATCAAGAGTTGCATGTTCTACTGGCAGACCCAGCCAGGCACCCCTTAAATTTCATTTTTACTTTAAAATTACATTTCCCTCTAACTGCATTAAATGCAAGGTGATGTCAGTTAGTGAGCCAGTTACCCCTTTCTTTGTGTGTTAATCCAAGAAATTTACTTTTATCTATTTATAACTGAAGTATAGTTGATACAATGTTAGCATTAGTTTCAAGTGTACAACATAGTGATTCCTAAAGTCTATTATACAGTTACTTATTGTTATCATTTCTTTTAATTGGGCTAATTATTTTTAGTTATAGGTATGTTTTGTTTATTAACATACTTGTGCCTAAATTAATTCTTTTTTTTTTTTTTTTAAAGATTTTATTTATTTATTTGACAGACAGAGATCACAAGTAGGCAGAGAGGCAGGCAGAGAAAGAGGAAGAAGCAGGCTCCCTGCTGAGCAGAGAGCCCGATGCGGGGCTCGATCCCAGGACCCTGGGATCATGACCTGAGCCTAAAGCAGAGGCTTTAACCCACTGAGCCACCCAGGCGCCCCGCCTAAATTAATTCTTAATGAATAGTTTCCTCCAAATTGGACAGATAAGAAATTTTAAAAGCAAAGTTATAAACTTAATATCTGAAATGGAGATATCCCAGTTTATATACAAAACTGGCTGTGACTGGCTTCTCTTTAATTTTGAGGTAGAGCAAAAATAAGTATATCTGTTCAAAGATTCTTGTTTTTCAAGATTAATAAAGATGAATAAAAAAGCCATGGTGGCTCAAAATAATCTTATGAACTGAAGCTACTCATTACCAAAATGAACTTGAAATCCAGTGCTTCTTCCATTTCATAATGGAGAGGTTCTGCTTACATTCTTCTGTATCTAAAGTGACTAGTCTTGAAAACCATTTTAGGCATCATGGTGGTATGTTACTGCAGAAGCTTGATATCTAAAGATCTGGTTAAAATTTAAAGTTTTTCTGTCTTTCTAGTTGTAAAATTCTGGAACTCATTCACAACCTGCATTAATCCTAAGCAACAACGATGACAACACTAGTAAACATGAAACATCCATTTGGCTTTAATGTAGTTTATCTTCTTGCTTTATTTTTAACTTACTTTTTTTTTTTTTACTTCTCAATATTTAATATTCAGTCCTCTGTCAGATTTTCTCATAATGTAAGAAATATCTTTTTATGGTTGATTTGTTTGAATCAGGATCGAGAGAAAGTCCACATGTTGCATTTGATAAATGTTACTTATATCATCTTTAAACCATGCCTTTAACTCATTTGGCATGAGAAGTAGAGGTCCACATTGCTACTGGGTTGTCTTTGTTTCTAGGCCTTTTTAGTGAGTAAAGTTAGTCAGTATATATTCTTACAGAGAAAACAAAATCCGTGTATACTCTTAATTCCATTTAAAATGAAAGTTTATGGGTTTTTATCTTATAACTTTGATTTTTGTATCTCCTTACTCTAAGGCTGAAAAAAACCTCAATTCCTAATTATTTAATATTTGTTTTGACCTATAACATGCATATATTTATCCTATATATAGGTGTAAAATAACATCAGTGTTGGTACTATAGTTTTCTGATACAAAACTACCGAATGTTTAGATCTCTGAAATGCCTTTTGTTCTTCAGATAAATCCTAGTAGAGATAAAATGTTGAAATTATTATTTTGTAGCTTCTTGAAATAATTTTTTATGCATGTGGTTATACCACCAACTTTTAAATATATATTTTTTCAGTTTTCAATTTTTACAGATTGCCTTTTTTGAGATTTAGTACTCCTATTGGCTTTATTTATAATGCATAGAATAAATTTAAATTCTAACCGTGTTGCACTCCTACATTTTTTCTATTTTTTTGATTTACACATATGGTGAGTTAGTATTTTAAAGGAAAAGAACAAATTTTAGTTATAAGATGAATAAATTCTGGGGATCTAATAATCAGGCATGGTGACTATAGTTAACAGCACTGTCTTGTATACTTAATAGTTGCTGAGAGTAGGTCTTAAATGTTCTTCCACATACATAAAAAAATAGTAACTATGTGATGTGTAAGGTATGTGTTAACTAACTTTATTGTGGTAATTATTTCATTATCTATAGCAAAATATCATATTGTACATCTTTAACTTACATGGTGGTATAGATCAATTATATTTCAATAAAGTTGGAAAAAATAAAGCATAAGATCCCATTGACCATGTTTTTAAGATATTTCTGTGTTGTGTTTTATTTTTTGTATGTTTAGGGGTCTTCAGAAGGAAGAAATTGTTTTGCTTACCCATGGAGATAGTGTAGACAAAGTGGCTGATGGATTCAAGGTTGTGGCACGTTCTGGGAACATTGTGGCAGGTGAAAATTTTAAAACTTTTGCAGATTTCATTTTAAAAAACTTACCTGAAGAGTCTAAGAATATGTTTCTCTTTGAGGTACTGTTTCCTACTTTTTTATTTCTAAAAGTTATTGTTAATGTCATAGGATCAAATATTAATTTATGAAGGGAATTTAGTATTAGATTATTTAGAAGTCACTGGTTTCTCCGAAATACTTTAAAAAATGTTCATTCTAATAAAAGTTCTCTGGATGTAAAACACCACTTTTATGGCCCAGGAAAAATTTGAGAATTGTCTGTTTTTCTAGTGTGCTTTTTATTCATAATTGGGTTTTTAAATGCCTTTCTTAGGTATACATAGGCATATATCTTAGACATCTGTGAAACACCAGACTAAGCATTCAGGATGTTTCTCTGATGCAGGGTTGGCAAACTGTGAGCTGTGGGTCAAATCTAGCTTATAGACTGTTATGTTATTAAAGGGTTATAATAAAAGACAGGAACTGTATGCATGTGTCCCATAGAGCCTAAAATTTGTACGATTTAGTCCTCTGTAGAAATTTTGCCAATCTGTACTTTATTATTTTTTTATTTTTTGTTTTTTAAAGATTTTATTTATTTATTCGACAGAGAGAGATCACAAGTAGGCAGAGAGGCAGGCAGAGAGAGGAGGAAGCAGGCTCCCCACCAAGGAGAGAGCCCGATGTGGGGCTCGATCCCAGGATGCTGGGATCATGACTTGAGCCAAAGGCAGAGGCTTTAACCCTCTGAGCCACCCAGGCACCCCGCCAATCTGTACTTTAAAGCCATTTTTATTCTCTTCTTTTTTGAGGAAGAGGAATTGATTTTCTGGCAGTTTGTGATTTTTTGACTTGCTTATTTGAATAGTTGTTGTGTAAATAATAACCAATAATCCTGGAAGTCAGTAAAAAAAAAAAAATGGATTTATCAATAAAGTTCTTTTTGTTTGAAACACCACTAAACAGTAAGTTGAAATGTTTTTAAGATTAACAGTGGTAGAGGGCTTACGTATTTGTATTCATTCAGCCAATATTTGTGTGCCTACTTTGTGCCAGTAACATTTCCAGGTGCCAAGGGTAAAGAAATGAACAAAGTGGACAGAAATCTCTGTTCAGCATTCTAGTTGGGGGGAGTGATGGGACAGCTAATACACAAATACAGAATATGTCAAGTGTCAGATAGCATTTAAGTGCATTGAAAAGAAATACAGGAAGAGAAGAGTGTTGCAGACAGAGTATGTATGATTAAGGTTGTTACTGTTTTATATAGGATATTCAGGGAAGGTATTCCTATAAAATGATACTGAACATGAAGGAAGTAGGTGCTGACCCTTCTAGATATTTGGGGGAAGAAGAAATAGCAGTACAAAGCTCCTGGGATGGGACCGTGTTTGAGGAACAGCAAGGAAGTCTACATGGTTGGAAGAGAGTAGTAGAAGATGAGGTTAGAGAGGTTATCACAGGGGCCAGGACACAGGCCATTTGAGGCCACTATGAAATTGTTGGCTTTACTCATCATCTGCTTTCAGGATTACCTTGGCCATAGTGAGGAGAAAAGAGAAAGGGTCAAATGTAGAAGTAGGGAGATCAGCTAGGAATCTCCTGCAGCAATCAGGAGAGGAGACAGCAGTGTAAAGAATAGTGTGGTAGAGGTGGAAGTGGTCAAGAGTGATTGTTTTCTCATACAGATCTTGTACATATTTTGTCAGATTTATGCCTTAATATTTCATTTATTTGAAATTGTTTTTAATTTCAAATCCCACTTGTTCTTTGCTGGTATGTAGGAAAGTTGTGAGCTTTTGTGTATTAACCTTACATCCTACAACCCTGCTGTAATCACATACTAGTTGCTGGAGTTTTTCTGTTGATTTTTTTTCTTTCCTTCAGATTTTCTATACAGATGATTATGTCATCTGTGAACAAAGACAGCTTTATTTCTTCTTTCTCAGCCTGGATACCTTTGACTTCCTTTTCTTATTGCGTCATTTAGGACTTTTATTTGGTGTTGAAAAGCAGTGGGGAGAGGGAACATCCTTGCCTAGTTCCTGATTTTAGTGGGAAAATTTTCAGTTTCTATTCGGTATGATTTTAGCTGTAGGATTTTAGAAGATATTCTTTATCCCGTTAAGGAAGTTCCCCTATATTCCTAGTTTACAGGGAGTTTTTATCGTGAATGGGTGTTGGATTTTTTTTCAGATGCCTTTCTGCATCTATTGAATCAGATCATGTAACTTCTAAAATTGATAGAGGCTTATTGAAATTATCTATTATGTGAGTTTTGGTAAGTTGTCTTTTTTCAAAGAATTGGTCCATTTCATCTGTGTTATAAAATTTGTGGACATGGAGTTATTCATAGTATTCCTTTATTATTTTAACGTTCATGGGACCTGTAGTGATGTCTCCTCTTTCATTTCTGACATTAGTAATTTGTGTCCTCTCCCTTTTTCTTAGTTAACCTGGCTAGAGGCTTGTCAATTTTATTGATCTTTTCAAAGAACCAGCTTGTGCTGGTGGTGGTGGTGGTGGTGGTTGCTGTTGATTTCCTGTTTTCAGTTTCATTGATTTCTGTTTAACTTTTATTATTTCTTTTGGTTACCTTAGATTTAATTTGCCCCTCTTCTCTCATTTCTTAAAGTAGAAGTTTAGGCTATTGTGTTTAAATCTCTTTTTTCCTAATATATGTATTTAGTGCTGAAAATTTCCCTCTAAGCACTGTTTTTGTTGGTCTTTTGGTGTTCTGAGAGCAATTTCCAGAGTGTGGGGAGGGTTGGGGAGGGTTTCCTCACCAACAAGCAGTTCTTATACACCAGTATGGTATTTGAGCCGTCACTTCAGCTCATCTCAGTTTTGACATTCTGTACCCAGAGGTAGCATTAGATTGCATGGATTGAGGGCTGCGTTCCACAAGATCATCCCCCCTTCCCTACCCACACACTTTTCATACACTAGTTGCAAGCCCAGGCTATCACCTGTGCCTCTGACTGAGCAGCTGTTGATTGGAAGTTCCAGTGACCCCCCTACTTGGATTTCAGACACCAGTCAGAGGTCCAAGTTACTTATATTCTTACCAACTGGCTGTAAATCAGAGGTTCGCATCACCTCTTTCTCGGTTCAGTTAACTTTCTAGAGTGGCTCACAGAACTCAGAGAAACATTTACCACTAGATCCCTGGTTTATCATAGAAGGATACAACTCAGGAACAGCCAGATGGAAGAGAATGGAGAAAGACATGGAGCTTCCATCCCCTCTCCAGGTGCACCATTCTCCCCAAACTCCACGTGTTCACTAACCTGGAAGATCTCCAAACATCATCCTTTTGGGTTTTTATGAAGGCTTTATCACATAAGCATGATTGATTAAATCATTGCTTCTTGGTAATTGATTCATCCTCCAGCCCCTCTCCCCTCCATGGAGGCCAGGAGGTTGAGACTGAAAGTTCCAAGCCTCTAATCACATGGTTATCTCCCCTGGCAACCAGCCCCTATTCTTAGGTGCTTTCCAAAAGTCACCTTACTAATATGAGAGATACTGTTACGCTCTCATCTCTTAGAAATTCCAAAGGTTTTGGGATCTGTGAGCCAGGAACTTTGAGTGATGTTCTTTATGTAGACTAAAGTTTCTGACCATTATCATTTTCCTTCTCTCTCAAGAAATTCCTTTGTCATTTCTTAAAAGTCCAGTGTGCTGACTACAAACAGCTTCAGTATTTGCTTGTCTGAAAAAGTCTTTATTTTTCTTCACTTTTGAAGGATAATTTCTCAGGGTACAGAATTCTAGGTGGCTAGTTTTATTTTTTCCCCCCTCTCTCAACCTTTTAAAAAAATTTTTAGCTTTATTAAGGTTAATTGACAACATTGTAAGGTATTAAGTATACAATGTGTTGATTTGATATAGGTACACATAAGAAAAGGATTTCCTCATGGAATTAATTAATTAATTAACATCCATCTCCTCACATATTTGCCTTTTTTGTGTGTGATAACATTTAAGTTCTGTTTTCTCAGCAAATTTAGATTACCCAATACAGTGTTATCAATTACAGTCACCATATTATTAATTAGGTCCTCAGACTTTATTCTTACTCATCTTACAACTGAAAGTTTGTACCCTTTTACCACCTCTCCCTATCTCCCCCAGCCAGGCCCTGGTGATCACTTTTCTATTCTCTATTTCTGAGTCCAACTTTTTATTTTTTTTAAGATTCCACATATAAGCAATACCGTACAGTATTTGTCTTTGGCTAATTTCACTTAGCCTAATACTCTCCAGGTTCTTCTGTGTTGTTGCAAAGGACAGGGTTTCCTTCTTTTTAAAAGCTGAATAATACTCCATTTTGTATATGTATGTTATGTGTGTGTTTATGTATATAAATTTTCTTTATCCATTCATCCATTGATATACACTTAGCTTGTTTCCATGTCATGTCTGTTGTGAGTAATGCTGCAGTGAACATACAGACATCTATTTGAGATAACGAGTTCATATCCTTTGGGTGTATACATAGAAGTAGAATTGCTGGATCACATGGTAATTCTAGTTTTAATTTTTTGTGGGACCTCCATACTCTTTTCTTTAGTGACTATACCAGTTTATATATATCCCACCAGCAGTTTACAAGGAGTTCCTTTTCTCTGCCTCTTTGCCAGCATTGATCTTCTTCTTCTTCTTCTTTTTTTTTTTTAATAGACGTCCTAACAGGTGGGAGAGGACATCATTGTAGATTTAATTTCCATTTCCTGATGCCTAGTGATATTGAGCATTTTTACCTATGTGTTAGTCATTTGTAGGTCTTCCAAGTTTTTGTAGATCTATTCAAGTCTTTTGCCCATTTTTAAATTGGGCCATGGGTTGTTGGTTTTTTTTTTTTTTTTTAAGTTTTATGAGTTCCTTATTTATTTTGTATATTGACCTTTTAGTGGCTTGCAAAGATTTTTTTTCCATTCCATAGGTTGCCTTTTCATTTTGTTGGTGGTTTCCTTTCCTATACAGAAGCTTTTTAATTCGATACAGTCCCACTTATTTTTGCTTCTTTTGCCTTTGCTTTTGGTGTCAAATCCAAAAATCATTGCTAAGACATGCTAAGTCAAGGAGCTTTTCCCCTGTGATTTCTTCTAGGAGTTTTGTGAATTCAGGTTTTGTGTTTAAGTCTTTAATCATTTTAAGTTGATTTTTGTATATGGTATAAGGTAGGGATCCAGTTTCATTCTTTTGTATGTGGCTGTCTGGTTTGCACCATTGTTGAAGAATTACCTTTCTTCATTGTGTATACTTGGCTTCTTGGTTGTAAATTGCTCATACATACAAGGGTTTATTTCTGGGCTCTTGATTCTGTTTCTTTGGTTTCTGTGTCTGTATTTATGCCGATATTGTACTGTTTTGATGGCTATTGTTTTTTAATGTTTGAAATCAGGACATGTGATGCCTCCTGCTTTTTTTTCCTCAAGATCGCTTTGGCTCTTTGAGGTCTTTTGTGGTTTGATACAAATTTTAGGATTCCTTTTTTCTATTTCTATGAAAAAGCCATTGGAATTTTGATAGAGATTGAATTGAATCTGTATATAGCTTTGGGTAGAATGGACATTTTATCAGTTTCTTCTAATTTATGAACATAGGATATTACTTCATTTATTTGTGCCTTCAGTCTCTTTCATCATTGTCTTAGAGTTTTGAGTATCTTTCACCTACTTGGTTAAGTTTGTTCCTAAATATTCTATTGTTTTGGTGCTATTGAAAATGGGAAGGTTTTCTTAATTTCTCTGGTAGTTTAACTTACAGAAACACAACTGACTTTGGTATGTTGATTTGCTATTCCACAACCTTACTGAAATTGTTTATTTGTTATAACAGTTCTTTTGTTGAAGTCTAGGTTTATTTGAGATCTTTTGTTCTTGGTGTAATTATTAATTGCCATAAACTTCCCTCCTAGAATTGTTTTTGCTGCATCCCATAAGTTTTGGGTGTTATGTTTCCATTTTTATTTGCCTTTTTTTTCCTCTTTTGATTTATCCTTTGACCCATTCCTTTGTCAGGAGCGTGTTTTTTAATCTCTGTGAGTTTGTGAATTTTCTAGTTTTGTTCTTGTAATTTCTAGTTTTTTACCATTGTGGTTGGAAAAGATGTTGGATAGGATTTTAATCTTCCTTTTTTTTTTTTTTTTAAAGATTTTATTCATTTATTTGAGAGAGAAAGAGAGAGCATGAGAGGGGGGAGAGTCAAAGGGAGAAATAGACTCCCCTCTGAGTGGGGAGCCCAGTGGGGAATTGATCCCGGGACTCCAGGATCCTGACTTGAGCTGAAGGCAGTTGCTTAACCAACTGAGCCACCCAGGTGCCTGGATTTTAGTCTTAAATGAGATTGGATTCTGATATCTTTTGAAAGCAGAGACAAAGAAATTGCTGTTGGATTGCATTTGGAGTGGGGACAGAAGGGTATAATTGAGTTTTAACTCCCAGGTTTTTTTGTACAACCATCCAGAAAGTTTAAATTTCTGTTTACCTGAAGGGAAAGAATGCAGTCATGCAAGTTTGTGGATTAAATTCAAGATGCCAAAAAAAAAAAAAAAATTCAAGATGCCTTATTACACATAGGAAAAAAGGTATGAGTAAGCAGTTGTATATAGGAGTCTAGACTGTAGAGTAGAAAATTGGGCTGGAGGTATATATTTGGGGGTGTACCATCATATGGGTAGAATGTAAAGTTATGACAGTTGCAGATCACTTAATGTATAGAGAAGAGATTTAAGGGCTGAGTGAGTATTGGGCAACTTTCATGAGATGAGTAAGATGAGAAGGAAACAACAAAGATTAAGAAGGAGCAGACAGTGAAATAAATGAACCGAGAGAGGTATCCTAGAACCCAAGTAAAGGAAATTTGAGGGCGCATGGGTGGCTCAGTGGGTTAAAGCCTCTGCCTTTGGATCAGGTCATGGTCCCAGGGTCCTGGGATCGAGCCCTGCATCAGGCTCTCTATTTAGTGGGGAGTCTGCTCCCCCCTCTGCCTCTCTGCCTACTTGTGATCTCTGTCGGGTAAATAAATAAAATCTTTAAAAAAGAAAAAAGAAAATATGAGATTCCTTTGTATAGTAGAATGGGTATGAATTTGGGAGCTTGCTCGGCATGGTTTAACTACTTAACCAGTTATAAGTTTCTTGACATCTCAGAGCCGTAAACAGGGATAATGCATATATAGGTAAAACATCTAGTCTATCATCTTTTGCTTAGTAAATAATCCGTAATTTGTCAGAAACACATTAGTCAAATCCATGAAGTTACTTTTGTGGTTAATAGTATCTAAGAAAGGAATATGTAGAATATTCTGACAGGCCTAATACATGAGGATTTTCTAATACATAAAATTGATAGTTGCATATTGCATATGGAAGCCCTGTGGGACTGAGAGCCAAAATTGAGTTATCATTGTATTAAATAAAGTAATCATGGTGGAGAAGTGAAAGGACTATGAGGTAATCTCTGTAGAACCTAGTTCACTGTCCTATATAGTTCACTAATCGGTACCCAAAGACCTTTAAAGAAAAATTGTGGCTATGTAGTTTTTGTTTGTTTTACGTTTTTTTTTCCCTGTAGCTAAAAATGCACTAAGTTGTATCAGTTTTTACATTTATAGAGGAAGAAATTGTGAGGAATTAATATGGGTACTTAGCTGAGTCTTCCACATGAAAACATTTTTAATTTGTGATTATTTTCTCTATAAAGGTATAGCAAATGAATCTAAAAAATTATATGGAGCACAGTTCCACCCTGAAGTTGGCCTTACAGAAAATGGGAAAGTAATCCTGAAGAACTTCCTCTATGATATAGCGGGGTGCAGTGGGACCTTCACTGTGCAGAACAGAGAACTCGAGTGCATTCGAGAGATCAAAGAAAGAGTAGGCACATCAAAAGTTTTGGTAAGGAATTTACATCTGAAAGTCTACAAATTTATGTCAATAATGTTAGAACTCAGAGCTGGGTTCATCACCATAACCCTTAAATGCTGGCAGGGTGATCGGATGTTTTGTGAGTTGCACTGTTTCAGAGCGCTTTTTGAATTACTACATCTACTTTCGATAAAAACGATGTTTTTAAAGGTACTGATTTAAGCTGATAGTTTTTATTTTATTTTACTTTCTTGTTTATTGTATTCAACATGATTTTTCTTTTAATTTCACCTTGTAGGTTTTACTCAGCGGTGGAGTAGACTCAACAGTTTGTACAGCTTTGCTGAATCGTGCTTTGAACCAAGATCAAGTCATTGCTGTGCATATTGATAATGGCTTTATGAGGAAACGAGAAAGCCAGTCTGTAGAAGAGGCCCTCAAAAAGCTTGGAATTCAGGTCAAAGGTATTGATGAGTCCCCAGAAAAGTCTATATGTGAGGACTTACTTGACAAATCATATCTAGCCTATGGTTTGAGTGAGCTCATTGTCTTAACCAAGTACAGGTTTCAAAGGGTGCCTGGGTGCCCCAGTTAGCTCTTGATTTTGGCTCAGGTCATGATCTCAGGGGTGTGGGAACAAGCCTTGTCTCCTCTTCCACACTCAGTGGGGAGTCTGCTTGAGATTCTCTCTCTCTCTGCCTTTCATCCCTCCACCCCAACCCCTGCCCTTGTGTGCACTCACATAGGCACACACACACTCTCAAATCTTAAAAACAACAACAACAACAAAAAACACCCAAAGAAGCACAGGTTTTCCAATAAACTTATAATTATTTTACTTTTACATTTTAATTATCTGTTTCAAGATGGGTCCCAGTATAAATTTTAAAAATGAAATCAGTAGAAATTCCAAAAAATCAAATCAATAAAAAAAATCAATAGAATTACATCTATCATTCTGTTCTCTTCTATGCATTCATTCTTTTTTAGTACTCTTTTCCTATCCATAATATTATTTATGTATGAGAATTTCCAAGTCTTCCTACAACAGCTATGGATGTACAGATTACTTTACAATCTGAAAGGCTTATACAGAGAAGAGAAGTGAAGAGCTAGTCACTTTTTTTTTTCTAGTTTTATTGAGATAAGTTTAAGGGTACAGCATGATGATTAGCTTTTGCAATATATTTTGAAAGGATTATCCCAGCAGTGTCAGTTAACATCCATCTTATAAAAAAGAACATTTTCTTTTTATGATGTGAACTCTTAGGATTCACTCTTAACTTTTCTGTGAATCAACCAGCAGTATTAGCTGTAATTGTCATGTTGTACAATACAGCCTTAGTACTTATTTATCTTGTAACTGGAGGTTTGTACCTTTTAACCACCTTCTTCCAATTCTCCTTCTCCTCACCCTCCACTTCTGATAAGTCTGATCTCTTTCTATGAGTTTGATTTTTTAGATTCTATATATAAGTGAGGTCATACAGTATTTGTCTGACTTATTTCATTTGACATAATGCCTTTAAGATCCATGCATTTTATCACAAAGAGTAGGTTTCCTTGTTTTTTATGGGAAAATAATTTTCCCGTGTGTGTGTGTGTGTGTGTGTGTGTGTGTGTATCATCTTTATTCATACATGGATGGACACTTAGGTTGTTTCCATATCTTAGATATTGCAAATAATGCCACTAAGAATATGGGAGTGCAGTTATCTTTTCGTGTGTTTTCATTTTCTTTGGATATATCTCCAGAAGTGGAATTGTGGATCACATGGCAGTTTTATTTGTAATTTTTTGAGGATCCTCCAAAAACTCCTTTTTTTTTTTTTTTTAAAAGATTGAGTGAGTGTGAGCTGGGGTGGAGGGGTTGGTGGGGACACAGAGGGAGAGAGAGAATCTCAGGCAAACTCCAAACTCCACGCTGAGCATGGAGATCAATGCAGGACTCTATCTCATAACACTGAGATCATGACCTGAGCTGAAATCAAGTTGGACACTTAACTGACTGACCCCCCCGGAGGCCTCCAGAACTCTTCTGTAGTGGCTGTATCAATTGACAATCTTACTAACATTGCACATGGATTCCCTTTTTTCCACATCCTCGTCTGTGTTTATTATCTCATCATTTTGGTGATGGCCATTCTAACAGGTATGAGGTGTTATCTCACTGCAGTTTTAATTTGCATTTCCCTAATAAGTAGTGATATTGAGCATCTTTCTATGTGCCTGTTGGCCTTTTGTATATCTTCTTTGGAGATAAGTGTATTCAGGTACTCTGTCCATTTTTTGATTGGGTTATTTGTGTTTTTGCTGTTGAGTTGTATAAGTTCCTTATATATTTTGGATATTAATCCCTTGTCAGATACGTCCTTTGCAATATCCTCCCATTTAGTCGGTTGCCTTTTCATTTTGTTGATGCAAAAGCTTTTTATTTTGTTGTAGTCCCAGTAGTTTATTTTTGCTTTCCTTTCCCTTGTCTTAGGAGACATATCTGGTAATACATTGCTAAGGGGAGGAAACTAACAAAAGCAGGACTTGTGGGGAGGCTCAAGATTTGGAAACATTGGCTTCCCTGTGTGATGTGGTCCTCTGGGTGAGCCTAAAACAGATTGGTTGAAAATCTGAGGAGATTCTTTTCCTTAACAGAGGACTAAATTGCTGCTATCCCTCCCTATTGGAAGACTGTGGATTTATTCTTTATTTTTTTTTTTTTAAGATTTTTTTTATTTATTCATTTGACAGATAGAGATCACAAGTAGGCAGAGAGACAGGCAGAGAGAGAGGAGGAAGCAGGCTCCCCTTTCTTTCTTTCTTTCTTTCTTTCTTTCTTTCTTTCTTTCTTTCTTTCTTTCTTAATGCAGCCTTGGCATTAGTGCAGTATTTGCATATAAAAACTATTTTCAGGTGTTTTATAAGAACTTTTCTTTCTGTTCGTGAGGCATATTATCCTGGTATGGTAAATCTTGGGTTCACCAGGCCTACCTCTCCAGAGGTTAATTAATAGTGGTTCCTTTTCCCTGATGTCTTTCCTTTATTAGTTACCCCCTTAAAAAAAGATAAGTATGCATTTATATTTTAAATTTCTAAAGCTAGAGAATCAGTATAATGTGTATCTTAAGGACAAGGTCATAGAGAGCTAAGCATGATTATAGCCATTTTGAATAATTTTGCCTTGTATTCTTAAGTATTTCTACTATATATGGCTAGGGAAAGCAGAATCATAGTATGTTACAGATTGAGAACCTGCCATGGATGCCTTGGTGTTAAACAGTTTTTGTAAAATTTCACTTTAGGTGGTATTAAAAATTTTCAGAAGGACATGTGAATTAATTTAGTGCTGACAGGTTTGTGGGTCAGCTCAGCATTGCTGAGCTCCACTATTGTCACCTGTCTATTGGGACTACTAGGTTGATGGTGTTTTCATAATGGCAGACGCACAGGATGCAAGTAGAATCACCATTTCAGCCCTTATTATAGTGGTCAAAACAAATCTCATGGTTGAGCGCGGTGTCAAGAGTGAGGAAATACATTCTGCCTAAAACAAGATAAACTGCAAAGTCATATGAGGAATGGCATGGATATAGGGAATGGTGAAGAATTAGGGCCAATGATACAATGTTACATATAGAATATTAAAAACATGTATAAGTTGGGGCGCCTGGGTGGCTTAGTGGGTTAAAGCCTCTGCCTTCGGCTCGGGTCATGATCCCAGGGTCCTGGGATCAAGCCCCGATTTGGGCTCTCTGCTCTGCAGGGAGCTTGCTTCCCTTCCTCTCTCTGCCTGCCTCTCTGTCTACTTGTGATCTCTGTCTGTCAAATAAATAAAAATAAAGTCTTTAAAAAAAAAAAGTTGTTTAAAAAACATGCCTAAGTAGAGCAAAGGCTTTAAATATAAAGCTCCTAACCAGCTAAACAGATGTAAGCATGTGGTCAAACTTCTTTCCTATACATACATATACATAAAATGAACTGCTACATAACTGTCACCTGTATTCAATAATTGCACCTAGAATTTTTTATATATATCATAAAAGATTTAGACTTTTTTGAGAATTATATACCATGTACAATTAAAAAGATATGAACTAGTTTTGATATTTTTTAAGCTTTCTGCATGTTTAGTCTGACACTTTTAAGTTAGTTTTTGATCTGAGTTGTCTAAGAACTGTTTTTCCACACATCTCTATGCCATCAAGAGTTTTGATGATTCACCATTTCTTGAGAGTGCTCAGTTACTTCTGGAATTTTTTTCCAGGCCATTGATGACTCATTCTGCAAGTTTTGGTGCTAGTACTTCCTTGATCTTACCAGAAGATGTCAATGGAAGTTTTTTAGGTAGTAACCAGAATTCAGTCCTCCTTCAAGTGGTTTTTAAATGTTAAAGGGGTGCACTTGTCCAGTGATACTACTAGGGTAAGAGGCCACTATACTCTCCAGGGGTCTTGCTCAGTGTTTATAGAATACATAGAGAAGTGACATACTTGGTGAGTTATATAAAGCTTCAGAATATCTATTCTAGATGAATTTCAGCCAAGCTCAGCTATATTTCTTTTGCTTAATCCTTGGGGCATCTTTCTGCTTTAAGGGAAGTTTTCTGAGACTCCAGGGAATCTCTTTCCCTTGAGGGATTTTATGTCAAATTGTACATAACTATGGCCATGGCAGTGACAGCTGTGTCACTGAGCTAATAGAAAATTTAAGATATAGTGTGATTTTAGAGATGTCTGGCTTCTTTCAGTTGGCATGTCTGAGATTGATTTATCCATGTTGGGATTTTTCAGCTAAAGAGGACATTACCCTCTGTGGGATCATGGGGGTGTTTAAATAGCAATTTAGGTTAAAGATTAGATCAAGGCTTTATAGGGCTTGGAAGGTATTTTGGATTTAATTGAACTTTATTCTGAGGGGAAATCATTGTAGGATTTTTAAGCAGGGGAAGACTTAAAATCAGATTTTTTTTTTTTTTTTTTAACTTTTAAGCACATAGACTTGTTAATGAACTGATCAAAGTCTGGATCATCAATAGTGGAACAAAATGACATTGTGTCCTTGCCATTGTGTTTTATTAGGAAGAGGCATAGTTATATCACCAGTGTAAGATCGTTGCCAAAAGTTTGTCTGGAATCTAATCATAAGGCAGCAAATAGATCCTGGTTGAGGCATATTCTACAAAAAGCTGATTTGAATTTTTAAAAAAATGTCCATGTCCTAAAAGACTGTAAAAAGGTGAATAGATAGTTCTAGATTAAAGGAGACAATGACATGACAGTGTGAGTATAGAGTCTGTGGTTTTTGATAGGGTTGTGGAATTCAAAACAAAACAAAAAAGCCAGGGGCACCTGGGTGGCTCAGTTGGTTGAGTGGCAGACTTTGATTTGGGCTCAGGTCATAATCTCAAGGTCCTAGGATCAGGCTCCACCCTCAATGGATGGGGATGTCTGCTTCCGGATTTTCTCTCTCTCCGTGTGCCCCTCCCCACACTTGCTTGTGTGCTCTCGCTCTACAGTCTGCAAAATGAAACAAAACAAAACCATAAAGGACATTAGTGGTGACATTTAAGGAAATTCGTGTGTAGATACCATTAGTGTTAAATTTATTGGGTGTGATTGTGTATTGTAGTAATATAAGGGAATGTCTCTGTTGGTAGGAAGTAAGTACATGCTGCGAAGGTTTTTTGGAAGAGAGATATCTATAATTTATTTTCCAGTAATTCAGAGGAAGAAGTATATATAGATAGAAATAATGCAAATGTGGCAGAATGTTACTACTGTTGAATTTAGGTGGACGGGGGGGTTATTGTGCCATAGCTTTTTTTAAAGTTTATTTAAATCTAAAATATTTTTGAGTTTATTTTATTTTATTATTATTATTATTATTATTATTATTATTTTTTTTTTTTTGTAATCTCTACAACTAGGGTGGGGCTTGAACTCACAACCCCAAGATCAAGAGTTACATGCTCCTCTGACTGAGCCAGCCAGGCACCCTATACCATATTTTCAACCTTTCTGTAGGTTTCTGTAGGTTTAGAATTTCTCAAAAATAAAAAAAGGGTAGAACACAAACATATGATAAGGTCAAGAGCTGGAGAGTCTAACTCTTTGACTTAGCCCTTTAATTGAAGGCTCCAACTTCATTCAGTGTTGTATGTGAGATGATAGTTTCTTAAGAAAAACCTTCAGTGGAGGGTATTATGCTAAGTGAAATAAGTCAATCAGAGAAAGACAATTATATGATCTCACTGATGCCAGGAATTTGAGAAACAAGATAGAGGGTCACAGGGAAAAGGAGGGAAAAATGAAACAAGATGAAACCAGAGAGGGAGAGAAACCATAAAGAAGACTCTTAATCTCAGGAAACTGAGGGTTGCTGGAGTGAAAGGGGGTGGGAGGAAATAGGGTGGCTGGGTGATGGACATTGGTGAGGGTATGTGCTGTGGTGAGTGCTGTGAGTTGTGTAAGACTGATGATTTGCAGACCTGTACCTCTGAAGCAAATAATACATTATATGTTAATTTAAAAAAAAAGAAAAAAAAAAGAAAAACCTCCAGTGAAGTTTGTTGATGTTTCTAAAGTACCTAAGGTGTTAGATAATTCTGTGAAGAAAATGTAATTTTTCCTGAGTTATAGGTATGGTGAGATTAAATAAGTAAATATGCTACTTCCAGTCGCCTTCTGGAAATGAAAGGATTATTCTGGGTAGTTGAGTATTTCAGATGACTAAAATGTCTGTGTGTGTGTGGTGGTGGTGGTGGGGGGGGTGTCTTAAAATCTCTTTTAATCCTAAAACTTATTTTGGCAACTGAAGTTTACTAAAGTGTCTTTTTGAAGAGCAAATACCTGAATAAGTTTAGTACTGATGAAATTCAACTTCCAAAATCATTTATATAGGGTAATACTACTTTTCTCAGACATCAGCAGAATATTATCTCATTCATGTAAGCAAACTTTCTAAAGTATTAAAGCTTACTTCTTTTAAGTACCAAAATATTAGAAATTAAGATAACTTTGAAGGTAGTCTTCCAATATAGTGAATATTTACCCACTTTAATTCTATAGTGTTAATTGTTTTGGGGTTTGAAAGGCCTACATTTACCTTTTGCTTCTGCCATTGTGTCCCTAGGCAAGGGATACAGTTAGTCTCATTTTCTTCATCTGTAAAATAGAAATACATATCATGAATAAGATAATATGTAAAGCACATGAAATACTAGGTGTGAAGTAAATGTTAGTTCCTTTTTGTTTTATTTTAAAAATCTTATTATAAAATAAAATATGGATACAGAAAAGTACACACAACAAATGTATAGTTGAGTGAATTATGAGGCATGTGTGCTTTTTATCCAAAATATTGTAAGGTTTGTTTTCTTTAAAGCCCAGTAATTTGTTAAGGATATATGTTGGTACAGGGAAGATTAGCATGGTCCCTGTGCAAGGATGACCGCAAATTTGTGAAGCAGTCCATATTTTTCCGTTTGCAGCTATGTGGATGACGCTAGAGAGTATTATGCTAAGCAAAATAAGAGAAGACAAATACATACGATTTCACTCTTATGTGGAATTTAAGAAACAAAACAAATGAGCGAAAGGGGAAAAAAGAAAGGCAAACCAAGAAACAGACTCTTAGACTCTTGAGATTGGTCATTCTGGGTTCATAGTCTAATTTTGATTCATAATCTTTTATGCCTCGTATAATTTTCTTAATATCTTTTAGTTCACTTAGAAATTATACTTTCCAGTTTTGATCTGTTGTTTCCCTTTTTGGCTTGCTCTTGTAGAGATGTTTTTATTCCTTATTCTCTCTTTTTTATTTTGAGTAACTTTGTATGGGATTTGACTTCTAAAATTTTTTTCTCTTGTATGTGAATATAATTTTGCTGAGTTTTTAGAAGCAATTTCAATTCAGATAACTTTTATGGCTTTATAGAGCCCCCTCCTCCGTTAAAGTTATGGCAGCTTGTTTTCTGAGGATTCCTTGCTCTAATTCTTCCCCCTATTTTAATTAATTAATTAATTAATTTTATTTATTTATTTGATAGAGAACTAGCCAGGGAGAGAGGGAACACAAGCAGGGCGAGTAGGAGAGGGAGAAGCAGGCCTCTCATTGATCAGGGAGCCCCATGCTGGGCTCAATCCCAGGACCCTGGGATCATGATCTGAGCTGAAGGCAGATGCTTAGTGACTGAGCACCCAAGCGCCCCTCTTCCAGCTATTTTAGTTTGACCCTTCTATTTCCTTCTTCCTTGCCCTTGTCCTGCTTAATTTTGATTCTGCCCCTAGCAGTTGGTCCTCATTTGTGAGCCTTGTTCTAGAAGGGAACCTGGTCCATTAGTTGAGGAGGTTCATGGGGATTAAACTCCTTCCATCCCTTTAAGCCTTACTTTGGGTCTCCTGCTACCCATTGTACTATTGGGTATGCACACCTTCTCCCAGTGCAACTGCTGTAGTTGAATGGACCCCTGTGCTTTCTTTTCTTTTCTTTTTTAAAAATAAAGATTTATTTATTTATTTGAGAGAGTGTGCATGTGTAGGGGGAGGGGCAGAGTGAGAAATCTTTGAGCAGACTCCCCACTTGAGTCTGTATCCCAAATTGGGACTTAATCTTAGGGCCCTGAGATCATGACCTGAGCTGAAAACAAAAGTCAGGCACTTAACTGACTGAGCCACCTGCCGCCCTGACCCCTGTGCTTTTTACTGAGTACCTGTTTGACTATCTTGGAATTCTTTTCTCAGAGTTATTCAGTGAAACTGGGTTGTTTCCCACCCAAATGCTGTTACACTGCAGTTTGTAATAATGGTAGTTTATTCCAACCAGATTGATTTGGGGAGATAAATTGTCATTTAGTTTTTGGTTTTGCTGTCTAGTTGTTCAGTGATACATGGAAATTCAGGAAGATCCCAAAATGATTCCATCTCCATCTTAGGATAATCTGTCAGATTCTTT
This sequence comes from Enhydra lutris kenyoni, assembly GCF_002288905.1. Taxonomy (NCBI): domain Eukaryota; kingdom Metazoa; phylum Chordata; class Mammalia; order Carnivora; family Mustelidae; genus Enhydra; species Enhydra lutris. The sequence continues at coordinate 33,513,346 of NW_019154086.1, read as the reverse complement.
TGCCTTATTTGTTAAATTAGGGTACTGATATGGTTTGTTTTCTTAATATTGTTTATTAATGTCTTAAAAGTTACGTTTATGAACATCTTTTACTTTTTAAAAAAATTAAAAAAAATTTATCTATTTAAGATTTTATTTATTTATTTGACAGAGAGACAGCGAGAGAGGGAACACAAGCAGGGGGATTGGGAGGGGAAGAAGCAAGCTCTTGGCTGAGCAGAGAGACAGATGCAAGGCTCATCCCAGGACCCTGGGCAGACGCCTAGAGACTGAGCCACCCAGGCACCCCCATTATTTACTTTATTATGATGACTTGAGTCAGTTGAGAGGGGTGTGAACCTTTTAGGCTTTTGTGTTTCTTTTTCTTTTAAGGATTTTATTTTTAGGTAACCTCTACAACCTAAGACCAAGAGTTGCGTACCCTACAGATTGAGCCAGCCAGGTATCCCTGTGTTTACTTTTTAATTGTATACATAATAGATTTTTCTGTTGTGTAGTGTTGAATTTTGTTTATCTCTACTATTGAAGTGACTAACAGTTTCTTTTCTCATTAGGGTCCTTTTTCTAATCTGTTAAGGTTTGGAAGTCTATCAAACTTTATAAATCTGAAGTAGGAGTAAATGGAGTCTAGGTTTTGAGGGAAAGGAACTTTTGCTTACGTTACGGGTGACCTTTTTGCTTTTTCCCCCTGAGTCGTTGAAGTTTGTGCCAGATAGGCAAGTTGATGGCTGAGGTAGAAAGAATGTGCCAAGGATTCAGTATTTCCTCAATGACCTCTGATGTCATATGATTGAACATTTTCAAAAACTGGTGAGAAAACAGTTATGTTTTTCTTTAAAAATTCAATTAAGTAAAAATAAGTTGATTCAAAGAAATACAGACAACAGTCTTCACTACATAATAGTAGAATGACCATAAAAATGATTGTGCAAGCTGAAACCAGGAGAAGTAATTTATTTCTTTCTTTTTAGAGAGAGAGAGAGAGCATGTGCATGTGCACGCGTGCATTTGCACACATGCAGAAGAGTTGGGGGAGGGGCAGAGGGAGAATCTTCAAGCAGAACCCTTGCTGAGTGTGGAGCCTGATGCAGGCTTGATCTCACGACCTATGAGATCATGACGTGCGCTGACCCTAGGAGTCCGACGTGTAACTGACTGAGCCACCCAGGCACCCTGAAAATCTTAAGCAGGCTCCTTGCCCAGCACAGAGCACGTTGCAGGATTCAGTCTCACCACCTTGACATCATGACATCGTGAGGTGAAATCAAGATTTGGATGCTTAGAGGCACCTGGGTGGCTCAGTCAGTTGAACATCTGCCTTTGGCTCCTATCTGGGATCAAGTTCCACATTGGGCTGCCTGCTCCACGGGGAGCCTGCTTCTCCCTCTCCCTCTGCCTGCTGCTCCCCCTGCTTTTGTGCACTCTCTCTCTCAAATAAATAAATAAAATCTTAAAAAAGTCTCTGATGACTAACTGAGCCACCCGGGTGCTCATCATGCAAAGCAATTTTAATCAGTGGAAAGATTACGATGTTTGCGACCTTTCAAATATTTCATTAAAACATTAAATCTTCCTGTTAATTATACAAGTATAGAGAAATAAAATACTGTAACTGTTTAGTATAAGTTAAAACACAGTGAGAATTGTTTTCTTTGTGAAATATGAATCAAGAGTAGTTTGAATAGTGCTTTCCTTTGCATCTTTTCTATGCCTTGTTGGCTTTTGACTTTTTATTCTTTACGATTGAAATGTCATGAAATATGTCCAAGAGTTTTTTTTTTTTTTTTTTTTTTTAAAGATTTTATTTATTTACTTTTGATAGAGAGAGAGCACAAGTGGGGTCAGGGCCAGAGGGAGAAGCAGGCTCCCAACTGTGGGAACTGATCCCAGACCCTGAGATCATGACCCGAGCCAAAGGCAGACACTTAACCAACTGAGTCACCCAGGCGCCCTTCCAAGAGTTTCTTTAATGTGAAGGATTTTCCTGGAGTTACTTTCTCTGGGACATTGTAATCCTTTTCATCACAGTTGCTTTGTCCATTGATAATTGATAAGTTAACGAAGTTCCTCTGGCTGCACATTTAGAGGCACTCAAACCACAGCAGTGTCAGCACTGCCATGGCCCGCAATTTCTTCTGTAACTTCATTCACAGTGGATTCATATTTCACTTCCAGTGTAAAAGTTTTCATTTTTTTGCTGTACTTTCATTTTTGTTGGTCTACCCCCACTTTGGATTATTCATAGGTGTAAAATGTCATGTGGATTTATCACTGGGCAACAAGTAGTTAATACAGCTGTTCTCTGGCTATTTGTTTTCTAGTATCCAATTGCAGTAAACTCTAAAAGAAAGGACACATTGATCATTGACCATCATATTTGTTATTTATGTGGTGGTTTATGGATTGAAGAGCTGATAGCGAAATTTGTACTTAGTGTAATTACAGCTAATATATGGTAACTGAAATTTGAGCCTTGTTACAGACTGATATTAGTTAACTAACCTTGATATAAACTGTGATAACTGAAATTTATTCATGTCAGAATCATGCAAAGTGAGAACTCTGCCTACAATGTAAAAAACAAAAACAGGTTGTACTGATTTGGCAAAAACTTTGACAGTAATAAAGGAACTGAAATCTGAGAAATTTACATACTAACAAAGTAGTCCTTCAAAAACACTCTTTAAAAATTTTTAAGTAATCTCTATAGCCAACATGGGGCTCAAACTACAACTATGAGATCAAGAGTCATGTGCTCCATCGATCAAGCCAACCAGGCTCCCCAAAACTTTCTTTCTTTGCTCTGCTCCCCACTTCTCCTCCTGCCTTCTTTTCCTCCACTAGACATGGAGCTCCCTGTAGGACTTGACCTCCCTATCCTGATATCAAGACCTGAGCTGAGATTAAGAGTTGGACACTTAACTGAGCCATCCAGGCACCCCAACACTTTCTATTCTTTATAAAAAAAAAATAGATTAAGATTAAGGAATTTTAGATAAATTCTTTAAAGAGTAGTATGTGCGTTTGTGTGTAGACTAAGGACAAAGGTTTGAAAGGAAAAAGTTTTAGCATTTCTTGTACTCTGATATATTTAATGGACTTCTTTCTGTGATCTGATTTTTCTACACTGTTCAGTATTCATATGGTTGTGATCAGAGTAGTTCTTTCTGGCCTGTGGTTCGGATCTTCTCACAAATCGTCCTCTATAAGATAGCTGTGATTGTTGCTTTTTTCATTACTGTAGCAGAAATGTTAGTGATGTTGTGAGGTCTGCATTTATTTTTTCTCATAAATCGAAAAGGAAGAGGCATGGCTACAGATACATAATTTCAGATTTCAGATATGTAAGTATCTGAAAGACAGGTTTACGCTTTTTTATGTGCAAATTTTACAGCTGGAGGGGGGATCCCCAAAAATGTTAATTGTAAACATTTAAAACATACTGAAGAGTATGAGAAGGAAAAATTGTAGGTTCACCTGTAACTCATTGCTTAGACACAACTGCTGTTAATATTTTTGTGTATATCTGTTTATGTTTTTTCTTCATACTTGTATATATACATTGTTGATGAAATATTTTAAAATGGGATTAGATTATATGCTTCCTGCAAGTGTTTTTCCAGAGTACATACATGTTTTTAAAGTTTTGTCTTATGTAAAATGTACAAAAACAGAGTAGAAGCTAGCTGAAATGAAGACTGTATGTATCATCCAGCTTTGGTGATTTCAGTGCATAGGCAAACAGTCTTGTTTCATCCACATCTACCTACTCTTACAATAATTTGAAGCTAGTTCCAGGTAACTATTCCAGCACACATAATTAAAAATTTTACATTTTGCCAAATTGCTTTCCAGAAAAGCCTTATCGATGTATAGGTGACAGAGATAAGATTAAAAAACCTTTTTAAAATTCTAATGTTATGGGTTGGATGCATAGATATAGATATATACACACATACACATATATGTATGTGTGTGTGTATATATATCTGTATATATATAGCCTTTTCCTCTGGTAAAGCAAAAAAATCCTGATGAAGTGAATTTGAGCATGCTTATATTCTGGCAGCAAACTTCAGTTCCTCATCAGTATATCCCTCATAGGAATGCTGTGACTGTTATATAGGGTGACCATATATAATTCATGGTTCAAGCTAGGATGCTTTTGAGATTCAAAGGAGGCCCTGTTAGTAATAATGCCAGTATAGCAGGCATAAAATAGGACTATATTTTGGCATAGCTGGGTTGTATGCCTACCATGTTAGATAATATATCTAAGATGCTTTTATACATAAAGTGACTATATTACATAGTCAGTAAACGCTGGCTTTCATTAAAGTGTTTGTGTATGCCCACGAACGGATATGTATAAGTTAATAGTTTTTTGGTTCTGTATGTTTTTGGAGCTGACAGTGACCACTTTTTTTAAAAGGGGCTCTAATTTATATAACTAAGAGGACATTTTCTTTAATATTTGCAGCTGGAGAATGCTGGAGGAGACCTTAAGGATGGCTGCCACCACTATGAAGGAGCTGTTGTCATTCTGGATGCTGGTGCCCAGTATGGGAAAGTCATAGATCGAAGAGTGAGAGAACTGTTTGTGCAGTCAGAAATCTTTCCCTTGGAAACCCCAGCATTTGCCATAAAAGAGCAAGGATTCCGGTAGCCCTTTCACTTCTATTTTCTATGAGATTGAGCTTAGATTGTGGAATTTTTTATTTGCTTGAGCACTGAATTTTTTTTTTTTTTTTTTAAAGATCTATTTTGAGAGAGAGGGTGCATTTGAGGTAGGAATGGGGAGAGGTGGTGGGGCAGGGAGGGAGAGAAGAGTCTTAAGCCAACTCCATGCTGAGTGTGGAGCCTGACCTGGGGCTTTGTCTCAGGACCATTAGATCACTACCTGAGCTGAAACCAAGAGTCAGACACTTAAATAACTGTACTACCAAGGTGCCCTGGTCACTGAATTTTTTATATGAAAATAAGACATGAAATGGTTTTACAGAAAATTTTCTTCTATAGTTCTGATTAAAACAAAATTAAAGGAAATTTTTTTAGTTAAAAAGATTGCCTTGGTTTTAATTGCATAGTTTTAAGAACTTCTCATTTGAATATTTTATATTTTTTGGGCTTTTTGGGTCAGACTTGTATTTGGCTATTATGGTCATTCATTCATCCCAGAACATTTGACCAAAGGAATATATACAGTGGCCAGAATACCTAAATGAGAAGAATTCTGTGTTCACTGTGTCTCTTTTGCCTCTTATCCCAAGAGACTAAATTTCTTTTTTTCTTCTTTTAAAAGTTTGTATTTATTTATTTGACAGAGACACAGCAAGAGAAGGAACACAAGCAGGGGGAGTGGGAGAGGGAGAAGCAGGCTCCCCGCTGAGCAGGGTGCCCAGTGATGCAGGGCTCAATCTTAGGACCCTGGGATCATGACCTGAGCCGAAGGCAGAGGCTTAAGGACCGAGCCACCCAGGCATCCCCCAGGAGACTAAGTTTCTAAAATTATAAAGGTTTCTCAAGTCTAATATAAGGTCTAATTCAATAACTTACATACTCAGAACTAGTCAAAATGATAGCCAACTTATATTAGTTTCTTCCTTTAACAATTTCTGGTTAATGCTATGCATTTTCTCATGGAATTGATGCTCTTTGTTTATTAGAGTGTTATCAAAAGCAAACAGCTGCAGTTTGTAACTTTAATTGGGTCTTAAACATTAATGCTCTATTTCTTCCCAAATATAGTATATTTAATTTTTCTCAAAAACATAATTTTTTTCCATTAGAGAAATGGTTAACATTTAAAGGCTTCATAGACCTGTTTATCCTGTGATTCTTGTTTCTGAAATAGAGTGAATTGGAAAGCAGAAAAGACAGGTTGAAATTTAACTGTGTCGTAGTCTTAAGGCAACAGTTAAAAACAGTCGTCTCTTTTAAACTGTAGACTCTTTAAAGTAAGAAGGGACCCTTGAGCTTCTCTAATGCGACTGTCTCATGTTTGCCAGTGAGAACCAGTTTTAGGGAATCAAAAAACTGTGAGAATTCTGAATGGCCCTGTCATACCTAAGCTCCTTCATTCCTTTCACTCAAAAAAAAAAAAAAAAAAAAAAAAAAGTCTTCAGCAGACTAAGCCAGGCTAAATGTTTAAGAATAAGGTAGCCAAAGGGCACCTGGGTGGTTCAGATGGTTAAGCCTCTGCTTTCGGCTCAGGTCATGATCCCAGAATTCTGGGATCGAGTCCTGAATTGGGTTTCTTGCTCAGTGGGGAACTTGCTTCTCCCTCTCCCTCTCCTGCTTGTGCTCTCTCTCTCTGTCAAATAAATAAAATCTTTAAAAAAAAAAAAAAAAAGAATAAAGTAGTCAAATACTTGGCAATAGAATGCTAATTGTTTTTCCTACCACCTGATTATACACAATTCCTAGGTCCTGCTTGTGTCTTTCTGTGTTCTGCTTGGGTTCTTTCTGTGTAGGAGTGTAGGAACTATAGCCCTGTGGCTTTGCTTACTATAATCCTGCCTGCTAAGATACCTAGTTGATCATCCTTTTCCTAGAATATTAGTATTATGAGAGGAGAGACCTCTTAACCTACTTGTTTTTAGAAGTTTGACCTGCTTAAAATTCCTACCTGGAATGCCTTGTGGCTTTATTGGCTTTGTAATTGCAAGTTAGTTTCAAAATAATTGCAGGGTAGAACTAGAAGACTCAGAAAGAGTGATTAGCTTTCCTTGAGAGTTATTGAGATAAGAATTTTCATAATTGGCTTAAGTACTGCTTGAGTTTCATCCTTCACTAAGTCCATTCCCTTTTCTTTTTAATAGTCTTAAGAATCTTACAGTCCTGAGTTGTTTAGCAGATTAATGGGGGATGCTGGGCAGTCCCATGGTGGTTATCTTTTATAAAACTAAGTATAATATACTGAAATTCAGAGGTCTTGTTTATTAAGTATGTTTTAGGGAATTTAGGTTATGCATTTTTAAAGACCTGAGTTGCATATCTACCCTTAAGGCTAACTACACCCTTTTAGGATTGTTATCTTAAAGATGTTACATTTATCATCTGAGTTGGTTGTCTTTAGTTTCTTTTGCAGGAGATAGACTAACAAACATGATGAATAGCATAATTCAAGTTAGCAATACAAAGCTCAAAGAGTGGGGCCTTTGAACTCACTTGAATTGTTATATTTTTTTTAAAATGTCCAATCTTGCTGAATAATTTTTATGAATTTGACTAGTACATCATTCTAGATGTATTACAAGCCTGTAGTTTGTGCATGTGTGTATGCTTTTTTAAAGGTTTTATTTATTTATTTGACAGAGAAAGAGAGACAGTAAGAGAGAGAACACAAGCAGAGGGGGAGTGGGAGAGGAAGAAGCAGGCTTTCCGCTGAACAGAGAACCCGATGCTGGGCTTGATTCCAGCACCCCGGGATCATGACTAGAGCCGAAGGCAGCCTCTTAACAACTGAGCCACCTAGGTGCCCCTAGTTTGTGCATTTTTATATGGCAAGCAGCTGCTAATTATAAAGTGAATTGCCTAAATTTGTAAGATTTTGGTTAGATATTAAAATGCATTGTCCTTTAGGAATGTAGATAAATCAGGATTCCTGCAAAACTCAAATCTCAAATGAGTTCGAGGATACTTTAGATTAAGTGATGAGCGTAGGTATGCCTCTATTGTATAAGAGGGCATGTGTGGCAGACTGGGGAGCAGTAGTCTGAAGGTTCAGGTCTCTCTGTGATTCCAGTTGTTTGTAGCCATGAATGAAGGTCAAGTGCTGCTAGATATTTTCCCCATCTTCCTAAAGGAAACCCAGAAATCTGGATTTTTATGTAAAATTCGTAATACTAAAATGTTCTCAATCCTTTGAGTGTATGCTGAGGACCAGATTAGATCTGTCAGTGGCCACGTGAAGAGCATAGGCCTCAGTTTGGAGACTTTTCGTAATAGTTTGACTCCCAAGTTAACCCATAGAATGCTCTATAAATTATAATCTATTTAAGTTAGAATACTGATCTGGGTTCTGAGAGAATGACATATGGGCAAAATTCATATATCAGCTTCTTTTCCTGGGTCTCAAGTACACCTGTTGGGAGTGCTGGATAGGTTTTCAGCGACAAAGTTAGGTTATTTATATTCTGTGTCATCCAGGGTCTTCCTTAGACCTGCTCTACTCCTTGCTTCCCGGAAGACCTGTTTTCTCTGTCTCCATTTAGAATTTTCATTTCTCCTTCGTTAATGCAGAGGACAAAACAAATTCATGCTAAACCTTTACAGCTAGAAACATTAGTGTTTATGTATTTGAAGTTTGTACTTATTAACAAGCGAATGTTGAGTTGATGGACTTTCACACATTGCAGTGAAGCAGAGTACAGGTGATTGAGTTGTGTAGGAGGCTGGATCTGCTACAGGATACTGGAAACATAACAGAATCTTTGCATCTGTACTGAGTCTCCCTCAGTGCTTCAAGGGAGAGAGGGCATGGACTTCGGGATAAAAGTGAGCAGTTAGTGGATTCTTCACTGACTCTCTTCCTTAAATCCACAGTGCAGTTATCATCTCTGGAGGACCTAATTCTGTGTATGCAGAAGATGCTCCCTGGTTTGACCCAGCGATATTCACTATTGGCAAGCCTGTCCTTGGGATTTGCTATGGCATGCAGGTACATCTGTGAATTCGCCTTGAGAGTTGACCTGATTATTCTGTTTGTGATTCTTGTTGTATTAATATTTTCTGTCTTTAGAGTACTTCAGTTAATGGGTGAGCTAATTTGTGCATGTTGCAATTGTTTACAAATGTTATAGCAGTATGGCAGAACTGACCTGGGTGGTAATCTGTTTTTAGAGAATTAACTATATTCTGCATACAACATAACACCGTCCTTTAAAAAAAACTTAGACATTCAAATTTACATGTTACAGAAATAGTGCACAGAGCTCCTCTATATTTTTACTCAACTCCCTCACTGTTGACATTTTAAAAAAGATTTATTTATTTACTTTAGAGACAGCAAGCCTGCTTGTGTGCATGAGCCAGGGGAGGGGCAGAGGGGAGAGTGAGAGAATCTCAAGCTGACTCCGTGTTGAGTGCAGAGTCCCAAGGTTGGGGGGCGGGGGGGCTTGATTCCATGACCCCGCGCCCCGAGATCATCACCTGAGGCAAAATCAAGAGTTGGATGCTTAACCGACTGAACCACCCAGGTGCCCTCCTTGCTGTTGACATTTTTAACTATTTGAAGATAAGTTGCACACATGATGTCCTGTCACTTGTTGTATTTCCCAAGAACTAGGGCTCTCTCCCATGTAACCACAGTCCAGATATCAAAATCAGGAAGTTAACATTGATTCAGTTTTGCCTCTAATCCACAGGCAGCATTCACATTTCACTGTTTGTCTCCTTAATGTCCCTTGTAGATACTGTGTCCAGTCTAGGATCATGTGTTATATTTAGTTGTCATGTCTCTTTATTAGACTTCTTTATTTTTATTTTATTTTATTCCTCAGTCGTTTCTTCTTTCATGATCTTGACATTAAAAAAAAGACATTCCAGTTACAGATTATCCTTCAGTTTTGATTTATTTGATGTTTCCTCCTTGTTAGGTTCAGGTAATGTATTTTTGGCAGGGGTAGCTCAGAAGCGAGGCTGTGCTCTTCTCAGAGCAGCTCATTAGAAGGCACGTGATGTCAGTGTGTGCCATGACAGGTGATGTTAGTTTTGATTAGTTGGTTACGATGGTGTCTGCCAGGTGTCTCCACTGTATCGTTAATGAGTATGGATACCTTAGAATCGTATCAAAAACAAGAATAAATAGGGACTGAGGTCTAGGTATAAAACTATTCTTCTCTAAGTTAAGTGTTTAGAAACCTGTTTTGGCTGCTTTGTTACCTTTTTAGAGGAGTATAGGTTTATTGGACAAGTAGAATGTGATTACTGAGTAAGATGATAGAAAGATAATACTGAGCCAGTAATATGCTAAGTTCTTGCTTAGAATGATTTGTTCAGTAAGATCTGTTTCCTAAGGAGGTGGGAATAGAAATAAGTACATTTAAGAAAAGTTATCCCTAGTGATTGTTAAAAGTTATCTCAACTAGAAAATCATTTTGCTTACAATATATCTTACTTAACCATATCATCTGAAAATTGAGCTAGCTGGGATAGTATTCCCTGAGTAATATAATTGTTGATTGACATGTTATAGTATTTTGCCTTTTCTAGTGTCAGAAGCAAGGTAGTTTTTTTTTTTTCTTTTTAAACTCAGAATTCTCTGCTGTGACAAGAATAGCCAAATAAATGTAGTGACTGGATTCATTTGTTTGTGAATGATCTTGATCTCTTTCCTTTTGCCTACCGTTTTGCTTTAGCCTGTACTAAATCAGAAGGGAAGACAGGGTCAGAATACAAGTGGGATATCTAATTGTAAGATCCTAACTGACCAAATGGAATTGGTGTTAATTAAAATATCACCTTTTTAATTTCATCATGATACTCTGGTCCTCCCTAATTGATTATAGAGAATTGTTCATTAACTTTTGATTTCAGATATATGTGGCTTAAGATGATGTGTTCTTTTTCCCAATGACTAAGTTGTTTCAAGTCCTCGGATTGAAGATAATCTGAAATTTTAGTAAGCGAGCAAAACGGAGTCTTTTTTTTTTTTTTTAAACAATATGGTTGAAATTGCTGAGCTTTAATATGAATATTGTACAGAAGGAGGCTGTTTAAAAGGTAGAAAGTGAGCAGACTGGTATATTTTCTTTTATCTGGCTCTGGAGCATTCAGCAAAGAAAAAAAAATAAAGATCAGTGTTTGCTTAGGAATGAATATTTTTATTGTTCTAATACATGATACAAAAGCAGAATATTAGGAATCACTCCTCTGTAAAACAGCTTTACCAGATTTCATTTCTTGCTAATTGTTCATTATAGTTTTCCACTTTGATTTAGAGGAAAATACTGATCATATGTGATGTATGAAGTACAAAAGCTACAACAATGGATATTTTCTTCTCTAGGCAACAAGCATTTTCTAGTAAAAGACTCTTTTTCTCTTGGTAAAGTTCTCTGAAAAGTGAAGTGGTGGGATTATGAATTTGACTTGGGTAATAACTTACTTTGGATATTCTTATATAGTATTCTAATGAATACATTTACTTAGAAGAGCCTACATCCTGATTGAGTTGAACATTGGAAACTGGTTGGCTTTTTTTTTTTTCCTTAAATATACCTTCGCCCTAGGATGTAAAGTTTTTAGATAATTTATTGATCTCCCATGCCAGAGTAGTCAGTATTAATCATGTAGCACAACTTAAGTTAAATGTTTAGTGTACTGAAAGGTATTACAACATTCTGTAAGGAAGAGTCTCACATATCTTTTTTTTCTGGAAAATGATGCTTAATTTAAGTGCTAGTGACTGTTTCTCCCTTTTTCCAGTCCCCTATGTAATTGTAAGGCCTCCCTCGTCTCTCATTCAGTAGAGATCTTATGGTAGCCCCAGGTAGGCCTACTCATGTTAAGTATGTAAAACCGTTTGCCTTCTGTCCTCTGAATTTACATATATTAGGACAATAAAATAGGCTGAATAAAATAAAATAAATATAATAATATAATATAAATAAAATAAAATATCCTTTAGATAATAATTGTCTTTCCATGAAATATTGGTGTAGAGGACACCCTCTAGCTAATATGCTGTTTTTAAAGGCCATTTCTTAGTGACTGTTAGTTGGGTAAGTTTAGCACCAAAGGTTTCATTCTAGTGTTTGCTTTTACTTCCAGTAGCATCCTGAAATTTTATTATATTTCAATTTCTTATGTACCATCTTTCCCATTCACTGGTGAGAGCCTTTTTAATAGCTTTCTGGTAATTCTTTTCTTTAGAAGAAAAAAGTCTGTCTTGCCCATTGCTCCTTTTATCTCTATATCCCCTCACGCAGAGTAAGAAATAAGAGTATTAGTAGAACTTTTGAAACTCTTTATATTTTTCTCCATTCATGTTGTTCTTCTCTTTTCTTACCAGAGGCAGCACTTTCCCTGAATTTTGTTATTCATTCCCTTTTTTTCCCTTTACAGCTTTATACATAAATTTATATCTCTAAGTAACGTATTTAGTTTTGCCCATTGACCTTTTTATAAATGAAATCCTGCATGTATTATTACGAGCTTTGGGTTTTTTTTTTTTTTTTAAAGATTTTATTTATTTGACACAAAGAGAGAGAAAAAGCAGGGAGAGTGGAAGAGGGAGAAGCAGGCTCCCCGCTGAGCAGGGACCCTGATGTGGGTCTCGATCCCATGGCCCCAAGATCATGACCTGAGCTAAAGGTAATCGCTTAACCAACTGAGCCACCCGGGCACCCCATGAGCTTTGGTTTTAAGATTCATTCATGTTAATACATTTAATTTTAAGTTACTCATTTTCACTATTGAATTTATTGTTTAAATAGCACAGATTAATTATATATTTCACTGTTAGTATTGCTGATCTTTTTCATTTTTTGCTATCACAGACAATATTGCCACAAATATTTTTGTATTTGTCTTCTGGTGTTATACATACTCAAACTTTTCTCCAGGGTAACCTTGAGTTAAAATGCTGAATCTTGGCTTCACTAGGTTATATTTTCCTCTAATTTACATTGCCACAACTGTCTATAAAAATTCCTTGTGCTCCGTATCCCTGTCAAATCTTAACATTGTCAGATTTCTTTTTGTGTTTGCCTCTCTGAAGAGGTGTTAAATGGGATCACATTGTACTCTTAATGTTTGTTTTCCTTCTTATTGTAGAATTTGTATGTTTATTTGCCAGTAATACTGCTTTACTGTAAAGGCATGTTTAAGAGTTTTGCTCATTTTTCTGTTACACTGTCTTACTGTGTTTGTATATGCTAGATGCCAGTCGTTAGCCAATTATATATAGCAGATACCTTTTAGATTGTGACTTGTCTCTTCATTGTTGTAATTTTTTTTTTTTTTTTTTGCTTTCTATGAAAGCATATCATAAGTGTTTATCATAAGTGTTTGGTTTCTTCTCACACTGTCTTACAAGATTTTTGTCAAATTACTTTTATTTAAAAGGGAATTTCTTTCCATTCTTCATTCTGAACTCTAAACCTTATTGTAAAACTGACAAGACAGAGGAGCTGATCTGATTGGGATGGTGGATCTGGAGTACTACATGCGTTTTCTTTTGAGGCATTTAGGACATTGGGTTTATGAGGAATCCATACTGAGAACCATTTCCTTAGGTTAAAGTAGAATATTAAAACAAAAATTTGAGAAGGCAAATTGTTTCATTATACATAAAGTTATCCCTTCCTCCCACAAACACAAGCTTAGCTGGTTGTTCAGCTCTTTGCATTTCAACCATAAGTAGCATAGTTAAGAACTGGAAATACACAGGAAAGCCTTCTTTTTTTGGGGTTGTTATTTATATATTTATTTATTTACTTATTTATTTTAAATTAACATGTAATGTATTACTTGTTTCAAGGGTATAGGTCTGCGATTCATCAGTCTTATACACTTCACAGCACTCACCATAGCACATACCCTCCCCAGTGTCCATCACCCAGCCACCCTATCCCTCCCACCCCCTTCTCCTCCAGCAACCTCAGTTTGTTTCCTGAGACTGAGTCTCTTATGGTTCTGAACAGGTGAGATAGCTTTAAATTTTATTGCAAGCCCTTGGCTTTGTAAAAGCATTTAGTTTAGATTTTGTGGACTTTTAGATTGTATTGAGTTCCAACAGTTTTACTTATCTTGATCATTCAGCTGTCTTCTAATTAAGAACAGCAAATTAAGGGAGGTAGAGTTACATAGGGTTCACTGAGTATATAGAAGAAAGCACTTAATTTTTCTTTTTTTTTTTAAATTTTGTTTATTTGACGGAGATCACAAGTAGGCAGAGAGGCAGGCAGAGAGAGAGGAGGAAGCAGGCTCCCCGAGGAGCAGAGAGCCCGATGCGGGGCTCGATCCCAGCACTGTGGGATCATGACCTGAGCTGAAGGCAGAGGCTCTAACCCACTGAGCCACCCAGGCGCCCCACTTAATTTTTCATTTAGTAACTTTTAATAACTACTTTGGGCCACATACTTTGTTAGGCCTCTGGGACTGTGAAGAGACCTGAAGACAAGGGGGAGAGAACATGGTCTGTTTTGGCAATTACACTAACTTAAATGGCTGGAGTACAGAATAGGGGAGAAGAAGAGAAGTGACTAGAGGCAGGGGGACTAGTTAGTCTGTAGCAGTGTTCCTAAAATGTGCTTCAGAAAGTATTTGATAACCTGAGTTTGGGTTTTTTGTTTGTGAAGTACTGGGCTAAATGGGTTAACAGGTTTTTTCCCTGCTGAACTTAACCCAACCTTTATTGCAATAACCTTTATTGTCAATGTCTTTTTTTTTTTTTTAAAGATTTTATTTATTTGACAGAGAGATCACAAGTAGGCAGAGAGGCAGAGAGAGAGGGGGAAGCAGGATCCCTGTGGAGCAGAGAGCCTGATGTGGGGCTTGATCCCAGGACCCTGGGATCACGACCTGAGCCGAAGGCAAAGGCTTTAACCCACTGACCCACCCAGGCGCCCCTTTATTGTCAGTGTCTTAAGAGGAGAATGTAGAGGGCAGCATTTGCTGATGATTTTGAAGGATATTCCACTGTGCATTATAAGAATGAACACTTATTTAGCCCTGTGCCTGCCTTTTTGTTGGAAGCTTGGTCAGCTTGTATCTTGCACGGTTATGGCAGGTATCTTATGATGTGGAACAGATATATCAAGATGAGTCGTGGTGATTATATCAAGGCAGAATTAACGACTGTAGAAATTTTGTGTGTGTTTATTTGGTGTTGGATGGGGCGTGTCGGGCACATGTGAATGATAAATAAGAAGGTTGATTGGCACAAGGAGGGGCAGAATGAAGAGATAATTTGATATAAGTGTCTGTAGGTATATGGAATTTATACAGATGAGTTTAATTGAAAGACCAGATTTTCTTGCCAATGCTCTCTCCATAGCATAGCCTCTGCAGGCTTTCAGACTGTTCCTTTGTGGCCAAAGGGTGGATTACTTGGAGAAATTTGTACCTGCTTAGTTTTAATACCACAGCTCTTCCTATCACCTGCTCTAGCTTTTTCTAAGCTCAGAGTACCTTTTAAAAGGTTTTTAAATTAAGCCCAGGTGTAAGTATTAAATGCCTATTTTTCACAGATGAATTAAAGTGCACTAAATGGAAAATCTGCCAGTATTTAATAGAAATTAACCTCAGGTCAGATTTCTAATCTAGTTTTGTTTTAAAACTATTCCTCTTAATAACTGTATAATTACATTTAATAATACCAAGTTATCTACATTTATCTAACTCTTTTATTTTGGGGGCATGAACATAGCAGATATCCTGCAAACAGGAATATAAGTTATTAAATTAGCATAATAAAATGATTGGGTAATTCTTTTTGGTTCATATTAAAGTCAACTTATTTTCTCTTTGAACAGATGATGAATAAGGTATTTGGAGGTACTGTGCACAAAAAAAGTGTTAGAGAAGACGGAGTCTTCAGTATTAGTGTGGACAACACGTGCTCATTGTTCAGGTATTATAAATATTTTTAGATGTGTAAGAACAGTTAGTAGAGTGACTGACTTAAAGTTGGGATTGTTATTCTTAAGAATTAGAGATTCATAATTCTTAGACAAATTAAGACCACACTAGTGGTCAGAGGTGTAACTGTCATATTTGTTTTCCGTTTGAGTGTCATGGTGGCAGAGGATGGTGGTGATGCTAGTAGGGATAAGGAAAGCACTTACGACATAACTTAAAAGCACCTGTGCATTCTTGGATCCCTGTTTGGGATTGCATACCATGATGCCAGCATTTGTAGTTTTTCCTTTTCACTCTTTGGAGTGTGATTCTAAACATTAATGTGCCAGAAGTGGCAAATGGGTAATGTTTTAAACTCTTGCATATACCAAATGTGTGTGTATATCTCTTCCCTCATAGTTTGCTCGGTACTTGGCAAACAGCCAATTTGTTGGAGTCATTATTAAATATATGTTATGTTTCCCTCCTTCTCACTTTCTCTGTGTTGAGCATAACTATACCTAGTGTACTATCTTTTAATAAAGTGAATGTATTAATTGATTTTTGTTCTAGGTAACAACAGATTAGGTGCTTTAGCTCTAATCTATTTAAAAATTGGTGGATGAGCTAATCACTAGTTTCCTGGAAACATTTATCTTCTGCTTGACTTAAAAAAAAAAAAAAAAAAAAAAAAAAAGGCTGCTTTTTCTTTCATTTTCCGGGGGACTAGAAGCTTTTTGGGGGGGGGGGGGGGGGGAGGGTTTCCGTGTTTTGGGTAAAGCTCATTTTACTGGCCTATTGATAGGATTACTCACTTGCCTTTTTTTTTTTTTTTTTTAATTTTTAAATAATTTCTGTGTCCAGTGTAGGGCTCAAACTCACACCCCAGAATCAAGAGTTGTTTGCTCTGTTGACTGAGTCAGTCAGATGTCCCCTGTCTTGCTTCATTTTGACTTAAATTTCATTTTTAATAATTTTTTTAAAGATTTTATTTATCCATTTGACAGAGATCACAAGTAGGCGGAGAGGCAGGCAGAGAGAGAGGGGGGAAGCAGGCTCCCCGCCGAGCAGAGAGTCTGATGTGGGGCTCAATCCCAGGACCCCGGGATCATGACCCGAGCTAAAGGCAGAGGCTTTAACCCACTGAGCCACCCAGGCGTCCCATAATTTTTGTTTTTTAAAAGATTTCAAGCAATCCTACACCTAAGGTGGGGCTCAAGCTTAGAACCCTGAGATCAAGAGTTGCATGTTCTACTGGCAGACCCAGCCAGGCACCCCTTAAATTTCATTTTTACTTTAAAATTACATTTCCCTCTAACTGCATTAAATGCAAGGTGATGTCAGTTAGTGAGCCAGTTACCCCTTTCTTTGTGTGTTAATCCAAGAAATTTACTTTTATCTATTTATAACTGAAGTATAGTTGATACAATGTTAGCATTAGTTTCAAGTGTACAACATAGTGATTCCTAAAGTCTATTATACAGTTACTTATTGTTATCATTTCTTTTAATTGGGCTAATTATTTTTAGTTATAGGTATGTTTTGTTTATTAACATACTTGTGCCTAAATTAATTCTTTTTTTTTTTTTTTTAAAGATTTTATTTATTTATTTGACAGACAGAGATCACAAGTAGGCAGAGAGGCAGGCAGAGAAAGAGGAAGAAGCAGGCTCCCTGCTGAGCAGAGAGCCCGATGCGGGGCTCGATCCCAGGACCCTGGGATCATGACCTGAGCCTAAAGCAGAGGCTTTAACCCACTGAGCCACCCAGGCGCCCCGCCTAAATTAATTCTTAATGAATAGTTTCCTCCAAATTGGACAGATAAGAAATTTTAAAAGCAAAGTTATAAACTTAATATCTGAAATGGAGATATCCCAGTTTATATACAAAACTGGCTGTGACTGGCTTCTCTTTAATTTTGAGGTAGAGCAAAAATAAGTATATCTGTTCAAAGATTCTTGTTTTTCAAGATTAATAAAGATGAATAAAAAAGCCATGGTGGCTCAAAATAATCTTATGAACTGAAGCTACTCATTACCAAAATGAACTTGAAATCCAGTGCTTCTTCCATTTCATAATGGAGAGGTTCTGCTTACATTCTTCTGTATCTAAAGTGACTAGTCTTGAAAACCATTTTAGGCATCATGGTGGTATGTTACTGCAGAAGCTTGATATCTAAAGATCTGGTTAAAATTTAAAGTTTTTCTGTCTTTCTAGTTGTAAAATTCTGGAACTCATTCACAACCTGCATTAATCCTAAGCAACAACGATGACAACACTAGTAAACATGAAACATCCATTTGGCTTTAATGTAGTTTATCTTCTTGCTTTATTTTTAACTTACTTTTTTTTTTTTTACTTCTCAATATTTAATATTCAGTCCTCTGTCAGATTTTCTCATAATGTAAGAAATATCTTTTTATGGTTGATTTGTTTGAATCAGGATCGAGAGAAAGTCCACATGTTGCATTTGATAAATGTTACTTATATCATCTTTAAACCATGCCTTTAACTCATTTGGCATGAGAAGTAGAGGTCCACATTGCTACTGGGTTGTCTTTGTTTCTAGGCCTTTTTAGTGAGTAAAGTTAGTCAGTATATATTCTTACAGAGAAAACAAAATCCGTGTATACTCTTAATTCCATTTAAAATGAAAGTTTATGGGTTTTTATCTTATAACTTTGATTTTTGTATCTCCTTACTCTAAGGCTGAAAAAAACCTCAATTCCTAATTATTTAATATTTGTTTTGACCTATAACATGCATATATTTATCCTATATATAGGTGTAAAATAACATCAGTGTTGGTACTATAGTTTTCTGATACAAAACTACCGAATGTTTAGATCTCTGAAATGCCTTTTGTTCTTCAGATAAATCCTAGTAGAGATAAAATGTTGAAATTATTATTTTGTAGCTTCTTGAAATAATTTTTTATGCATGTGGTTATACCACCAACTTTTAAATATATATTTTTTCAGTTTTCAATTTTTACAGATTGCCTTTTTTGAGATTTAGTACTCCTATTGGCTTTATTTATAATGCATAGAATAAATTTAAATTCTAACCGTGTTGCACTCCTACATTTTTTCTATTTTTTTGATTTACACATATGGTGAGTTAGTATTTTAAAGGAAAAGAACAAATTTTAGTTATAAGATGAATAAATTCTGGGGATCTAATAATCAGGCATGGTGACTATAGTTAACAGCACTGTCTTGTATACTTAATAGTTGCTGAGAGTAGGTCTTAAATGTTCTTCCACATACATAAAAAAATAGTAACTATGTGATGTGTAAGGTATGTGTTAACTAACTTTATTGTGGTAATTATTTCATTATCTATAGCAAAATATCATATTGTACATCTTTAACTTACATGGTGGTATAGATCAATTATATTTCAATAAAGTTGGAAAAAATAAAGCATAAGATCCCATTGACCATGTTTTTAAGATATTTCTGTGTTGTGTTTTATTTTTTGTATGTTTAGGGGTCTTCAGAAGGAAGAAATTGTTTTGCTTACCCATGGAGATAGTGTAGACAAAGTGGCTGATGGATTCAAGGTTGTGGCACGTTCTGGGAACATTGTGGCAGGTGAAAATTTTAAAACTTTTGCAGATTTCATTTTAAAAAACTTACCTGAAGAGTCTAAGAATATGTTTCTCTTTGAGGTACTGTTTCCTACTTTTTTATTTCTAAAAGTTATTGTTAATGTCATAGGATCAAATATTAATTTATGAAGGGAATTTAGTATTAGATTATTTAGAAGTCACTGGTTTCTCCGAAATACTTTAAAAAATGTTCATTCTAATAAAAGTTCTCTGGATGTAAAACACCACTTTTATGGCCCAGGAAAAATTTGAGAATTGTCTGTTTTTCTAGTGTGCTTTTTATTCATAATTGGGTTTTTAAATGCCTTTCTTAGGTATACATAGGCATATATCTTAGACATCTGTGAAACACCAGACTAAGCATTCAGGATGTTTCTCTGATGCAGGGTTGGCAAACTGTGAGCTGTGGGTCAAATCTAGCTTATAGACTGTTATGTTATTAAAGGGTTATAATAAAAGACAGGAACTGTATGCATGTGTCCCATAGAGCCTAAAATTTGTACGATTTAGTCCTCTGTAGAAATTTTGCCAATCTGTACTTTATTATTTTTTTATTTTTTGTTTTTTAAAGATTTTATTTATTTATTCGACAGAGAGAGATCACAAGTAGGCAGAGAGGCAGGCAGAGAGAGGAGGAAGCAGGCTCCCCACCAAGGAGAGAGCCCGATGTGGGGCTCGATCCCAGGATGCTGGGATCATGACTTGAGCCAAAGGCAGAGGCTTTAACCCTCTGAGCCACCCAGGCACCCCGCCAATCTGTACTTTAAAGCCATTTTTATTCTCTTCTTTTTTGAGGAAGAGGAATTGATTTTCTGGCAGTTTGTGATTTTTTGACTTGCTTATTTGAATAGTTGTTGTGTAAATAATAACCAATAATCCTGGAAGTCAGTAAAAAAAAAAAAATGGATTTATCAATAAAGTTCTTTTTGTTTGAAACACCACTAAACAGTAAGTTGAAATGTTTTTAAGATTAACAGTGGTAGAGGGCTTACGTATTTGTATTCATTCAGCCAATATTTGTGTGCCTACTTTGTGCCAGTAACATTTCCAGGTGCCAAGGGTAAAGAAATGAACAAAGTGGACAGAAATCTCTGTTCAGCATTCTAGTTGGGGGGAGTGATGGGACAGCTAATACACAAATACAGAATATGTCAAGTGTCAGATAGCATTTAAGTGCATTGAAAAGAAATACAGGAAGAGAAGAGTGTTGCAGACAGAGTATGTATGATTAAGGTTGTTACTGTTTTATATAGGATATTCAGGGAAGGTATTCCTATAAAATGATACTGAACATGAAGGAAGTAGGTGCTGACCCTTCTAGATATTTGGGGGAAGAAGAAATAGCAGTACAAAGCTCCTGGGATGGGACCGTGTTTGAGGAACAGCAAGGAAGTCTACATGGTTGGAAGAGAGTAGTAGAAGATGAGGTTAGAGAGGTTATCACAGGGGCCAGGACACAGGCCATTTGAGGCCACTATGAAATTGTTGGCTTTACTCATCATCTGCTTTCAGGATTACCTTGGCCATAGTGAGGAGAAAAGAGAAAGGGTCAAATGTAGAAGTAGGGAGATCAGCTAGGAATCTCCTGCAGCAATCAGGAGAGGAGACAGCAGTGTAAAGAATAGTGTGGTAGAGGTGGAAGTGGTCAAGAGTGATTGTTTTCTCATACAGATCTTGTACATATTTTGTCAGATTTATGCCTTAATATTTCATTTATTTGAAATTGTTTTTAATTTCAAATCCCACTTGTTCTTTGCTGGTATGTAGGAAAGTTGTGAGCTTTTGTGTATTAACCTTACATCCTACAACCCTGCTGTAATCACATACTAGTTGCTGGAGTTTTTCTGTTGATTTTTTTTCTTTCCTTCAGATTTTCTATACAGATGATTATGTCATCTGTGAACAAAGACAGCTTTATTTCTTCTTTCTCAGCCTGGATACCTTTGACTTCCTTTTCTTATTGCGTCATTTAGGACTTTTATTTGGTGTTGAAAAGCAGTGGGGAGAGGGAACATCCTTGCCTAGTTCCTGATTTTAGTGGGAAAATTTTCAGTTTCTATTCGGTATGATTTTAGCTGTAGGATTTTAGAAGATATTCTTTATCCCGTTAAGGAAGTTCCCCTATATTCCTAGTTTACAGGGAGTTTTTATCGTGAATGGGTGTTGGATTTTTTTTCAGATGCCTTTCTGCATCTATTGAATCAGATCATGTAACTTCTAAAATTGATAGAGGCTTATTGAAATTATCTATTATGTGAGTTTTGGTAAGTTGTCTTTTTTCAAAGAATTGGTCCATTTCATCTGTGTTATAAAATTTGTGGACATGGAGTTATTCATAGTATTCCTTTATTATTTTAACGTTCATGGGACCTGTAGTGATGTCTCCTCTTTCATTTCTGACATTAGTAATTTGTGTCCTCTCCCTTTTTCTTAGTTAACCTGGCTAGAGGCTTGTCAATTTTATTGATCTTTTCAAAGAACCAGCTTGTGCTGGTGGTGGTGGTGGTGGTGGTTGCTGTTGATTTCCTGTTTTCAGTTTCATTGATTTCTGTTTAACTTTTATTATTTCTTTTGGTTACCTTAGATTTAATTTGCCCCTCTTCTCTCATTTCTTAAAGTAGAAGTTTAGGCTATTGTGTTTAAATCTCTTTTTTCCTAATATATGTATTTAGTGCTGAAAATTTCCCTCTAAGCACTGTTTTTGTTGGTCTTTTGGTGTTCTGAGAGCAATTTCCAGAGTGTGGGGAGGGTTGGGGAGGGTTTCCTCACCAACAAGCAGTTCTTATACACCAGTATGGTATTTGAGCCGTCACTTCAGCTCATCTCAGTTTTGACATTCTGTACCCAGAGGTAGCATTAGATTGCATGGATTGAGGGCTGCGTTCCACAAGATCATCCCCCCTTCCCTACCCACACACTTTTCATACACTAGTTGCAAGCCCAGGCTATCACCTGTGCCTCTGACTGAGCAGCTGTTGATTGGAAGTTCCAGTGACCCCCCTACTTGGATTTCAGACACCAGTCAGAGGTCCAAGTTACTTATATTCTTACCAACTGGCTGTAAATCAGAGGTTCGCATCACCTCTTTCTCGGTTCAGTTAACTTTCTAGAGTGGCTCACAGAACTCAGAGAAACATTTACCACTAGATCCCTGGTTTATCATAGAAGGATACAACTCAGGAACAGCCAGATGGAAGAGAATGGAGAAAGACATGGAGCTTCCATCCCCTCTCCAGGTGCACCATTCTCCCCAAACTCCACGTGTTCACTAACCTGGAAGATCTCCAAACATCATCCTTTTGGGTTTTTATGAAGGCTTTATCACATAAGCATGATTGATTAAATCATTGCTTCTTGGTAATTGATTCATCCTCCAGCCCCTCTCCCCTCCATGGAGGCCAGGAGGTTGAGACTGAAAGTTCCAAGCCTCTAATCACATGGTTATCTCCCCTGGCAACCAGCCCCTATTCTTAGGTGCTTTCCAAAAGTCACCTTACTAATATGAGAGATACTGTTACGCTCTCATCTCTTAGAAATTCCAAAGGTTTTGGGATCTGTGAGCCAGGAACTTTGAGTGATGTTCTTTATGTAGACTAAAGTTTCTGACCATTATCATTTTCCTTCTCTCTCAAGAAATTCCTTTGTCATTTCTTAAAAGTCCAGTGTGCTGACTACAAACAGCTTCAGTATTTGCTTGTCTGAAAAAGTCTTTATTTTTCTTCACTTTTGAAGGATAATTTCTCAGGGTACAGAATTCTAGGTGGCTAGTTTTATTTTTTCCCCCCTCTCTCAACCTTTTAAAAAAATTTTTAGCTTTATTAAGGTTAATTGACAACATTGTAAGGTATTAAGTATACAATGTGTTGATTTGATATAGGTACACATAAGAAAAGGATTTCCTCATGGAATTAATTAATTAATTAACATCCATCTCCTCACATATTTGCCTTTTTTGTGTGTGATAACATTTAAGTTCTGTTTTCTCAGCAAATTTAGATTACCCAATACAGTGTTATCAATTACAGTCACCATATTATTAATTAGGTCCTCAGACTTTATTCTTACTCATCTTACAACTGAAAGTTTGTACCCTTTTACCACCTCTCCCTATCTCCCCCAGCCAGGCCCTGGTGATCACTTTTCTATTCTCTATTTCTGAGTCCAACTTTTTATTTTTTTTAAGATTCCACATATAAGCAATACCGTACAGTATTTGTCTTTGGCTAATTTCACTTAGCCTAATACTCTCCAGGTTCTTCTGTGTTGTTGCAAAGGACAGGGTTTCCTTCTTTTTAAAAGCTGAATAATACTCCATTTTGTATATGTATGTTATGTGTGTGTTTATGTATATAAATTTTCTTTATCCATTCATCCATTGATATACACTTAGCTTGTTTCCATGTCATGTCTGTTGTGAGTAATGCTGCAGTGAACATACAGACATCTATTTGAGATAACGAGTTCATATCCTTTGGGTGTATACATAGAAGTAGAATTGCTGGATCACATGGTAATTCTAGTTTTAATTTTTTGTGGGACCTCCATACTCTTTTCTTTAGTGACTATACCAGTTTATATATATCCCACCAGCAGTTTACAAGGAGTTCCTTTTCTCTGCCTCTTTGCCAGCATTGATCTTCTTCTTCTTCTTCTTTTTTTTTTTTAATAGACGTCCTAACAGGTGGGAGAGGACATCATTGTAGATTTAATTTCCATTTCCTGATGCCTAGTGATATTGAGCATTTTTACCTATGTGTTAGTCATTTGTAGGTCTTCCAAGTTTTTGTAGATCTATTCAAGTCTTTTGCCCATTTTTAAATTGGGCCATGGGTTGTTGGTTTTTTTTTTTTTTTTTAAGTTTTATGAGTTCCTTATTTATTTTGTATATTGACCTTTTAGTGGCTTGCAAAGATTTTTTTTCCATTCCATAGGTTGCCTTTTCATTTTGTTGGTGGTTTCCTTTCCTATACAGAAGCTTTTTAATTCGATACAGTCCCACTTATTTTTGCTTCTTTTGCCTTTGCTTTTGGTGTCAAATCCAAAAATCATTGCTAAGACATGCTAAGTCAAGGAGCTTTTCCCCTGTGATTTCTTCTAGGAGTTTTGTGAATTCAGGTTTTGTGTTTAAGTCTTTAATCATTTTAAGTTGATTTTTGTATATGGTATAAGGTAGGGATCCAGTTTCATTCTTTTGTATGTGGCTGTCTGGTTTGCACCATTGTTGAAGAATTACCTTTCTTCATTGTGTATACTTGGCTTCTTGGTTGTAAATTGCTCATACATACAAGGGTTTATTTCTGGGCTCTTGATTCTGTTTCTTTGGTTTCTGTGTCTGTATTTATGCCGATATTGTACTGTTTTGATGGCTATTGTTTTTTAATGTTTGAAATCAGGACATGTGATGCCTCCTGCTTTTTTTTCCTCAAGATCGCTTTGGCTCTTTGAGGTCTTTTGTGGTTTGATACAAATTTTAGGATTCCTTTTTTCTATTTCTATGAAAAAGCCATTGGAATTTTGATAGAGATTGAATTGAATCTGTATATAGCTTTGGGTAGAATGGACATTTTATCAGTTTCTTCTAATTTATGAACATAGGATATTACTTCATTTATTTGTGCCTTCAGTCTCTTTCATCATTGTCTTAGAGTTTTGAGTATCTTTCACCTACTTGGTTAAGTTTGTTCCTAAATATTCTATTGTTTTGGTGCTATTGAAAATGGGAAGGTTTTCTTAATTTCTCTGGTAGTTTAACTTACAGAAACACAACTGACTTTGGTATGTTGATTTGCTATTCCACAACCTTACTGAAATTGTTTATTTGTTATAACAGTTCTTTTGTTGAAGTCTAGGTTTATTTGAGATCTTTTGTTCTTGGTGTAATTATTAATTGCCATAAACTTCCCTCCTAGAATTGTTTTTGCTGCATCCCATAAGTTTTGGGTGTTATGTTTCCATTTTTATTTGCCTTTTTTTTCCTCTTTTGATTTATCCTTTGACCCATTCCTTTGTCAGGAGCGTGTTTTTTAATCTCTGTGAGTTTGTGAATTTTCTAGTTTTGTTCTTGTAATTTCTAGTTTTTTACCATTGTGGTTGGAAAAGATGTTGGATAGGATTTTAATCTTCCTTTTTTTTTTTTTTTTAAAGATTTTATTCATTTATTTGAGAGAGAAAGAGAGAGCATGAGAGGGGGGAGAGTCAAAGGGAGAAATAGACTCCCCTCTGAGTGGGGAGCCCAGTGGGGAATTGATCCCGGGACTCCAGGATCCTGACTTGAGCTGAAGGCAGTTGCTTAACCAACTGAGCCACCCAGGTGCCTGGATTTTAGTCTTAAATGAGATTGGATTCTGATATCTTTTGAAAGCAGAGACAAAGAAATTGCTGTTGGATTGCATTTGGAGTGGGGACAGAAGGGTATAATTGAGTTTTAACTCCCAGGTTTTTTTGTACAACCATCCAGAAAGTTTAAATTTCTGTTTACCTGAAGGGAAAGAATGCAGTCATGCAAGTTTGTGGATTAAATTCAAGATGCCAAAAAAAAAAAAAAAATTCAAGATGCCTTATTACACATAGGAAAAAAGGTATGAGTAAGCAGTTGTATATAGGAGTCTAGACTGTAGAGTAGAAAATTGGGCTGGAGGTATATATTTGGGGGTGTACCATCATATGGGTAGAATGTAAAGTTATGACAGTTGCAGATCACTTAATGTATAGAGAAGAGATTTAAGGGCTGAGTGAGTATTGGGCAACTTTCATGAGATGAGTAAGATGAGAAGGAAACAACAAAGATTAAGAAGGAGCAGACAGTGAAATAAATGAACCGAGAGAGGTATCCTAGAACCCAAGTAAAGGAAATTTGAGGGCGCATGGGTGGCTCAGTGGGTTAAAGCCTCTGCCTTTGGATCAGGTCATGGTCCCAGGGTCCTGGGATCGAGCCCTGCATCAGGCTCTCTATTTAGTGGGGAGTCTGCTCCCCCCTCTGCCTCTCTGCCTACTTGTGATCTCTGTCGGGTAAATAAATAAAATCTTTAAAAAAGAAAAAAGAAAATATGAGATTCCTTTGTATAGTAGAATGGGTATGAATTTGGGAGCTTGCTCGGCATGGTTTAACTACTTAACCAGTTATAAGTTTCTTGACATCTCAGAGCCGTAAACAGGGATAATGCATATATAGGTAAAACATCTAGTCTATCATCTTTTGCTTAGTAAATAATCCGTAATTTGTCAGAAACACATTAGTCAAATCCATGAAGTTACTTTTGTGGTTAATAGTATCTAAGAAAGGAATATGTAGAATATTCTGACAGGCCTAATACATGAGGATTTTCTAATACATAAAATTGATAGTTGCATATTGCATATGGAAGCCCTGTGGGACTGAGAGCCAAAATTGAGTTATCATTGTATTAAATAAAGTAATCATGGTGGAGAAGTGAAAGGACTATGAGGTAATCTCTGTAGAACCTAGTTCACTGTCCTATATAGTTCACTAATCGGTACCCAAAGACCTTTAAAGAAAAATTGTGGCTATGTAGTTTTTGTTTGTTTTACGTTTTTTTTTCCCTGTAGCTAAAAATGCACTAAGTTGTATCAGTTTTTACATTTATAGAGGAAGAAATTGTGAGGAATTAATATGGGTACTTAGCTGAGTCTTCCACATGAAAACATTTTTAATTTGTGATTATTTTCTCTATAAAGGTATAGCAAATGAATCTAAAAAATTATATGGAGCACAGTTCCACCCTGAAGTTGGCCTTACAGAAAATGGGAAAGTAATCCTGAAGAACTTCCTCTATGATATAGCGGGGTGCAGTGGGACCTTCACTGTGCAGAACAGAGAACTCGAGTGCATTCGAGAGATCAAAGAAAGAGTAGGCACATCAAAAGTTTTGGTAAGGAATTTACATCTGAAAGTCTACAAATTTATGTCAATAATGTTAGAACTCAGAGCTGGGTTCATCACCATAACCCTTAAATGCTGGCAGGGTGATCGGATGTTTTGTGAGTTGCACTGTTTCAGAGCGCTTTTTGAATTACTACATCTACTTTCGATAAAAACGATGTTTTTAAAGGTACTGATTTAAGCTGATAGTTTTTATTTTATTTTACTTTCTTGTTTATTGTATTCAACATGATTTTTCTTTTAATTTCACCTTGTAGGTTTTACTCAGCGGTGGAGTAGACTCAACAGTTTGTACAGCTTTGCTGAATCGTGCTTTGAACCAAGATCAAGTCATTGCTGTGCATATTGATAATGGCTTTATGAGGAAACGAGAAAGCCAGTCTGTAGAAGAGGCCCTCAAAAAGCTTGGAATTCAGGTCAAAGGTATTGATGAGTCCCCAGAAAAGTCTATATGTGAGGACTTACTTGACAAATCATATCTAGCCTATGGTTTGAGTGAGCTCATTGTCTTAACCAAGTACAGGTTTCAAAGGGTGCCTGGGTGCCCCAGTTAGCTCTTGATTTTGGCTCAGGTCATGATCTCAGGGGTGTGGGAACAAGCCTTGTCTCCTCTTCCACACTCAGTGGGGAGTCTGCTTGAGATTCTCTCTCTCTCTGCCTTTCATCCCTCCACCCCAACCCCTGCCCTTGTGTGCACTCACATAGGCACACACACACTCTCAAATCTTAAAAACAACAACAACAACAAAAAACACCCAAAGAAGCACAGGTTTTCCAATAAACTTATAATTATTTTACTTTTACATTTTAATTATCTGTTTCAAGATGGGTCCCAGTATAAATTTTAAAAATGAAATCAGTAGAAATTCCAAAAAATCAAATCAATAAAAAAAATCAATAGAATTACATCTATCATTCTGTTCTCTTCTATGCATTCATTCTTTTTTAGTACTCTTTTCCTATCCATAATATTATTTATGTATGAGAATTTCCAAGTCTTCCTACAACAGCTATGGATGTACAGATTACTTTACAATCTGAAAGGCTTATACAGAGAAGAGAAGTGAAGAGCTAGTCACTTTTTTTTTTCTAGTTTTATTGAGATAAGTTTAAGGGTACAGCATGATGATTAGCTTTTGCAATATATTTTGAAAGGATTATCCCAGCAGTGTCAGTTAACATCCATCTTATAAAAAAGAACATTTTCTTTTTATGATGTGAACTCTTAGGATTCACTCTTAACTTTTCTGTGAATCAACCAGCAGTATTAGCTGTAATTGTCATGTTGTACAATACAGCCTTAGTACTTATTTATCTTGTAACTGGAGGTTTGTACCTTTTAACCACCTTCTTCCAATTCTCCTTCTCCTCACCCTCCACTTCTGATAAGTCTGATCTCTTTCTATGAGTTTGATTTTTTAGATTCTATATATAAGTGAGGTCATACAGTATTTGTCTGACTTATTTCATTTGACATAATGCCTTTAAGATCCATGCATTTTATCACAAAGAGTAGGTTTCCTTGTTTTTTATGGGAAAATAATTTTCCCGTGTGTGTGTGTGTGTGTGTGTGTGTGTGTGTGTATCATCTTTATTCATACATGGATGGACACTTAGGTTGTTTCCATATCTTAGATATTGCAAATAATGCCACTAAGAATATGGGAGTGCAGTTATCTTTTCGTGTGTTTTCATTTTCTTTGGATATATCTCCAGAAGTGGAATTGTGGATCACATGGCAGTTTTATTTGTAATTTTTTGAGGATCCTCCAAAAACTCCTTTTTTTTTTTTTTTTAAAAGATTGAGTGAGTGTGAGCTGGGGTGGAGGGGTTGGTGGGGACACAGAGGGAGAGAGAGAATCTCAGGCAAACTCCAAACTCCACGCTGAGCATGGAGATCAATGCAGGACTCTATCTCATAACACTGAGATCATGACCTGAGCTGAAATCAAGTTGGACACTTAACTGACTGACCCCCCCGGAGGCCTCCAGAACTCTTCTGTAGTGGCTGTATCAATTGACAATCTTACTAACATTGCACATGGATTCCCTTTTTTCCACATCCTCGTCTGTGTTTATTATCTCATCATTTTGGTGATGGCCATTCTAACAGGTATGAGGTGTTATCTCACTGCAGTTTTAATTTGCATTTCCCTAATAAGTAGTGATATTGAGCATCTTTCTATGTGCCTGTTGGCCTTTTGTATATCTTCTTTGGAGATAAGTGTATTCAGGTACTCTGTCCATTTTTTGATTGGGTTATTTGTGTTTTTGCTGTTGAGTTGTATAAGTTCCTTATATATTTTGGATATTAATCCCTTGTCAGATACGTCCTTTGCAATATCCTCCCATTTAGTCGGTTGCCTTTTCATTTTGTTGATGCAAAAGCTTTTTATTTTGTTGTAGTCCCAGTAGTTTATTTTTGCTTTCCTTTCCCTTGTCTTAGGAGACATATCTGGTAATACATTGCTAAGGGGAGGAAACTAACAAAAGCAGGACTTGTGGGGAGGCTCAAGATTTGGAAACATTGGCTTCCCTGTGTGATGTGGTCCTCTGGGTGAGCCTAAAACAGATTGGTTGAAAATCTGAGGAGATTCTTTTCCTTAACAGAGGACTAAATTGCTGCTATCCCTCCCTATTGGAAGACTGTGGATTTATTCTTTATTTTTTTTTTTTTAAGATTTTTTTTATTTATTCATTTGACAGATAGAGATCACAAGTAGGCAGAGAGACAGGCAGAGAGAGAGGAGGAAGCAGGCTCCCCACTGAGCAGAGAGCCCGATGCGGGGCTCGATCCCAGGACCCTGGGATCATGACCTGAGCCGAAGGCAGAGGCTTTAACCCACTGAGCCACCCAGGCGCCCCAGGATTTATTCTTTAAAGAGGCTACATAAAAGAAACTTTGGACTTGGGCATAGCAATACCAGGCATAGTTGAGGATAGGAATAAGATTCTACATTAAAAACAGTAGGAGTAAGCAAAAATCTGTATAATGAATGATGACTCTCTCCCTGCCACTTCTGGTGTTTCCTTATCAGGTGCTGATAGGCAGGAGATTGGAGGTGTCTTTTCTGGGGTAATTGACCAGTTTAAGAGAAACTACAAATTCACTGGTGTCCCCCAGTGAAATAGCCCTCTGTATTTCAGTAAAGTTCATCAGTTGTTCAGCCTTACTACCAAGTAGAGATCTTAGTAAGTTTTTAAGTACCTTGCTCTTAAAAAATAATAGGATAGCCAGTGATTGCTAGTGCAGTTTGGAGGACTTCGATCCCACTGTATGTACCACTACTTTCAGTTCCCTTGGGGCTATGGTTCTTCCTTTGGCTTTTGCTTTTTGTTCTTGTGGGGCACTGAATACAGGGAAAGCAACGGCATAATTTATGATATCATGGCCTTAGATTACCAAATGCTACAGGATTCTCAAAAAACCCCACAAAATTAGTGAGTTTCTGTGTCTGGACTCTATTAATTGTGGTTTATTGGTAGTTCTCAAATAGTAGCCAAGGTAAGGGGTGATCAAAGCATCCATCTAGGTTTTCTTTCTGTAGCTTAAGCCATTATTTATGTTGTTTAAAATCTTCTACTAGTTTTAAAATGTGCTTCTCTTCTCTTCCTCAGTGATAAATGCTGCTCATTCTTTCTACAACGGAACAACAACTCTACCAATATCAGATGAAGATAGAACTCCACGAAAAAGAATTAGCAAAACATTAAATATGACAACAAGTCCTGAAGAGAAAAGAAAAATTATTGGGGATACTTTTGTTAAGGTGCCTTTATAATATCCACAATTTGTACGGTTTTCGATGTGAATTTTAGTATGTGTTTTTTCTTGTCCTTATGTCAAATAATCATTTGCTGACTAATTTTGATTTTTTTTTTTTTGATTAAGTACTTTAGTGCATGTTACTGTTATACTGACTGGTTTTAAAAAACACGTATACTTATGTTGTCAGCCTTTTATTTAACTATTTAAGAATAGGTATTTCAGTTGATACTAGACTTTTTAATTCTTTGGGTATTTCAGTGGCTAGTTTTCAGGCTCTTGAATGTTTGCCTATCTTTATGAATCTTTCTAAAGTATATGTTCTTGAAAGAGTTTACTTTGGGAGTTGGTATGGATTTTATCTCTTGGTCAATATTGCAAAAGGATTCTGAGAAATCTTGTTGAAAGTATAAAAAAAGACTATGCTATCTTTTTTAAAGATTCATCTCTTAAAAGACTGTTTTACTCCTCTTGGTTATAGATTGCTAATGAAGTAATTGGAGAAATGAACCTGAAACCAGAGGAGGTTTTCCTTGCCCAAGGTACTTTACGTCCTGATTTAATTGAAAGTGCATCCCTTGTTGCAAGTGGCAAAGCTGACCTCATCAAAACCCATCACAATGACACAGAGCTTATCAGAAAGTTGAGAGAAGAGGTAAAAGCTTATGAGAACTTTGCCATAAAGTCTTTCTTCCCCACCCCCCTGCCCCGAACCATTTTTAAATGTATAGTTCAGTAATGTTAAGTATATTTGTATTGTTGTGAGACAGATCTCCATAACTTATTCATTTTATAAAACTGAAACTTTATATCCCTTGAACAACAGGTACTCTCTTTTCCTTCTTCCCAACCCCTGGTAACCACCATTCTACTTTTTGTCTCCATGAATTTGACTACTTTAGATACCCTATAAAAGTGAAATCATTTGTCTTTTTGTGACTGGCTTATTTCATTTAGCATAGGTCCTCAAGGTTCATCCATGTTGTAACATGTGACAGGATTTTCTTCTTCTTAAGGCTAAATAATATTTTATTATATGTGTATACACATTCTGTTTATCCATTTATCTGTCAGTGGACATTTGGGTTGCTTCTACTTTTTGGCTATTGTGAATTGTGCTGCTGTGGACATGAGTTGACAAATATCCTTGAAGACCCTGTTTTCAGGTTTTGTTTGTTTGTTATATACAAGAAGCAGTATTGCTGGATCATACGATAGTTTTTTGTTTGTTTGTTTGTTTTTGTAAGATTTTAAGTAATCTCTCTACTCATTATGGGGCTTGAGAACTTACAACCCCAAGATTAAGAGTTGTATGCTCTACTGACTGAGTCAGCCAGGCACCCCATGGTTGTTCTATTTTTAATTTTTAAAAGGGACTTCTTAATGTTTCCATAGCAGTTATATCTTATTACAATCCACCAGCAATATACTATACCTTAAGAACAACTGTTATTTTCTGTCTTTTTTTTGTAATTCACATTCATGAAGATGGCTACATCTGTCTTTATTTTAGGCATCTTAGTGGATGGGAAGTGGTATCTCATTGTGATTTTGATTTGCATTTCCTTAATAACTAATGATGTTGAGCATCTTTTCATGGTGCTTATTGGCCATTTGTATATTTTCTTAGAAATATCTGTTCAGATTTTTTGCACATTTTTAATTGATTTATTTATCTTTTGATTACTGAATTGTAAGTGTTCTTTATACACTCTATAGATCCTTTATCAAATAGGAATAGGTGTCTTTTCACTTAATGGTATCATTTGGAGAGCTTTAATTTTGAGACACTAGTATGATTTCTAATTGCCTTGTATTCTAATGAGAACTAGATCAGAGATGGTGGGTAGGACTGCTCTGATTTACTTACATTTGAAAGGTTTATGTTTAAAATGTGTTTCAGAGAGAAGTACGAAGGTCAGTAAAATGTTCATCTAATTCCTTATGAACAGTAGGAGGACATACTTTAAGATATGAAATTTTAAAAAATATCTTTCACCTTAGTTAAAAAATCAACAGGAGAGATCAATAATATATTATTCTTTATTTACCATGTCTTTTTCATTACCCATTTGATTAATTGGCTTTTCCCTCTGTAGGGAAAAGTAATAGAACCTCTGAAAGATTTTCATAAGGATGAAGTAAGAATTTTAGGCAGAGAACTTGGACTTCCGGAAG
The DNA here is from genome assembly GCF_002288905.1 of Enhydra lutris kenyoni. Classification (NCBI taxonomy): domain Eukaryota; kingdom Metazoa; phylum Chordata; class Mammalia; order Carnivora; family Mustelidae; genus Enhydra; species Enhydra lutris. The sequence continues at coordinate 33,480,322 of NW_019154086.1, read as the reverse complement.
AGTTAGTTTCCAGGCATCCGTTTCCAGGTAAAAAAAAAAAAAAAAAAAAAAAAAATTAGAATTGAATTGCTCGATTTGTCATTAGACTTCCATGTTGAAGAAAAATCAATTCAGACAATTTTGAAGCAGTTACCTCAGGGAATATGTAACTTTAGAAAAAGGAAAGGGTGGGTAGGGAACAAAATTCTTAGTACCTATTGTGTATACTTCATTTTCTTACATAATTATTTTCCATTGTATTTGTATTTGTATTTGTATTGTATCAGTGAGTCTGGCTTATAATGTTGCCATCAAATGAGAAAAACAAAGCATAGAGAAATTTTAATAACATTGCCACACAAGTCTTTTTTTTTTTTTTTTTTAAGATTTTATTTATTTATTTTAGAGTGAGCAGGGGGAGGGGCAGGGGGATAGGGAGAGAGAGAATTTTAAGCAACCTCCACACCCAGTGTGGATCCCAACATGGGGCTTGATATGACAACCCTGAGATCATGACCTGAGCCGAAATCAGTCAGATGCTTAACAGACTGAGCGACCCAGGTGCCCTGTATTGCCATACAATTCTTAGTGTTAGAGCTGCAATTTATATGTTCTTTCTACTATACCATGATGCCTTTCATGGAAGACAAGGTTAAAGACAAGGTGGTTCTCTGAAATCCTAATCTATGGTTGATTTATCTGAATGGAGGAATTACTTCTTTGCATAGGGCTGTATGTAACTTGTTCATGAACAAATAAAAAATACTCAATTAAAATAGTCATTTGCTGCTATCATATAGAAAAATAACTTATTAGAGGTGGTATTTATTTAAAGTTAGGACTGAGAGTCTTAAATTGTTTTTGTTATAAGTTCTTGAGCTTGGGTTCGTCTTGTACCTCAGTTTCTGGCTCTTTATAATAGTCACTAGGTGATGAGTTGAGTGGTCTAATTAAGCATAGTAAAAGTTAACAATTTTTAAGTACTAGTATGTGCTAGACATTCTGCTAAATATTTTACACATACTGTCTTATTTGATTCTCAAAATAAAACTAGGATGATTCTGCTTTATAGATATGGAAATTTGGGGGGAAAAGCCCAGTTCACCAAAAGTTAATGCAGATTAGGTTTGGAACTGGGATTCTAGCACCGAAAGTCTCACCTCAGAGCTTGTACTCTTAAATATCATATTGGTCCTATAAGCAGTGTTACAAAGGTGATTAGTGCTGTTTGTATCAATAAACTTCAAATCTGGGAATTCAAGATGTTCAGTCTCTAATCTGTGTGTCGGCAAAAGATTGTGTATGAATGTAATGGAGGGAGCCAAGTGGTCCTTTGGTCATCATTGCACTCGGGTTACTTGACTTTTAAAAGTCTTTTTACATATTGGATTTTTTTTTTTTTTTTTTAATGTAAGATTTCTTTGGAAAAAATTTTGGTGCTTTAAAAAAAAATAGGCATACTACTTACCTTTATTAAGCTGTTTATCCTATAGATGAAGAATGAAACTGAGGAATTAATGGAAGATGGCTAAGGTTTTATCTGTAACCAGGTATCTCACAGGATACCTTTTCTGTTATAGTAAAGAAGTAGAGTCCACTTTTTTTTAGACCCATGCATATCTTACGTTTTCATCCTTTTAAGTATTTGGTAAAATAGAAATACCAGTTCACATTTTTGGAATTAGACACTCTTGTAATTTTTTTTTTTTTTTTTTTTTTTTTTTTTTATAAAACCACAATCTTCTTCCTAAAATTAGGTTGGTAGTTGAACCTGGGTGATGAATAATAAGGTGATTCATTTACACTGTCCTCTTTACTTTTCTATATATTTAAAAATTCTTTTAATAAGTTTTAGAAAGAAAAAAATAAGTTTTAAAAAGATGGGTGCATATATTGTGAATTAATATTTATTGGAAAATTTGTGACACTTAATACATGGACTACCAAAAATAGGACATAGAAATTATTGCTGTAAAAAGAGCTAAAGCATTCTAAAAAATGGTGAGTTGGATGGAAAACTATTTGAAGTAAAACACTTTAAAAAAAAAAAAAAAGCAAAGTGGAGGGGCTCAGTTGGTTGGACCTCCCATTTTTGGTTTCAGCTCAGGTTATAGTCTCAGGATGGTAGAATCAGCCCCCCAGTTGGGTTCTGCTCTTGGCAGGGGGTCTGCTTGGGGTCCTCTCCCTCTGCCCCTCCCCCTCTCTCAAATAGATAAATAAATCTTAAAAAAAAAACTTACAATGGTTATGTGTCAGTTATATCTCAGTAAAACTAGAAAAAACTTAAAATGGCCAATGGATTTTAATTTTTGGAAGGATTTCATATTTGGAAACTGATATTTTTATATTAAATATGTAATTTATTTATATTAAATATCATTGTTATTGTTCTCTTTAGGTCCTGGCCTGGCAATCAGAGTAATATGTGCTGAAGAACCTTATATTTGTAAGGACTTTCCTGAAACCAACAATATTTTGAAAATAGTAGCTGATTTTTCTGCAAGTGTTAAGAAGGTAATAATTTGCATTGAATTTATATATTATAAGAGCTTTAAATAGTCACAGTTCATCAGTATAAGGAATTGAGTAAATAAGGATTCTTGTAGCACTCTAGTATTTACAATGAATTCTATTAGTTTCATTTTTTGAAAATTCAGGGTAATTTAACATGTTAAATGAGTATAAAGAAAATATTCTACAAAGACTTGGAAATGTAGACTTATTTTTTTAGCCTTATAACAGATAAGCCTTGAATCCCTAAAAATTCTAGATATGAAGGGGAGTTTAAAAGTATTTTAGGGGTCCCTGGTTGGCTCAGTTGGTAGAGCTTGTGACTCTTGATCTTGGGGTCATGAGTTTGAGCCCCATGTTGGGTGTGGAAATTACTTAAAATCGTTAAAAAATGTATTTTATATATATTGCAAGAAAATAAGGGGTAGCATTTTTTACTCCAATCTAAGGATGAATGTAAAAGTCTCCTAGTCCTGTAGATTTGGTGCTGAAATTCATTTGTTGTCTGAAAAACTTCAGGCTAAGAATCGAAAGTGGGCCTTGGTTGGTAGTGCTTCCAGGTGTCAGGCTTAGGAATGTAGCAAGATCCCCACATATAGAGTTCCAATAAGTATATATGAACTTAAAAAATTGCAAAATATATATAGAAGTAAGGTAAATGAATGAGAGCTAGTGGAAGAAAAAACTGGCAGAACAAGGTCCTCAAACACTTCAGATACTGGAGTTAGTGTAAGGTATGTAGAATTAAGAGAAGCAGTTGATAGTAAGAACGAGATATATGGTAAAAGACTATCAAAATGACTTGGGCAGCTTCGAAAAAAATTAAGTTCTAGTAATGAAAATAACTGAAATTAAAAACAGCTAAGGAGGGGCATCTGGATGGCTCAGTGGGTTAAACCTCTGCCTTCGGCTCAGGTCATGATCTCAGGGTCCTGGAATTGAGCCCCTCGTCTGGCTCTCTGCTCAGCGGAGAGCCTGCTTCCCGCTCTCTTTCTCTGCCTGCCTCTCTGCCTACTTGTGATCTCTGTCTGTCAAATAAATAAATAAAATCTTTAAAAAAAATAAAAAAATAACAGCTAAAGAAGTAATGAACTCAAAGACAGGTGTTAAGAAATTATCCAGAAATCAGAATAAAGCATCAGAGAGAAAATATATAGAGAAGAGGTTAAAATAGAATGAAAAGGTCAATATTAACTTAGGTCCAGGAGGAGATAATAGACAGTTGTCCACACTGGTGAAGACACCATGCCTCAGATTCAGGAAATGTAACACATCTCCCTAGTTCGTATACCTAGCAAAACTGCTGACTGCCAAAGACAAAACAGCTGCAGGAGAAAGGTTGTTTATCCTTTGAAGGAAAGACGATTATACTGAAAGCACAGTAAAAACATGAAGATTTCAGAGTGCCATGAGAAAATAATCCTGAATAAGGAAGGGATGAACCGTCTTCTAAGAACTAGGGCAAATGAAGACATTTGTAGATAAACAGAATTTACTGTCAACAGTCCATTACTTAAGGAACTAAGGGCAGTGGTTCTCAGCCCGAAACAAACACGGGCTATATAATAAAAGTAATCTCAAATTTTGTGTGTTTAAAAATATTATAACAATATACAGCTAAAATAACATGTAAGCCACAGGAAATTGATTGGAGTTAAAGTATTCAAAATGCTTGTATTGTGTGCTGGGAGGATAGAGAGGTTGATTCTCTTCTGTTACGTATCCATGTTAACACTTAGAGGGAACTACTGAAAAAAGAAAAATACAGGGTTTAACTTCAAAACCAGTAGAAGGAAAATAAATGAGCTGGGAGAAATAATTTAGAAAAATGTGGGGGGAAAAAAGCCCTAAAAACTGGGACAAATAGAAACTACTGAATAAAATGGTAGAATGAAGTCCAATCATATTATTAACCTACAGTTAGTTAAACGGTCTGACATCTCTAGTTATGACATAGATTGTCAAACTGGTTTGAGAAGTAAAATCTAATTATAGTCTGTTTACCTAAGGATAGACTCAAAGTAAAAGAATGGGAGAGCATATACCAGGTTAATACACCAAAAAAAAGGAAGTTGGTGGAGATATATTAATTTTTTTTATTTTTTAAAAAATTTTTAAGAAGATTTTACTTATTAATTTGACAGAGAGCGATCAGGCGGGGTGGAGGGGAAGCAGGCTCCCCGCTGAGTAGAGTGCCTGATGTGGGGCTTGATCCCAGGACCCTGAGATCATGACCTGAGCCGAAGGCAGAAGCTTAACCCACTGAGCCACCCAGGCACCCCATATATTAATTTTTTGACAGAGTGATTTTATGGTAAGAAGTTTTATTATAAGGAAAAGGTTTAACTCATGTGAGGTATGTCCCTTGCCACTGACAGGATTAAATCCCTGAAGTGTATACTTCATATAATCTGTGTTTCTTATCCTGATACTTGACTTCTCATAGCCCTGGCTCTCAGGAGTGAAATTTTGATGTACTGCATAGCACACACAAGTCAGAGAAAATATCAGATAGGATCTACTGCTGTAAACCAGTAAGTGTAGATACATGAGACAGTAACAGATACCTAAAGAATACCTTATCTTTTGAAACCTTAAGAAATGTCTGTTTGGTTTTCTCAGCCGCATACACTGTTACAAAGAGTCAAAGCTTGTACAACGGAAGAGGATCAGGAGAAGCTGATGCAAATTACAAGTTTGCATTCATTGAATGCCTTCCTGCTGCCGATTAAAACTGTAGGTGTGCAGGTGAGTTCGGTGAATTCATTGATCTGTGACATAACTTTTTGCAGTTTATTCTTTCCACTAATGTTGATATAGGAGTGACTTAGGAAAATGAAATATGAAAGTATATACACCAAATTTAGAAATGTGAAAAGGTGGTACTTTATAGAGTGTTTAGGGTTATAGAAACTACATATTGAGGCTAAGATTTTGTAGTTGGGGAACATTGTCATCTCTAACCAAAAGCAGATACTAACACAGTGGTTTACTATGGGCTTGACTTGCTTGCTTCTGCCTTGAAGAGCAGGTACCCAGAAGTCATGTCCTCATGTATGCTTCTTGGTGTGAAAATGTACTGTGACTTTAGAAGACTTAAGTGCAAGAATGCCCCCAGTTGAACATGTTACACTATTTAGGTCTTACTCTCAGCTTGTGTATTCCTTAAACCTGTGCTCTCTGCCTCTTCAACATGTTCTCTCTTAGCTGTAATCATGTATAACTAACATTTTTGTATTTATGGTTCTGTCTTTCTTAATTGTAAAAGCATGTGCAGATAATACAGTTTTTACTTTCAAAATGTTATTTATAAATAGATTATATTAAATTCTCCTTTATATGATCCTCAGGTGAGTTTCTGGGGAGAGGCTTGGGTGGGTAGGGAAGAGGAAAGTTTCTATTCCCTTAGGGTTTTTAGTTAAATGAAAACTAGAAAAGGTTTCAGTAATTCAACTTAAAATGGTATGAATGCTAGTTACTGGGCCTTCCTTATGTATGGGAAGAAATTAGCTCTGTTTTAGAGATTATTCATCTGAAATTTAGTAAGTATACTCTTTTTCTTAAATACATGAAGTTGAGTCATCAGTTTAAATTCTTTCTTCTCCTGAATCCATGTAGCTCTTTTGTAAATGAGACAATAAAAATTCATCGTTGCCTTTAAGGTATTTTGATAGGTCCACTTATTTTGAACTTGTTTCCTCTTCCCCTCTTTATAAAGGCTGTATGTGAAAGCTACGTATATTCTTTTTAAATCACTATTAAAATAACCCTTTCTGGAATTGTAGAAATAATTTTCTTTCAGTGGTGTTTGGTTATCTCATTATATGCAGATTCATTTTGAAGTTTATGTTGTGATACTTACAGGCAGCTATTACCCTACTGTATAAAAATAGAAGAACAGATAAGGTATTTGATGTGTAAAAGTTTTTCCAGTCCTAAGTAGATCTCTTACAGAAAACTTCCAACTGTATATTAACTCCTGCTAGGCAGGAAGTTGAATTAGTTACCTATTCCCCCTTTTAGGTAATTATTATAGATAATAATGTTAGAAGAATAGATGTTTGAAGCAATATGTTAGGTGAATGATTTCTTTAAAAATGAAGCTTATTTACTTTTACCATCAAAACAAAAGTTTCTTTTGTTGTTAGATATCTTCGTTTATTCTAGTCTTAAGCTTTTGAAGGTGAGACCCTTGGAAGCCCAGAAAAAAAAAATCATAGTTCCTGATTAGTGTAGCAATGAACCTTATTTTTTAAATACCAAAATAAACCATACTTATAAAAAAAATAAGTAAAAATCCAGTACATTTAGAGTAATTTTCCCTCACCTATTCTCCAGTTGTGTTATATGTGTCCTTCCAGAAACATTAATTTTAAAAAGAAAATAAAGGAATTATAGATGTGCATTGTCATCTTTTTTCATTTAAACTTGACATCATGAATTTCTTATCTTTGCATGCCATTACAAGTAGATTATTCTTTTTTTTAAAGATTTTATTTATTTATTTGACAGAGATTAGTAGTAGGTAGTAGTAGTTAATAAGTTAACTTATTTTTAAGTTAACTTTCAGTGGTTCATTTTTAAAGAAATTTATAGTAAATGTTTATGAAATTATTTTTATCTCTGACTTAAGAATACTTAAGAATATCCACCTAATAAACATGGGTAGATCTTTTTTCATTTTAATAGTTTTTTGTGTGTGTGTGAGTATAGTTGACACACAATATTATGTTATTTTCAGGTGTACAACATAGTGGTTCAACCTCTCTATGTGTTGTGCTTGTTACTGCAAGTATAGCTATCATCTGTCACAATATATCCCTATTATAATATCATTGACTGTATTCCCTATGTTGTGGCTTTTATTCCTGTGCTTGGTCATCTTCTAATTGGAAAACTGTATCTCTCCCTCTTCACCCATTTTGCCCGTCCTCCCACCCCTCCCTTTCCTGTGATAATCATCAGTTTATTCCTGTGTTCATGGTCTGATTTAGCTGTTTATTTGATTTTTAGGTTTCATATATGAGTGAAATCATATGGTATTTGTCTTTCTCAGTCAGACTTACCTCACATAGCATAATATCCTCTAGCTCCATCCGTGTTTTGCAAATGGCAAAACAAAAAAAAAACCCAAAAAACAAAACAAAAAAACCCCTCATCCTTTTTAATGGGTGCATAGTATTCTCTGTGTGTGTATGTGTGTATCTACCACATCTTCCTTATTCATTCATTTATGATGAACATTTAAATTTCTTCCATATCTTAGTTATTGTAAATAATGCTGCAGTAAACATAGAGGTGCATATATCTTTTCGACTTAATGTTTTTACTTTCATTTTCTTTGGGTATATACCCATTAGTAGAATTGTAGAATTATGGGATCATACAGCATTTCTATTTTTAATTTTTTGAGAAACTGTTTTCCACAGTGGCTGTACATTCCCACCAACAGTACACAAGGGTTCCTTTTTCTCCACGTCCTTGCCAACACTTAATTTCTTGTCTTTTTGATACTCGTCATTCTAACAGGTATAAGGGGATATCTCATTGTGGTTTTGATTTTCATGTCCCTGATGATTAGTGATACAGAGCATCTTTTCATGAGTCTTTTTTGGCCATCTGTAGGTCTTTGAAAAAATATCTATTGAGATCCTCTGTCCATTTTTTAATTCAGTTGTTTGGGTTTTTTGGTGTTGTGTGAGTTCTTTACATATTTTAGATATTACCCCTTATTGGATATATCATTTTGCAAATACTTCTTTCACTAGGTTGCCTTTTGGTTTTGTTGATGGTTTCCTTCACTGTGCAAAAACTTTATTTTGATGTAGTTCCAATAGTTTAATTTTGCTTTTGTTTCCCTTGCCTCAGAAATATCTAGAAAAATGTTTACTATGGCGAATATCAGAGAAATTACTGTCTGTGTTCTCTTCTAGAGTTTTTGTGGTTTCAGGTCTCACATTTAGATCTTTAATCCATTTTTTTTTTTTTAAGATTTTATTTATGTGACAGAGAGAGAGAGAGAGATCACAAGTAGGCGGAGAGGCGGGCAGAGAGAGAGAGAGAGAGGAGGAAGCAGGCTCCCCACTGAGCAGAGAGCCCGATACAGGGCTCGGTCCCAGGACCCTGGGATCATGACCTGAGCTGAAGGCATAGGCTTTAACCCACTGAGCCACCCAGGTGCCCCTCTTTAATCCATTTTGAGTTTATTTTTGTATATGGTGTTAGAAAGTCGTCCACTTTTATTCTTCTAGATCTAGCTGTCCACCTTCCCTAGTACCATTTATTGAAAAGACTGCTTTTTTCCCCATTGCATATTCTTGCCTCCTTAGTCATAGATTAATTAATCATATAAGTGTGGGTTTATTTCTGCCTTCTCTGTTCTTTTCCACTGATGTATGTGCCTGTTTTTGTGCCAGCATCATACTGTTTTGATTACTGTGGTCTTGCAGTTTATCTTGAATTCTGGAATTGTAATACCATAGTTTTGTTCTTCTTTCTCAAGGTTGTTTTGGCTATCCAGGATCTTTTGTGGTTCCATACAAATTTTAGTATTATTTGTTCTAGTTCTGTGAAAAATGCTGGTGGTATTTTGGTAAGGATTGCATTGAATGTGTAGATTGCTTTGGGTAGTATGGACATTTTAACAGTAGTAATTCCTCTAATCCATGAGCATGGAGTATCTTTCCATTTGTGTCCTCTTCAATTTCTTTCATCAGTGTTCTATAGTTCTCATAGTTACAGTTCTTTCACTTCTTTGTTAAGTTTATCCTTAGGTGTAATTCTTTCTGGTATAGTTGTAAATGGTATTATTTTCTTAATTTCTCTTTCTGCTTTTTCATTTTAAGTGTATAGAAATGCTGTTGATTTCTGGGTATTAATTTTGTATCCTGCAACTTTACTGAATTTATTTATTACTGCTAGTAGTTTTGGTGGAGTCCTTAGGATTTCCTCTGTGTAACATCATGTTGTCTTCAAATAGTGACAGCTTAACTTCTTTACCACTATTGATACCTCTTATTTTTTTTCCTTCTCCGATTGCTGTAGTCAGGACTTCCAGTACAACATTGAATAAAAGTGGCAGGGGTGGACATCATTGTCTTGTTCCTGCTCTCAGAGGAAAAGCTGTCAGTTTTCACTATTGAGCATGATGTTAGCTGTGTTTTTTTTCATATATAACCTTTATTATGTTGAGGTAGAACATGGGCAGATCTTATCTGCCAAATTAAGTGTGCTGGCTGTATACATTTGGGCAGATACTTGGAATGAAATCCCAGTGCACCTCTGGCATGTTTGAATAAAGTTTTAATATTACCATGGCACTTTCTTTGTATCTGAACTGATTTAGGTAGAATTTAATATGGGATTTTAATTTAGGGTTTATATCATTAGAGAAATATTCATATATACTTATATATTCAAATAGGTTTTCGTTTAAAAAAAACAACAACCAAAAAAGTTGTCAGTGGTGTTACCATGCATGAAATATTTTCCAGTCCATCTTTTGGCTTTAGAAAACCATTAAAAATTATTGACCGTATTTTTATTTTCAGGGTGACTGTCGTTCCTACAGTTACGTGTGTGGAATCTCTAGTAAAGATGAGCCTGACTGGGAATCTCTTATTTTCCTGGCTAGACTTATACCTCGCATGTGTCACAACATTAACAGGTATGTTCTACAGGGCAAAAGGTGAGGTGAAACAGAAGGGTGTATTTTTTAAGATGTTCCCATTATGGAGAGACCAGAAGACTCAAAGTATAGATATAGGTATGCACATAAGTAACAATTGAGCAGATACTTAGTAATACCTTGTGTTCTGTTCCTTTATCACCAGTCATCTGCTTAATAAAAAAGTTTGCTTTTCTTTAAACAAAAAATAGGAAAAATTAAAAAAAATTAAGTATTAAATATTAAAGACACTTTAAAAACCTATCTTCCAAATTAGGTGCTTATACTAGCTATTGGTTTTTTTTTTTTTTTTAGAGATCACAAGTAGGCAGAGAGGCAGGCAGAGAGAGAGAGGGGGAAGCAGACTCCCCACCAAGCGGAGAGCCGGATGTGGGGCTCGATCCCAGGATCCTGGGATCATGACCTGAGCTGAAGGCAGAGGATTTAACCCACTGAGCCACCCAGGCGCCCCTAGCTATTGGTTTTATGGTAGTATGTTTTCTTCCACTGGAAGGAATATGTATGGGTGATAGAATTACCAATAGAGACTTGGTTAATTTAATAATAACCGCAGGGGAAATCAAAGAAAAGAAAAAGGCATATGACTCTACTACATGTAGAATTTATCTTTTCTGGTCCAGTTTTTCTTTCACTTGCGTGGTAATTTCTAATGTTGGATGTGTCTATAGCTGATTTATAATCTATGTGTAATGCTCCATTGCACTGTCCCATATAGAATTCAGAAAATCTCACACCAGATTGCTGATTAGATGTTCTCATTTCACCATTGTCTACTTTTTTATTTTCCTCATGAATATTAAACAATTAACCAAAAATAGTTACTTGAGGTTTCAGTTTACTCAAGTTTGCTACAGGAATTAGGAACCTACTTATTTGTGTTCACCCAGCAGGGTGTGTATAGTTTGTCCTTTGAGACAAGGAGTCAGAGGGAAGTCAGTTTTTTGCTGGTAGTAACATGCCCACTGAAAGGCTTATTACTGTGATGAATCTAAGGCCTACAGAAGCACCATCAATACACTGAGAAGAGTGAATTATTAATAAATAATGGTAAATTTGTAATTGCCTATTTTGAATGGAATTCATTGCCTTGGTTAAAATAATGGTTTATTATTGATCTTCTAGAGAATGTGTGATATCTAAATAAACTTTTTAGGTCATACAGAACATTCCCTTTCCCTCAGTTTGACTCAACTGCTTCTGTTTTTCATTTCACAACATTGTTACATTTTCATCTCTCTATTTTTCTTTTGCCACAGGTCCTTCACCCTTGTTTAAACTTTCTCTGTCCTTTTATATGCTGGTTTTTCTGCCTGTTTTCTTTTTCCCACATTTGTTCCTCCTTACTTTCCCAAATATCCCTCCCCCCTAAAAAAATAAAGTCTAACAACCAACAAACAAAAAAATAGATTTACGAACCTAGCAAGCCTTAAGAGTCTTTAGATTTCTTTGCTAGGGTCTGTTTTGGGAATTGGAATTTAAATGATTAAAAACATTTTTTTCTATTTTTGCCAAGTTTTGTCCTAATTTGCATTGTGGAATCTTTGTGTAGAGAAGGTCTGCTGCAGTTTTATTGTCCTGTACAATGTGAAAGATGATTTATTCCTGTGCATTCTATGAACATGAGAGCAAGTTCGTGGCATTCTTTTTCCAAGTTGCTTTATCCTTGAAGGATCATTTATGAACTCCAGGGACTGTATTGTTTAGTAGAAAGAAGTATAGCATTTGGTACATGGGACAAAAACTTGCTATATAGTATGTTTGGGAGGAGGCAATGAATTAGTTGGTGGTAGTGTGGTTTTTATCTGATGCTGTTTTCTTTATGATTTTATTCCAAGTACATATTAAGAAAAAAGAAAAAAAATTAAGCTTCGCTGTAGAACTTGCCAAGAGACATGTATTTTCTTTGGTTAAGACAGAAAGGACTAGAGAAAGGGGATGATTGTGTGCTGGCTGGAGTCCAAGTCGGGAGTGCTAGGATGCATTCATATCTATATCCTGACTGGCCCTTGTTTTCTGGGGGAAGGTTGTGGAACAGATCCTCCCTACCAGCGGTAGGATTCCTCTTGAGTTGTAATTATCTGATCATAATTTCCTCAAGTTGTGTTCTTTTAAACGTTACTTTTATTAACACCTGCAGTATATCTTCCTACCTTTCAAACAGATGTTAGTTAAAGAAGTAGTGAGTTACTCCTTTTAGAAGCAAATAGTAGGATACCAAGTTCTGTTTTGGTAACATTTTAAATAATGGGGAAAAGAGAATCTTTCTTTGAGATCAGTGTTTCACAAAGCGAAAAAAAAGTCAAATTGGGAAATGCATTGTAGCCTTATCTTGGAGGTTTCGTACATATAGTTTCTGAAGTTCTGGCATAAAACAACCTACTTACTTGTTCAACTCAGTGTTTCCCCAGGCTTATGTGTGTTTATTTCTTAGGGTACTATATCAAATTGTCACACACCAGGAGGCTTAAGACAAATTTATTTTCCCATGGTTCTAGAGGCTGGAAGTCTGAAGTCATGGTGTTAGCAGGGCCATGCTCTCTAGGGCATAAAGCTCTGGGGAAGGATCCTTCCTTCACTCTTCCTAGTTTCTGGCATTTACTGGCAGTCTTTGGCTTGTGGCAATATAACTCCAGTCTCTGTTTTCACCTTCACATGGCCCTCTCTATTTTGTCTGTTTCCAAATTTCTCTTCTTAGAAGGACACCTTCATAGATTTATGCCTCCCTGATCCATTATGACCATATCTTAACTTGACTACATCTGCAAAGACCCTATTTTTAACCTATAGATTCCAGATGGACATGAAGTTTGGGGGATACACATCAGCCTAGGACATCGTATGAAAAGAGAATTGTGATAATCCCCTATATCTTTGTATATTCTGAGATACTATTATTCCGAAGAATACACTTTCAGGAAGGTACATAGAACATAGAACCTTATATAATCTTATATCCTAGGGCAGCTGGGTGGCTTAGTCAGTTCAGTGTCTGACTCTTGATTTCGGTCCAGGTCATTATCTCAGGGTTGTGGGATCGAGCTCTGTGTTGGACTTTTTGCTGGGTGTGGAGCCTGCTTAAGATTCTCTCCCTCTGCACCGCCCCCACCAAGTGTGCATGGTCTCTTTCAAAAAAAAAAAAAGTATATCATTCTTTTTTTTTTAATTTGAGAGAGAGACAGAGTATGAGTGGGGGGTGGGGTAGAGGGACAAGCAGACTGCCCCCTGAGCATGGAGCCTGATGCAGGACTCGATGCCAGGACCCTGAGATCATAAGCTGAGCCAAAGTCAGATGCCAGAGCCACTCAGGTACCCCTGTATATATAATCTTATATCCTATCCTACCCATGTGGTGATTTGAAGTGGGTGAGAGAGGGGCCGCAGAATTAACAGAAAGAATGATATATTTTTTTAAAATATTTATTTATTATTTTATTATTTTATTATTATATTATTATTAAATTTATTATTTATTTATTTGACAGACGGAGATCACAAGTAGGCAGAGAGGCAGGCAGAGAGAGAGAGGAGGAAGCAGGCTCCCTGCTGATCAGAGAGCCCAATGTGGGGCTCAATCCCAGGACCCTGGGATCATGACCTGAGCCGAAGGCAGAGGTTTTAACCCACTGAGCCACCTAGGTACCCCAAGAATGATATTCTATGTTCCTTGCTTTTTCTACTAAAATGTCATTTCTCTATAATTTTTACCTCCTCCCCTTCTAGAGTTGTCTATATATTTGGCCCACCAGTTAAAGAACCTCCTACAGATGTTACTCCCACTTTCTTGACAACAGGGGTGCTCAGTACTTTACGCCAAGCTGACTTTGAGGCCCATACTATTCTCCGGGAGTCTGGTAAGTTGTTCATTTTGTTTATTACTACATGCTCTAACTAGAATTTGGAAATGTGGCATTATGATTTCTAGTTAGGAGGATGCGAGTTTGAATTTTGGATGCTTTTATTTTTATTATTCATTTCTATGGATTGGTCTGTGATATTGCCTGCTGTTATAAAAATTTTCACCTTTATGGTCATTTGTGGATATGTACATATAAGCAAAAAATTTGAGACACCTGACTCCCATTGTTCCCAGCTGAGGTTTTATATATATATTCTCTTTTTTCACTCATACTATAAACAAGTGTCTTTTTTGTAGTTTATTCAGTACCATATTTTTTTGCATTTCTGTGCTTTTTGTTTCTGATTTTACTGTTTGAAATGTCCCCCAGGTGTAGTGCTGAGGTGCTGTCTAGTTTTCTCGGCACAGGAGGGCTGTCATGTGCCTTATAGAGAAAATGTGTGGGTTAGATAAGCTTTATTCATGTATGAATTATAGTGCTGTTGGCTGTGAGTTCAAAGTTAATGAATCTAGAATAAATAATAGGGTGTCTTTAAACAGAAATACACATAAAACAAGGTTATGTATTGATTGGTTGATGAAAATGTGACTAGAGGCTTGGCAAGAATCTTTATATTTCTCATAGGGACAGTGGTTTACAATTTGCTAATTCAGTGTTTGCATTGTAGGCCATAACTTCCTTGAGTAACAAGAATGGACTTACATATATATCTCATCACTGTAACATCACTGCAATTATCAAATTCTGTTGTTTATATTTGTGGTTGAGTTTACTTACAAATATGACAGTAGTTGAAAACATGCATGATGACAGTCTTAACTGGTATGTTTATGTATGTGAGTTTAGATATTATCTGGGAGGATTTAATGGAACTGGGTTAGAGTGCTTTTTCCATGGTGTGATCATTGGTTCTACATGTTTACTTCCTTTTTCTAGGGTATGCTGGGAAAATTAGCCAGATGCCAGTGATTTTGACACCATTGCATTTTGATCGGGACCCACTTCAGAAGCAGCCTTCATGCCAGAGATCTGTGGTTATTCGAACCTTTATTACTAGTGATTTCATGACTGGTATACTTGCAACACCTGGCAATGAAATCCCTGTAGAGGTAACTTATATATTTTTCTCATGTGCATTTTATAATATGGTGAATGGAATAGGCTGTGATAGAATTGTTATTTCTGGGGTTGGTTTTCTGTTTATAAGATAGGCTTTTTCATTTTATTTTTCAAAGATTTATTAGAGAGCATATGTGTGTGTGGTGGGGGGAGGGGCACAGCGAGGGGGAGAGGAGCAGACTCTCCACTGAGCATAGAGCCTGAAAGGAGTGTGTCGGGGGTGCGGGGGGTGCTTAAGGCAGGGCTCTATCCCACGACCCTGGGATCCCAGCCTGAACCAGAATCAAGAGTAGGACACTCAACTGACTGAGCCACCAGGCTCCTGTAGGCTTTTATTATTTTTTTTATTCTCCACATAATTATTATTTTTTTAAATCTCCACAAATAAATAAAGCACTGGGTGTTATACTCAACTAGTGAGTCATTGAAAATTATATTAAAAACTAATGAGGTACTTTAACTTGGCTAATTGAATTAAAATTAAAAAAAATAATTATAATAGTTTTCTAGAAAAGACCTTAAATTTATTATACTCCCCTAAATGTCTGATTACTGTGTGGAGTAACCACTTCTAATGTACATTTCTATCTAATCTTGCCAACCTCTACTTTATAAATAGTATTTTCCAAGTAAAGGAGAAAACCCTGGTAGTGAAGAAGAGTTATATGGGTGAGATTTGATACCATGGTGGCTAGACATCCATGAATCACTTAATGCTCTGCTTGCTACCAACTTTTTTTTTTTCTTAAAGATTTTTTTTTTTTAAATTTGAGTGCAGAGAAAGAGCAAGCTTGAGCAGGGGGCAGAGGCAGAGGGAGAGGGAGAAGCAGGCTTTTTATTGAGCAGGTAGCCCAATATAGGGCTCCATCCCAGGACTGGGATCATGATGTGAGCGGAAGGCAGATGCTTAACTGACTTAGCCACCCAGGTGCTCCAACTGCCAACTGTTTTGATCACCATCTCCGTCTCCTGTTCTCTGTCCCCTGGAGTGTTCCAGAGAGCTATTTGCATAGTAGCAAATGAAAATCAAAGTGAGACTTTATTAGGTGGACCTCTGCTCTGTTCTCTAAAGCAAGGCTCTGGTTATAGCTACATAGCTAGGTTGAGGAGTGGGGCTTACTTAGAGTTTGTTTCCCCTTAAGCTCAAATTTGCCATATCTCTGTCCATTCAAGTGACCGGGCCTTCTCCTCTTTGACACTTGGTAGTGATTGTTATTAAAGTGCATTATGTGCCCCTGTGCTGGCCTCAGACTTGTATGTTTTAGGCACAGAATATATGTGAAGCACTGGCTTTTAATACATAGTATAAGGTGTTTGGATGTCACAGCAGTTTCAAATTGCTGTAAGTGTTTCTAAACACTTGTTATGGACTAGTAATAAACATAAAATGCATACTGGCAACTGTTTGCAGACTACACTTTGAGTAGTACTGAGTTAATTCACTTAAATCTATAGAAGGAAGTTAGGTTCACTACATAATATTAATCAGAGACCATACCATATACATAGAGGACGATAATAAAAATCACATTTTAATTGTAAATGGAAGCTTTCTAGGTCTGTTGGACATGCCCTGGATCCTGGCTCTTCTATTTATGATCTTTGTTTTATAACAGGTGGTGTTAAAGATGGTCACTGAGATTAAGAAGATTCCTGGTATTTCTCGAATTATGTATGACTTAACATCAAAGCCCCCAGGAACTACCGAGTGGGAGTAATAAACTTCTTGTTCTATTAAAGTATTGTGTTCAGTTTAAATTGATTAAAAACCATTCCCAGTATTGACATGCGGTACTGTGAAAGGAGTTACTGAACGGCTGCATCACATCTGAGTTCTCTACAGCAAAAATCTACGGCTTAAGAGCTGAGTTGGGGATGACTAAAAGGAACTGAAGCACTTGTACGGGTATAATCAAAGCACCATTGCCTACACTCAGATCGGCACTGCTTTTGCCTTTGCCTCACTTGTTCTTTATGTATAAATTCACTGTTGCTATTAATGTCTCTGTCAATGAAGATGTATGAAGGTGGGTGACTTTGGGGGTAGTAATAGGCTTCTGTCCCCTTGCCAGTTTCTAAGAGCTGTTAGAAAACACCCATTATTTACTAGTGTGAGTTAGTATGTATGTCTTTCAGAGAATCTGAATTTGCTTATAAGTAACCTTACTCCTCTGAAGATAGGGGTGAGGGATGGAGGAGATAAGGTGTAGGTGGGCTGTTCCAGCCCCTTTTGCAGGACACTGTGGCTATCAAATGTAAGCTCCCTTAAGATGGAAAACACTGGGAATTTGTTGAAGTACTTTCGAATTTGTAACATCACAGCTGTGGGAGAAAGAAGCTATGATTGGTCTTAGTTTAAAATGTTTTCAAGTCCTGTCCCACATAGATGCCATAGTGTTCACTGTCAGCCTGTTCACTCATGAGGAGCTTTATCGCCCCCACCACCCATGGTGCCAGTTCCTGTGGCCTTGTGACGAAGTTTCTGTTCTCTTCCCCAGAAGAGGCTGTCTCTGGTGTAGCATAAAGTCAGTGTTTTGATCTCGTTTGGGCAGAGGGCCAGCTCTGAGACCACAGAAACCATTACACATGCCTGCAGCTTAGACTATCTAGTAAAGAGTTGTAAAATGAACTCTTAGATGTAATCTGTAAGTGAATTTATTACTCACTGCTCAGAAGACTGTCACCAGTCTCAGTCCATGCAAGATATCGGCACACCTTGTAATCTTCTATCATTTGTAAGATTCAAGAACTTGACTAGGACTCTTTGCCATTGCCACTGGTGTCTACCAGATCTACCAGATTATTACATTCATATAAGCACTATAAAAATAGTACTAGACTTAAATTCTACAACCATTTTTCAATATTTTAGCTGTTGCTATTTAAGAACATTAATGAGTTTTTCTTCCTTTTTTAAAAAAATTGAGGTGTGATTGACTTATAGCAGATTAATTTCTGGTGTCATACCAAACCCATCTCAGGTTGCTGCCTTTTATTTTCAAGATCCTTTGTATTGATCAGGTACAAAATTTTGTTTGGGATTCAGTATTAGCTAAACAGTAAAATTATGCATGCCAGAAGTCTACTTTTTATTTTGGCTGGCCTAGAGGACATAAACACTGTATTTCCAGACCAGCAAGGGAGGAGCTTTTGTCTGTTTTAACGGATATCTGTACCTGAAACAAAGGAGTATTTGACTTCTACAGAACTTGAAGGGTTCACTTTCTGTCCTGATGATGAGATACTCATACTGGCCTTTTGGAAAGAAGATATGTAAGCTATAACGGATTTGGAGTCATGTAACTTTAGAGCTGGAATAGATAACCTCTAAAAGGCTTACAAATACATTTATGTGAAAAAATTCCTCTTCTAGCAGAATTTTCTTGCGATTTTGTGTTCGAGCAAATAGGAGAGTAGGAAGAATATATAGTAAGAATGTTTTCTTTCCAGCGTGTGTTCTATGGAACACTGCTCCACCGAGCTGATCCTTGTCAGAAGGGTTAGATGGTCATGGAAGTTGGGAAAGCGCTGTTTGCTTGTCCTTCTGTCTTGGAAAGTCATGGTGTACATTATATTCAAACTGAGAAATTTTGATGTGAAAAACAGTTAAACTTTCTTAACTTGATGTTTTCCTGATCTTTGTGTGCTAAACTCTTTTTATAATCCTTAATACTGGGAAAAAATGGTCTCTCCAGAACACATCCTGATATGACATAGTAAAAAATGTTAATTTTTTGATTTTGTAAATTCCCTAAAATTTGGAACCCCCTCTTCCTTTGCAAAAGTACTTTTTGTTTTGTGTTGTACAGTATTACTGTGTATCTTCACAGTATGTCATCCAAGCAACTGAGGGAAGATTATAGTCCATTCTCCATTTAGGAAACAAGTTCAGCTAGTAATGGTTACCTAATGAAATTCAGAATGAAATATGATCCTTGGTAGATTATGACTGCATTCCCATCAAATTAAACATGTTTTGTTTCTTCATATTGATTAGGAGTAGGTAGGGCAGGTCAAAGCATCATTTATTCCCCAAATTGGCAGACACAAAGGAATTTTCAAGGACCCAGTTTCACCTTAATGATGCCATCTATAATCATCAGCTGTTTTGGAGATAACATAGCCTGGCATAATTTCTGAAGGTAGGTCTTTAGATGTACCTGGGAGATGGGTTACACTGTTTTCCCGTCTTTTGCTGCCCCTTTATCCTGAGGTAGCTGCCTGCGTGTACCCAAACAAGCATCATTAAAGTTTTTTTCCTCACTGTTTGGGCTTATCTCCTGATAGCCTATTTTACTGTATAATTGAATCAAGTCCCTCAAGAATGAGGGCATTCAGATTAGGTAGGCGGGACTGTCCATCCTCAGTGCTTTTGTTCTGCCGTTAAACAGCTGTGGGAACGGTTAAGTGATTTCTGTTTCTTTATCTGTAAGAGGAGACATTTGGATTAAATTTACATCAAATCCAGCCATAATTTTTTCTTAAACAACAAAGAAAAGCATAGCAGGAGACAGAATGGAGAAATTGAGGGTTTTATGTTTCAAGTTCTTTCAACATCAGATACTACTTTACCCTGTCAAAGGTAAACATCAGAATACATTGTAAAGTCAAATATTAATTACCTTGTTTTTTTGAAGACGTAATATAGATCTGCAAAATTGGACTACTTGAGAATCTTACTGTTGTGACCATGACACTAGGACAATATCCATTAATAGAATGCAAAGTCTCCCACTGTCAGTTATCTGTAGCTAATTGTTGGCAGCGCTGGAGCTAGAATCTAGGCTTTTCTGTTTCTCTCTGTTGAAGAGGTAGTGCTCTAAGGCCTTTTGAGGTGAGGCTTAACAGGAGGCTCTCCCTGTATAATTGACCCAACAGGGATAAATTATTTCCAAAGTTTAAATCCTCTCCTTACTTAAAATAAGAGAGTAGTAGTTTCTGTCATGCCCAGTATTGTACCCCTGGTTTTTTTGTTTGTTTGTTTTGTTTCTTATTATTCCTCTCCACTACTCTCCATACCCACCTCCTGTCTCCTACTGTTCCCTGAATTTTCATTGGAATGTGGTAAGGACACACCTTTGCTATTACCTCAGTGGGTATTCCCTTCATTGGCCCAAATTCAGAAAGTAATAGAAAACTGAATATAAGCTGATGTCTCTACCCTTGGAAAGGGCCCCTGCCTTGTTCCTACTGAAGTAGGTTAGCCATGCAGGTGATACAGGGAACAGGGTATCCGTTTTTTTTTGTTTTTGTTTTTTACCACTTCAGGACTTTGACAACAATAATGGTGGTATCCTTGGCTCTTATATTCCTGACCATTTCATTTAATGACTGGTGAAGAGATTTGGAATCTCCTCTCCCCTTCAAAGAGTGCCAAAATGCCAACTCTCAAACTTAGTCTTCTGTGTTGAAGAGACCCAGGTAGTTGACCCAACTCTGATCTTTTGTCAGTGGTTCTCAACCCTGGATGCCTTTTATTACTACCTGAGGAATTAAGTCTGTGTAATGTCTAGACTCCACAGTTAAATCAATTAAATTAGAATCTTGACAGGTCCCAATTATTGATAGTTTTAAATCTCTCCACTCCAAAAAAGTTACTGAGGAATATACCTGGTCTATCTAGTTATGGCTTAAAATCTTAGGTCTTTAAGAGAAATGTAAGAGAAGGCCACAGATAATGTTTTGCTGAAGATGTCCTAGCTAAATTACTTCAGACCTAGGGGCCAGACTGGAATTGATTCTGTGTATACTATATTGTAGGTCAGATACTCCCAGGGCCTGTTTGGTAATATTTAGGGCAGCTGACATTAATGTTGCTCCTGTTGAGGTCTGTGCAACAACTACGTGGGTATCTCTCAACCTCTTCTTACTCTTTTTGCTTTTTGTCACAGGAGAGAAACCTACCCCTATGCCGTACGTATTCACCTCTTTGAATTTGACTCTAGCTAGATCATGAAACAGACTGAGCTCTTACTGAGAAAGCCTTCTGGAGCTGTGTCATTTGGATATAATTTGTTAGCTAGAGAGTACCTACCTGTAACCCAAGTTGCCTGAATGACAACTTTTTGAATAGCCCCATTTTAAGTGACTGACCCATTAGAGTCTTTGATCACTGGTGGATCCCATGGCATCTTTTGATCTTGGTAAGGGCTCCTTGAATGGCAAAACTGTGAGACTTTGGGGAGAGTTTGGCTATTTCTTGGGTATTCTAAGTTCAGTAGCTCTGACACCTTCTAAGTTGTTCAGGAAGCCTGAACCTTAAATAATCCAAGTGGAGTAAGGCCTTTGGAGAATACAGATATTTAAGGTAAGTAGTTTCCTGTCTTTGAACCTACTGTGACATTGTTACAACCTTATGGTATTAAATGAAGAAGTGAATGTAATGTCCTTTCAAACAGATTTTTTTATAAAGAAGTATTTTGTTAATTAGAATAAGTAGTATAGTTGTGAAATCACTATGTAATTGTTTATGGTATACTGATACAACTTGTATTTTGTGGTAATGTTGGCAAAAAAATAGCTATGCCAAATTAATGTGAAATGACTTTAATCCCTTTTGTTTCCAGTATACTTCATAAAGGAAGAAATGACGTTCATAACTTGTCTTTAAGCCTCAGTGTTTATGAGAAAGTCAGTGAAGGAAGAACAAAGAGGACAGACATTATCAGGGAAGGGAAATAAGAAATTGGATATACTGTCAGGTGTTTCTGGATAATAAGTTTAATCTACTTCTGTTATATATAAGGAAAGGTATCAGAGTTTTGTGCAGAGTGTAACAGTGGACATGGTGGAAATAAAATACTGGGTATTTTAAGTGAATAGCTAAAAGGGTGTGTGTATGGGTTTCCAGAATTAAAGTTCTATACACACGCACACTTATTTGACTTCTTGCATATTTATTTATATTTAACTCTGTCCTCAATTTCTTAAAACCTATACTGCCTTTATTAATTTGATGCAAAAGTTGGATCCTATTTGTTTGGAAGTATGTTATGAGAGTTGATCAAGCCCATCAAAGTATAAGTGTTTTAAGTCACTAATATGAGCGGAATTAACCATGTTCAGAAACTGCACTCAGTAATTTCAGGTAGCTACATTGCTGTAGTATGATTTTTTACAGATCAATCACCTTGTCCAACCTTCTGCTATTTGAGAAAACTGTATTTTGAATATTCAGCTGTAAAGGTTTTGCTGTTTTAACATGGCTCAAAACAAAAATATTACTGAGTTTTTATCTTGAACTCTCAAAAATCTGTCATTCTGCATTAAAAAAATACTGTTATCAAGAGCTGTATCTCACACCCTAGCTAACCTTTTTTTTTTGGGGGGGGGCAGATTGTTAGTGAATTATACTGAGTTATAGACATTAGATTCTGAGAAACAGCTAAAAATCTCACTTAAACCTTACTGTTATCCAAATAATATGTCAAATTTTAAATCCTTTTTTCATATTTTAGAATGCTATTTGATATACAACTGCATACTAAAACTGTTTAAGACCATACCTAACCTGCCCACATGTTGTTGTTATTCTTTTTTTTTTTTATTTTAAATTAACACCATAGAGAAAACGCTATTTTAAAAATTCCTTAATGTAGCTACATTATATAGTGGGGAACATGAGGGCCTTTTGTCAAGGTGCCTTTATCTAATTGCATTAGGATGATTGATACTTGTTCTTAAGAAAAAAGTTTCAACAGACTAAAAAATATTTGCCTAAGTGCAAGAAAATCCCATCTTCTGGTTCTTTTCAAAAGCAACTTCTATTACTGTGGGTGATGAGGATGTAATGAACTTGCTTATAGTGCTTAGTACATAGTTTTGGGGGAATAAATTACCAAGAATTATATATATCATGACTGTTTTGTGTTAAAGAATCTCCTAAAAAATTTCAGCAACACAAAAGTGAAATTGTATAGCTAGCACCCTCTACATATTCTTACTTCTCAGATTCAAGAATTAAAAAGAGTGTTTCCTTAATTACTGAGTAAATCATATGCCACATGTTGAAATTACCCCAAAGTTGATAATAAGTACCTGGAGATTTTTAAGTAAGTACAGTATCTTGGAATATTTACAAATAATTTAATGTTTCTGTTATGGGTCTTAGCCTGTTTTCAGATGTTTGCTTAAAGAGAAATGTAAGGATTTACCATTGAATAGGAAACATTTCGAAAGATCTTTTTAATTTTTTTCTTTTTTTCTTTTCTGGTCAGGATCTTAAAGCACCTGATGTGAATTTAGTGCAGAGTTTTTCAAACTTTCTCCTTTCACAGTTCAATTAGTGTTACTTTGGTCTAGGGTTGCTATAAAATATAATATATATATATTTCAAGTAGTCCCATTTTTAAAGTGATGGTTCTGTTCAAACAACTTAAATGTTTTGCCCTAACAACATAGTAGCCACTTGAAACACTATTATCTTTTGAAAGAATATATTTCATTCTTGAATAACTAGAGTTAGTTACTAATGGGATCTGTTGGGGACTTGCAACTTACTGAACTGTGGTATACATTGAACACTGCCATCTTCATTTTCTATTCCAAGCTGATGTTTGCACAGTACTTTTTAAATCACAGCAGCCACAGAAAACTCAGCTTTGCAAAGATAGGACATCATTGAAGGAAATGGTGCATGATGTTATGTTGAAACTGACCTGCCACAAGCGAGTAGTTCATCTTGTGTGTATGCGAGTTTGCTGTGATGGCTCGGAGTGCCTCAGTGAACAGTTTGAGAACCATTGTGTCTGAGTATTTTTATTTTGGGGTTTTTTTCCCCTTCTCAACTTCAAAGGATACATCTAAAATACACATGTGTCCTTAATATTGATTATCTTTCTTGGTTTTGATGTTAAGAGTTGGAATATTTTGCAAAAAGAGATATTTTAAAATCTCAACATCTTTCTAGGAGTGGAGAAATAAGATTTGCCATATGTTACATAAAGTATACATGCATAGAATGTGCCGAGACCCAAGTTTGATGTATACTTAATTTGGAGTTTGCTTTGTTTAGTAACAGTTGTTACTACAAAGACTTATGATGAGGATATATACCCTTTAAACTGTTTGAAGTGAATATTTTAACATACTGGATTTAAACCATGCCAAATATGCTACCTACACATTTGTTACTATATTTATTTCTCTTTGTAAAATGGGAAATAGTCACATACCACACACACTTTTAAAAATTTTTAAAGTAAATAGTGATGGCCGTACCTTAAATGTTTTTAGAGTTTAGAGATTTGACTAGTTAAGGCAGAGAGAGGGAATTAACATTAATCACATTAGTTTGGGAATAAATTGAATTTAAAGCTTAGTGAAAGAACATGGCTGTCTTATATATAGTTTCACCTTTCTGTGACTTCTTTGCTTTAGATCTCAGGAGAAAACCATTGCAGAAAGTGTAAAAGTTTTCTGAAAATTGGGAATTGTAATCTATTATAAAATGTTAGAGTATTAATGACATAGAATAAGATTCCTAGTTCTATTATTAGGTATAATTTTGGGAATTTATTTTAGAAATACTTATTCCTGTTTCTGCTGATAAAACATTGGCCTGAAATTCAATAAACTTGATATATTTCTGACTCCACATAGCTGTGTTACCTTGGGCAAGACAGCAATCTCCTGGGAGGTGGTTAACTCTAATGTAGGAATAATATTACTGGGTGGATCAAGTGAAAGAATGTAGGAAAAGTGAATACATTATGAAAAAATGCTATATCTATAAAATGCTAGTGTAAGCATAGACTGTTACTTGAAACAGATGGCAGTGCAGATGAAACAAATGATGTGGGTTTAATAATCCCATTGTGCTGAATTAGCTGGGACAATTCAGATAAATTTATACCATGTCAGATCTCCGGATTGTGAGGGTGGGATGATACTGGGATAGCTGCTTTCAACTACGCAAGGGCTATGTATGCATCTTTATGAAATTTATGCATCTTTATGAAATTTATACCACTTTAAAGAAGAGAGGGAACAAAACTTGTCTCCCAGTCTCCAGCCCTGCACTTGAAAAGTACAAAAACTGGGTGTCTAGTTTTCTTTCTGTTCTGATTCTAGTGGTGTATGCAATAATGTAATATTTGTCCCCTCTATCAATCTCATAGTTTGTGAAAGAAGTTTGGAACAAAAAAGAAGTGGTGAGTCAGCATGTGAATAACTACAGAATTAAACATTCAGGTAGTACTTTCCATAAAATGTGAGCGGCACGGGAGAACAGCTAAAGCTCATGTGACATTCAAGTGTTTTATGTCATGCCCTGGATTGGAGCGGAGTCTGGGTGGTAGATTCCAGACAGGTAGAAAGTATGGACTCTTCCAGGTAGATGGAGGCCAAGAGGAGCCACAAGTGAAGCTTGGACTAGTATGGGTTGCTTGGGAGGGCAGAACTGGAGAGTTGGTGCAAAATTGTGGAGGACTGTGATTCAGCCAAGGGATTGAGTTTTGTCCAGTTAGGGGTGTGGGCTGGATAAGCCAGAAGAGCTAGTAAAAGCTCCGCTCTGTGGTGGCCCAGCTACCTCTTGAGAGTGTCACACCAGCCCTTTTCCTTCTCTCTGTGCTCCACTGTAGTCAGCTCGTCAGCCATACAGACTTCACCCAGGTGACCTGCTGTGTGTTTGAGACCATCCACAGCCTAACTCTTGCCCCCCAATCTGGCCAAACTGCCTTCTGTAGCCCTGCTGATCATTTGTGGGTCTCTCATGTCCCTTGCTGTTCCACCCTTTACCTTTGCCCCTACTGCTCTCCCTGCCGGGAGTGCCAGCCCCAGGTTCGTCCCCAACTCTGCAAACACTGAGTCAGCTTTCAGTACTCCGGAGGGTTTACGAAAACTTAGTTCATTCCCGTGTCTGTAGAATGGAGAACTCCTTTTCTAAGTTCCCACTACCTGTTGAGGAATTCCATGACTAATTTCTTATTTCTGTTCTCCTTGTTTATATTTATTGTCTACAACCAGACAATAAACTTCTTGAAGGCAGGATCAGTGATTTACTCATCTTTGAAGTCTTAGAGCTTGGTTCATAAAATCTAAAAGTGGAATGCTTTTTAGAGACCTGCAAGAGGTAAGTAAGGCTTACTTCAAAGGAATAAATGTCTAATAGTAGAATTCCAAGCCTCAGATACCTAAGTGGAGAAACAACTCAACCAGGGACCTAGCCTGTACCCCCACTTTCATGCTTGAAATCACCAAATAGGAAACTACTTCTATTTTAACCTATGTGTAGCTTCAGCTGTTGGTTCTACAGCCCTAAGTACAGTGGCTGTGCTTTTTAAAAATTACTATTTTAACTTTAGGCAGACAGTCTGTTTTTTTGACAAATTCTGTTTGAGTTGTAAATTAGAAGATGAATGCTTGGAGAATAGCATGGAGTCACTAGGGATTTGTTCAAGCTTTTCTTTTAATGAGGTTGGGTGGTTAAGGGCCTGCCTGTGTGGGAAGCAGAAAACCACAGAATTCAAAGAAGTGGGGTGGCAGTGTTGACGTCAGGTGGTCTCAACAGTTCCCACAGTGCTTACGGTTAAACCGGCCAGCTGGGAGTTCAGGTTTCTCTTAGAAACTGTTCTTCCCTTTCTGTCTCCTTTGGACATCTTGTAAGTATTCTTTTTGACCAAGCTAAAAGAGTTTGAGGAGATTACACAAGTCTGAGGATTTCAGTGTTGTTTTTCAGCTTTGTTGTAGCAGGGGACATGTAGTTCATTATTCACAAAATAATAATGGTATTAATCTTACAAGGTTTATTTTTGAGTCCTGAAGCTGCTGAGGGGCTGGGCAAATGTGAAGCAGCCATGGGCTGCATTTATTTTGTAGTTTAATGGCAGAAGAGCGAGTAAGATGGATTATCCGTCATCCTATTACCTTCAACGTTCTGGATTTATTTAGCAAGAGGAAGGTGTATGTAACTTGACATTTGCTATCTTCCCAGTGAACAGGAGTTCATTCATGGCAGTAACTATGGCTTGAGCACATGTTCTGTGCCTGGCACTGTGCCAGACTCCAGAGAACAAGGCTCTGAAGCTGGAGGAGGTCATGTCCCATTCGGTTGTCCTGGCTCCTCACCATACCCGACCCTCCACGTGTATATCCAGTTTGCTCTTAAGTGACCTCCTCCTTCCAGAATGGCTCTTCAGTCTGCTCCTTTCCATTCCCGGCTTCCACTGCCGTCCAGCCCTCTGTTGTCTCTGAACTGTTATTGCAGTGGCAGCCCAGGGCTTTTCTCTACCTTCGACACTTCTTTCTCTGAACTCGTACCTTCTTTTCAAAACACGGATCATGGACTCATAGTCCATGGTCACCTTACTTGTTCACAACACATCAGTAACCTCTGTGTCCAGGGAATAACACCTCTGGCACTTTACCTACCACATCATCGTTTTTTCCAACTCTATCTTCTAAAACTGTCTTCTAGCCACTCCTCAAGCTTGAGACATCTTTCTGCTCCTGTGTGTGTGTCCCAAGTCGTGCTCTACCCAGGCCAGTGTGACCATCAAATGACAGGAAGCTAGCTCATGCTTAGGGAATAGCTCAGGTCATCTCTAGAAGCCTGCCTTGGTTAAAGGCAGCATTTGCGTTCTCCTCGTCACTCCTGTAGGACATTATGTGCATCTGTTATGGCTTTCGTTCCACCTGCTTTGCTTTGCAGTTGTTTGCTTATTTCCCATACTCGGTTGTGAACTTTTTGAGGGGAGATGATTGGTCTTGATTTTTGTGTCCCATCAGCACCCATCATGGTGTTTGGCCTGCAGCGGGGATGCTCAGCAAATACTTGGTCAGTGTTATGTTGTATGCTTTATGTGTGTTTTTAATTGCTTGCAGTTTGGTCAGTAAACTCCTAGTTTTCATAAATTGTCATCTGTGCTTAAGAGAGGAGCAGGACTATGATCAGTCAGACTTACAGGGGCTGGGTAAAGAAGGTCAAAGATAGCTTATGGGTGACAAGCAGGTCGGCAGCAAAGTAGAAGCAACAGGGCATAGGGAGATTTCTTGAGATGGTTTCTCCAGCTATATAATCTTGGGGCAAGTCACTTAATCTTTCTGAACCTGTTTCCTCACTTATAATGAGATGCAAATATTACCCACCTACTGGGTAGGTTGTTGTCAGGACTAAATAAGATGTTTGAAATGCAGTACCCGTGCAGTGCTGACGGGGGAATGGTCATGTGCGCACATTGCCAGTTCTGCCCACAGCCTCTGCTGCTTTGGTAGACTGGTTTGGTTTTGTATGACCTTACACATGCCAAGCTACAACTGACAGGAACAGAGCCAGGCAGCCTCTTCGAAGACCAGCCAGTGACCTGAGATGGCCTGGCACAAAGGGCTCCTCCTGGTGGTTGATCATTTTCCAGGCTGAATCAGAAACTAAGCTGGTAAAGAGTGTTGTGCCTCAACTTGGGTGTTGGAAGGAGGGAAAGGGGAGCTGGAGATTTTGGGGTGTGATTAACCTTTACTGAGCAAAGAGGACCCTTGGTAAATCTCATTATTTCTGAACTATTGGACTAAAATGGATGGATTGTATTAGCCCATAATTTCATTGCCTAAAATGCAAAACTGAACTAAGATTTTTTCCCCTTTTTGTTCAAATTTTCAACATTTGTGGCATTTAACTTTGGTTGTAAATGGTATAGTTTGTGGATTCCTACTGTTTCGGTCAGTTCTGTTGGCTCCTGATGCCAAGCTCATATCACAGGGGTCATAAGTGGGCTCTGCCTGCCCAGTGCCCTGTACCCTTGTGCCACAAGTGACCACCTTTAAGCCTCCCAGGGAAAACAAAGACTGCTCCTGTCATGCCTCGCCAGGGCTGAAAGGACCCAGAGGCCAGGGAGCAAGTGAACCCAGAGAGGCCA
The DNA here is from genome assembly GCF_002288905.1 of Enhydra lutris kenyoni. Lineage (NCBI taxonomy): Eukaryota > Metazoa > Chordata > Mammalia > Carnivora > Mustelidae > Enhydra > Enhydra lutris. The sequence continues at coordinate 33,451,319 of NW_019154086.1, read as the reverse complement.
CTACAGATAATTTCTCGGTAATTCCATCTGGAGAAGCGCACCAGGCATCAACTGTGCAGCTCCTGTGTGAGCCTGCCTGAGCAGCTTGCCTGCCACAGCCCTAGGAGGACAGGAGGTAAGAGCAACAAAGCCCAGATGCCACATGATGCCAGCCCTTCTGTCTTCTGTGACAAGATACAGAGGGCCACTCACACCCCCCAGAAAGCTACTCACAATGAGTCTGCCATCTCTTCCCACCCACCTCCCCCAACTTCTGCCCTAGCACAGGATCCCTACTCTGTGCATCTCTCTGTCCTTACCTGACTACCTTCCCCTGCTTGCTTGTAACTGCACCAAGCTTGCACAGGGCCAACACAGCCTCTCAAAATCCAACTTTAATTTACCTTAAGTTCCCACACCTCTACATAACTCATTCTTTCAGAATCCCCTACTTTATTTCTCAAGGCAGGAAACAATGATCAATTGGTTCCTTTCCATTTTCATCCTTTAGCACCGGAAGTCAGCCTGTCTCAAATACATTTGCAACCAGATGTCTGGGGAAAAAAATGAAGTCAGTTTTTCTTTGTTTCAAGCAATTAATCAGTTATCATTCTTCTGGAGCTTTTTGGCCTCTAGGAAAAACACAAATAAGATGTATAAATTGGTGGGTGCAAGCTGTTGGAGCTCATATAGTGTGACTTGATACAGTTATAATTTAAGTTTATTTATTTTTATTTTAATTTTTAAAAAATATTTTATTTATTTGACAGAGACATAGCAATAGAAGGAACACAAGCAAGAGGAGTGGGAGAAGGAGAAGCAGGCTTCCCGTCAAGCACAGAGCCCGATACAGGGTTTGATCCCAGGACCCTGAGATCATGACCTGAGCTGAAGGCAGGTGCCCAACGACTGAGCCACCCAGGCAACCCAGTCTATTATTTTTTAAAGATTTTATTTGAGAGAGACAGCAACAGAGCACAAGTGAGGAGGAGAGGGAGAAGCAGGTTCCTACTGAGCAGGAAGCCCAATGTAGGGCTCGATCCCAGGACTCTGGGATCATGACCTGAGCTAAAGGCAGATGCTTAGCTGACTGAGCCACCCAGGTGCCACATAATTTAAGTTTAAAATGCTTATTGAGACCTATCCATCCTCAGCTATGCAAGCCTAATTATTTATGCTCTCTACTTCCTGTCTTCTTAATGCCTGACATTATATAGTTACTGAACTGCTTCTTACCATCTTGGTAATTGGGAAGGAAAGAAAAGGGAAAGGCATAGAAACACAAACTGCTGAATTTTATTTCTTTTTTCTTTTTTTAAAAAGATGTTATTTATTTATTTAACAGAGAGCACAAGCAGGGGGAGTGGGAGAGGGAGAAGCAGGCTCCCTGCTAATGCGGGGCTTGATCTCAGGACCCTGAGATCATGACCTGAGCCAAAGGCAGACACCCAACTGACTGAGCCACTCAGGCACCAGATTAATTTTATTTCTTCATAACTTAAGCCTGTGAAGAGGTTTTGTGGGAGAGGAAATGCTGTTGACCTCAAGGTTATATGAGACTTGTCCTTAGTTCATTCCAGTTTATAGAAAGTGAGAATTGTAAGGCTCTAGAAAAACCGTTGTATTTTACCCCAAAGTGCAACCCAAGCTCCAGCAGTGGGAAGATAGTGTACATGGTTAGAGGTGGAGCTGCACAGAGAATTCTAATTTGGGGAGCATTTCCCTATATATCAGACTGCTTTTCAGGCCTGCAGATCCTAATGGTCAGGGACAGTCCTCCCACCCCCACACTGCCACAGTTGGCAGCCACTGCCTCTTCCCATTAGTCTTGTCCTTGTCTAGGGTCACGAAGGTATTGTTTGGGCAGTCCCTGTCAAGTTTAGCCTAAAACTAGAAACCACCCTGCTTCCTTCTTGGAGGCAGGACCAGAGTTCTAGCAGAGAGAGAACCACCACCTGCAGAACTTTTCCTCTCACAAGCTAACTTGTATCAGATCATAGAACTGATTTTTCAATCGTTAGAGGTCTTCTGGGAAAGCAGAATTTAACTTTTTAAATGTTATCTAATGCCTTCAAAAGCTAATTCACTTAATTATTTATTCAACTATTCAGCATTTGAATGCCTACTCCATGGTGAATCATCTCATTACACTTGAAGAGAATCATAATTGGTTCATAGTTACTTTGATTCTGCTTCATATTTTGATTTCTCTAAATAGAGCTATGAAGAAAGTGATATTTCTGTTTTAAACTTACAGGTTTTTTTTTTTAATTTCTTCTTTTTAAAAATATTTTACTTATTTGACCGAGAGACAGGGAGAGAGGGAATACAAGCAGGGAGAGCGGCAGGCAGAGGGAGAAGCAAGCTTCCCACTGAGCAGGAAGCCTGACTCAGGCCTCTATCCCAGGACCCTGGGATCACTACCTGAGCTGAAGGCAGACGCTTACCAATTGAGCCACCCAGGTGCCCCACAGCTTTTTCTGATGATGACTTCTGGGATCTTAGTGGTAGGCTTGGATGGGACAGAGATGAACTTCCACTATGAGGGCCTGGGTGAGTACACCTAACATGGTTTAGGGTTATCCCCAATCTCCCTATGTCCATGGATCCCGACCTCAGAATGGGAGGTGATTCCAGACTGAAGTGGCACCCAAGCAGGAACAAGGCTCAGCTCCCATAAGTAGGACTACAAGAGAGACAGGGTGTCCAGTGGTTAAAAACACCAAACTCTGGAGAGTCACACCTGAGTGCATTACTAAGTGCTACATTTATCGTGACGAAGGAACGAACATTGGTACATCACTACTAACATTTTTTATTCCAATTTCACTGGTCTGTCCCTAATGTCCTTTTTCTGTTCCAAGATCCTATTCAGGATTCCACTGTACAGTTAGTTTCATATTTCCTCAGATGCCTCTTGTCTGTGACAATATGTAAGACTTTGTTTTTGATTACTTTGATGATTTTGAGGTGTGCTTGTCAGGTATTTTGTTGAATATACCTCCTTTTTTTTTTTTTTTTTTTTAAATACTGGCTTTATTGTTACAGACTTCATATACCATAAGATCCACCCATTTAAAGTGAAAATTTAATGGTTTTAAGTATATTCTCTAAGTTGTACAACAATTTCATAGTCAATTGTTTTTTAAATATTTTATTTATTTATTTGACAGAGAGAGATCACAAGTAGGCATAGACACAGGCAGAGGGGGGCGGGAAGCAGGCTCTCTGCTGAGCAGGACCCTGAGACCTGACCTGAGCTGAAGGCAGAGGCTTTAACCCACTGAGCTACCCAGTCAATTTTGAAACATTTTAATCATCCCTAAAACCAGCCCTAGAATAAGCCATTTCTTCAAAGAGTCTGGTTTCTTTTGTTGGAGAATGGTATTAGAAACCAAGATCTGGGTGCTGGATGTGGTTGTTGCTATTGGGGTGTGTGTCGCTGTTTCTAGGCCTCCTCAGTGGACAAAACTAGGAAATGTGTATATGTAGTTTAGCCCATGTATATACTTGTATCTATAATTATTTTGGTATCTATGTCCAATCTTGAACATGACTTTGAAGTTAAGATCACTTTTAAAGAAATATACTAAGAGATGGGCAATGCCTCAAGAGAGGTTTAATGTTTAAATGTTACAACTTTTTTTTTTTTTTAATGGTACAACTTCTTAGTATAGGATAGAACCATCTGTTCCATAAGTGGAAATAGTGGTAAAGAATCCTCTACCTGACATTTAACACATTTAACCCCACATTTAACCCTAAATGCAGTCGTGTCCTACCCATCAGAAGACCACTCCCTTCATACTGTGTAGCTTTTCTTCTCAGGGTCTCTGGTGGTTCATTCTCTTCTAGGTGTGAGTCTTCTGGGCAGCCTGAGGGCAATAACATACTGGCTAAATGAATTAAAGCACATCCATGTTATTAAAATTGGTGTTACATAAAATTGTAATCATAAGAACTTTAAAAATATTTCTGTATATAAAACATTGCTACTAAAGGAAACTATTTCTGCAAAAATATGCATACAGAAATATTATAAGGATATTCACTGGTGGTGTGATTGGTATTTAATTCAGCACAGTGAGATTGGCGGGGACTTGGTTTCCCACTTTTTGTCTGAATTTTCTAAATTCCCCACAATTAACACTGCTACTTTCATAGTAAGAAAAAAAGCTTCCGAAAAGTAGATGCTTTTCTTATAGGAAGGCCTAACAATACTTTAATTAGACCATAATTTTGCTTCAATGTAAACTGGAGAAACCAGGAATAGGACTTTCAAATGAGGACTCAAATGAGACTAATGGGTTAAAAGTGACTTTCAGAGCCTGGGAGGATATGAGAAAGGACATGTCACGATAAAAGCAAAACTTTCTAATCCTTGACAAGGGAGTTTGAGTTCTCTGAAGGTCCAAGAAAAAGTTGGGGGAAAAACAAAACACTACAGGAAAGCATTGCCTAACAGGAAACCTCCAGCTTGTGGTATGGCTAATGCCCTTGTTGAACTGGGTCTTTGAAACCAAGTGTGCTTTAGGGAACCTGGGCACTGTGTAAGGTGAGATGAGCACCATGTTATTTAACTTGCTTAAATGTAAATCCACAGGTAGAAGCCACACAGCTGAGCCCTGGACTGGAGAAGGGAAGGAAAGCTCTCAATCACCCACCTGTGGGAGTTGCTGCTCCATCCATTTCATAGAACATAAAAGCAGTGACCCCAGAAAGTAGAATGAGTATGGGGGCTTCTATGTAATGACATACTTGGACATGCATTGTTCTTTTCTCTGGTTAGTTTGTTTCTTAAATTTTAATGTTGGATCACTGTCACTAATTAACATGTGGCTGGTTATTGCCCAAACCAGGGAAGTTTATTTAGGAAAACACAAAACTGATTTATAATTCATCCAAACTGACCTATGCCTGGACAAATTCCTTTTCTATTCCAAATACTGAATTTGGTTGTCACATAACAGTTAAAAGGAAGATTTCATAATTTCTCTAAGTTATTAAAAATGTCTTAGTTTATTCATTTAGATTTTGTCTTTATGATGAGATTTTAAACAAAGATTTAAATGAATATTTTTTACAACTATTTTTTTTATTTTATTTTATTTCTAAAAATATTTTTTGTGACTATTTTTTTTTAAATTTTATTTTTTATAAACATATAATATATTTTTATACCCAGGGGTACAGGTCTGTGAATCGCCAGGTTTACACACTTCACAGCACTCACCATAGCACATACCCTCCCCAATGTCCATAACCCCACCCCCCCAACCCCCCTCCCCCCCATCAACCCTCAGTTTGTTTTGTGAGATTAAGAGTCACTTATGGTTTGTCTCCCTCCCAATCCCATCTTGTTTCATTTACTCTTCTCCTACCCCCTTAACCCCCCATGTTGCATCTCCTCTCCCTCATATCAGGGAGATCATAGGATAGTTGTCTTTCTCCGATTGACTTATTTCGCTAAGCATGATACCCTCTAGTTCCATCCACGTCGTCGCAAATGGCAAGATTTCATTTCTTTTGATGGCTGCATAGTATTCCATTGTGTATATATATCACATCTTCTTTATCCATTCATCTGTTGATGGACATCTAGGTTCTTTCCATAGTTTGGCTATTGTAGACATTGCTGCTATAAACATTCGGGTGCACGTGCCCCTTCAGATCACTACGTTTGTATCTTTAGGGTAAATACCCAGTAGTGCAATTGCTGGGTCATAGGGTAGTTCTATTTTCAACATTTTGAGGAATCTCCATGCTGTTTTCCAGAGTGGTTGCACCAGCTTGCATTCCCACCAACAGTGTAGGAGGGTTCCCCTTTCTCCGCATCCTCGCCAGCATCTGTCATTTCCTGACTTGTTAATTTTAGCCATTTTGACTGGTGTGAGGTAGTATCTCATTGTGGTTTTGATTTGTATTTCCCTGATGCCGAGTGATATGGAGCACTTTTTCATGTGTCTGATGGCCATCTGGATGTCTTCTTTACAGAAATGTCTGTTCATGTCCTCTGCCCATTTCTTGATTGGATTATTTGTTCTTTGGGTGTTGAGTTTGCTAAGTTCTTTATAGATTTTGGACACTAGCCCTTTATCTGATATGTCGTTTGCAAATATCTTCTCCCATTCTGTCAGTTGTCTTTTGGTTTTGTTAACTGTTTCCTTTGCTGTGCAAAAGCTTTTGATCTTGATAAAATCCCAATAGTTCATTTTTGCCCTTGCTTCCCTTGCCTTTGGTGATGTTCCTAGGAAGATGTTGCTGCGGCTGAGGTCAAAGAGGTTGCTGCCTGTGTTCTCCTCAAGGATTTTGATGGATTCCTTTCTCACATTGAGATCCTTCATCCATTTTGAGTCTATTTTCGTGTGTGGTGTAAGGAAATGATCCAATTTCATTTTTCAGCATGTGGCTGTCCAATTTTCCCAACACCATTTATTGAAGAGGCTGTCTTTTTTCCATTGGACATTCTTTCCTGCTTTGTCGAAGATGAGTTGACCATAGAGTTGAGGGTCTATTTCTGGGCTCTCTATTCTGTTCCATTGATCTATGTGTCTGTTTTTGTGCCAGTACCATGCTGTCTTGATGATGACAGCTTTGTAATAGAGCTTGAAGTCCGGAATTGTGATGCCACCAACTTTGGCTTTCTTTTTCAATATTCCTTTGGCTATTCAAGGTCTCTTCTGGTTCCATATAAATTTTAGGATTATTTGTTCCATTTCTTTGAAAAAAATGGATGGTACTTTGATAGGAATTGCATTAAATGTGTAGATTGCTTTAGGTAGCATAGACATTTTCACAATATTTATTCTTCCGATCCAGGAGCATGGAACATTTTTCCATTTCTTTGTGTCTTCCTCAATTTCTTTCATGAGTATAGTTTTCTGTGTATAGATTCTTAGTCTCTTTGGTTAGGTTTATTCCTAGGTATCTTATACTTTTGGGTGCAATTGTAAATGGGATGGACTCCTTAATTTCTCTTTCTTCTGTCTTGTTGTTGGTGTAGAGAAATGCAACTGATTTCTGGGCATTGATTTTATATCCTGACACTTTACTGAATTCCTGTACAAGTTCTAGCAGTTTTGGAGTGGAGTCTTTTGGGTTTTCCACATATAGTATCATATCATCTGCAAAGAGTGATAGTTTGACTTCCTCTTTGCCGATTTGGATGCCTTTAATTTGCTTTTGTTGTCTGATTGCTGAGGCTAGGACTTCTAGTACTATGTTGAATAGCAGTGGTGATAACGGACATCCCTGCCGTGTTCCTGACCTTAGCGGAAAATTTTTCAGTTTTTCTCCATTGAGAATGATATTTGCAGTGGGTTTTTCATAGATGGCTTTGAAAATATTGAGGTATGTGCCCTCTATTCCTACACTTTGAAGAGTTTTGATCAGGAAGGGATGCTGTTCTTTGTCAAATGCTTTTTCCGCATCTATGGAGAGTATCATATGGTGCTTGTTCTTTCTTTTATTAATGTATCACATTGATTGATTTGCGGATGTTGAACCAACCTTGCAGCCCTGGAATAAATCCCACTTGGTCGTGGTGAATAATCCTTTTAATGTACTGTTGAATCCTATTGGCTAGTATTTTGGCGAGAATTTTTGCATCTGTGTTCATCAAGGATATTGGTCTGTAGTTCTCTTTTTTGATGGGATCCTTGTCTGGTTTTGGGATCAAGGTGATGCTGGCCTCATAAAATGAGTTTGGAAGTTTTCCTTCCATTTCTATTTTGTGGAACAGTTTCAGGAGAATAGGAATTAGTTCTTCTTTAGATGTTTGGTAGAATTCCCCCGGGAAGCCATCTGGCCCTGGGGTTTTGTTTGTTTGGAGATTTTTGATGACTGTTTCAATCTCCTTACTGCTTATGGGTCTGTTCAGGCTTTCTATTTCTTCCTGGTTCAGTTGTGGTAGTTTATATGTCTCTAGGAATGCATCCATTTCTTCCAGATTGTCAAATTTGTTGGCGTAGAGTTGCTCATAGTATGTTCTTATAATTGTCTGTATGTCTTTGGTGTTCGTTGTGATCTCTCCTCTTTCATTCATGATTTTATTGATTTGGGTCCTTTCTCTTTTCTTTTTGATAAGTCTGGCCAGGGGTTTATCGATCTTATTAATTCTTTCAAAGAACCAGCTCCTAGTTTCGTTGATTTGTTCTATTGTTTTTTTGGTTTCTATTTCATTGATTTCTGCTCTGATCTTTATGATTTCTCTTCTCCTGCTGGGTTTAGGGTTTCTTTCTTGTTCTTTCTCCAGCCCCTTTAGGTGTAGGGTTAGGTTGTGTACCTGAGACCTTCCTTGTTTCTTGAGAAAGGCTTGTGCCGCTATATATTCTCCTCTCAGGACTGCCTTTTTTGTGTCCCACAGATTCTGAACCGTTGTGTTTTCATTATCATTTGTTTCCATGAATTTTTTCAATTCTTCTTTAATTTCCTGGTTGACCCATTCATTCTTTGGAAGGATGCTGTTTAATCTCCATGTATTTGGGTTCTTTCCAAATTTCCTCTTGTGATTGAGTTCTAGCTTCAGAGCATTGTGGTCTGAAAATATGCAGGGAATGATCCCAATCTTTTGATACCGGTTGAGACCTGATTTAGGACCAAGAATGTGATCTATTCTGGAGAATGTTCCATGTGCACTAGAGAAGAATGTGTATTCTGTTGCTTTGGGATGGAATGTTCTGAATATATCTGTGAAGTCCATCTGGTCCAGTGTGTCATTTAAGGCCTTGATTTCCTTGTTGATCTTTTGCTTGGGTGATCTGTCCATTTCAGTGAGGGGAATGTTAAAATCCCCTACTATTATTGTATTATTGTCGATGTGTTTCTTTGATTTTGTTATTAATTGGTTTATATAGTTGGTGCTCCCACATTAGGGGCATAGATATTTAAAATTGTTAGATCTTCTTGTTGGACAGTTCCTTTGAGTATGATATAGTGTCCTTCCTCATCTCTTATTATAGTCTTTGGCTTAAAATCGAATTGATCTGATATAAGGATTGCCACTCCTGCTTTTTTCTGATGTCCATTAGCATGGTAAATTGTTTTCCACCCCCTCACTTTAAACCTGGAGGTGTCTTCGGGTTTAAGATGAGTTTCTTGTAGGCAACATATAGATGGGTTTTGTTTTTTTTTATCCATTCTGATACCCTGTGTCTTTTGATTGGGGCATTTAGCCCATTAACATTCAGGGTAAGTATTGAGAGATATGAATTTAGTGCCATTGTATTGCCTGTAAGGTGACTGTTATTGTATATTGTCTCTGTTTCTTTCTGATCTACTACTTTTAGGGTCTCTCTTTGCTTAGAGGACCCCTTTCAATATTTCCTGTAGAGCTGGTTTGGTGTTTGCAAATTCTTTCAGTTTTTGTTTGTCCTGGAAGCTTTTAATCTCTCCTTCTATTTTCAATGATAGCCTAGCTGGATATAGTATTCTTGGCTGCATGTTTTTCTCGTTTAGTACTCTGAATATATCATGCCAGCTCTTTCTGGCCTGCCAGGTCTCTGTGGATAAGTCTGCTGCCAATCTAATATTTTTACCATTGTATGTTACAGACTTCTTTTCCCGGGCTGCTTTCAGGATCTTCTCTTTGTCACTAAGACTTGTAAATTTTACTATTAGGTGACGGGGTGTGGACCTATTCTTATTGATTTTGAGGGGGGTTCTCTGAACCTCCTGGATTTTGAAGCTTGTTCCCTTTGCCATATTGGGGAAATTCTCTCCAATAATTCTCTCCAATATACTTTCTGCTCCCCTCTCTGTTTCCTCTTCTTCTGGAATCCCAATTATTCTAATGTTGTTTCGTCTTATGGTGTCACTTATCTCTCGAATTCTCCCCTCGTGGTCCAGTAGCTGTTTGTCCCTCTTTTGCTCAGCTTCTTTATTCTGTCATTTGGTCTTCTATATTGCTAATTCTTTCTTCTGCCTCATTTATCCTAGCAGTGAGAGCCTCCATTTTTGATTGCACCTCATTAATAGCTTTTTTGATTTCAACTTGGTTAGATTTTAGTTCTTTTATTTCTCCAGAAAGGGCTTTTATATCTCCCAAGAGGGTTGCTTTAATATCTTCCATGCCTTTTTCGAGCCCGGCTAGAACCTTGAGAATCATCATTCTGAACTCTAGATCTGACATATTACCAATGTCTGTATTGATTAGGTCCCTAGCCTTTGGTACTGCCTCTTATTCTTTTTTTTGTGGTGAATTTTTCCGCCTTGTCATTTTGTCCAGATAAGAGTATATGAAGGAGCAAGTAAAATACTAAAAGGGTGGCAACAACCCCAGGAAAATATGCTTTAGCCAAATCAGAAGAGATCCCAAATCGTGAGGGGGGGACAAAGGGGATAAAAAGAGGATCAAAAAGAAAAAAAAAAAAAGAAACAATTAAAAAAAGAAAACTGATAAAGAAAAAATATAAAAAGGAAAAAATATATATATATTAGATAAACTATTTTAAAAACGTTAAAAAAGAAAGCGGTAAAAGTTTAAAAAATTTAGCAGAAGAAGAGAAAAAAAAATTGAAAAAGAAAAAAAAATTAACTGCAAGGCTAAAGAATCATGGGGAGAAAGCCATGAGTTCCGTGCTTTGCTTTCTCCTCCTCTGGAATTCCGCTGCTGTCCTTGGTATTGAAACTGCACTCCTTGGTAGGTGAGCTTGGTCCTGGCTGGGTTTCTTGTTGATCTTCTGGGGGAGGGGCCTGTTGTAGTGATTCTCAAGTGTCTTTGCCCCAGGCCGAGTTGCACCGCCCTTACTCAGGGCGGGCTGAGTAATCAGCTCGGGTTTGCTGCGTTTGCTTTCGGGCGTTTTTGTTCCCTGAGCGCTTTCCGTAGAGTTCCGCAGGGCGGGAATGAAGATGGCGGCCTCCCAGTCTCCGGCCCAGAGGAGCCGAGAGCCCGGGGCCCCACTCCTCAGCGCGCCCTCAGAGAATAGCGCCCAATTACTCCCGTCACCCTGGCCTCAGGCCACGCTCCGAGCTGACCGAGCCTGCGACCGGTTCAAGGTAACCCCGAGCTTAGAGCTTACTCCTCGGCTCTGTCTCTGTAGCCGGCTTCCCCGTTCTAATACCTGTAAGCTCTGCGACACTCAGACACCTCCGATCCTTCTGTGACCCTGCGGGACCTGAGGCCACGCTGACCCCGCCTGGGCTTCACCCCGGTTAAGCCTCTGGAGTGATGTCCCTCAGCGGAACAGACTTTTAAAAGTCCTGATTTTGTGCTCCGTTGCTCCGCCGCTTGCCGGGAGCCGGCCCCTCCCCCCGCAGTCTATCTTCCCGTCGCTTTGGATTCACTTCTCCGCCAGTCCTACCTTTCAGAAAGTGGTTGATTTTCTGTTTCTAGAGTTGCTGTTCTTCTTCTCTTCGATCTCCCGTTGGATTTGTAGGTGTTTGCAATCTTTAGATAAGCTATCTAGCTGATCTCCCGCTACCTGAAGTAGTCTTAGCCTGCTACTTCTCCGCCATCTTGACTCCTCCCTTAAATGAATATTTAAAAAACATTTTTCTATATTATAAATTTCAGCTGAGCACCCATTAAGAAAATACTAAAAATTTTGCGGATGAGTAAAAAGGATAATAAACAGAACGGTTAGGTCACATCCTACCTCCACTGTTCTTTGCTGTAAATTGGGAGAATGAGTGAACCCGTAGTGCAGGGAAGCAGATACTGGGCCAACTGTAAAGCAGAAGAAACATGACACGAGATCTATGGCCACAGACAAGTTATTAGGCTCCTATAACCTCCTGACAACTCCATGAAGTAGGTGTTATTATCCCTGGTTTACAGATGAGGGGCAGACAGAGTGCAAAGAACTTAGAGCCTGGGCTGTATAAAGTCCTGTGTTAAGTTGGTTAAATAAATGTGTATGTTAAAAAGAGGACTGAAAGACCAAGCCATGCCTGTGATAACCTCTGAGAAATCAAAGATGATTAATGTCAAGTTACTTTCCAGACTAATAATTAAATTCTGATCCTCAGTTGCTTCTTGATACTACACATTCTTGATAAACAGTCTTAAAAGAACTCTCAGCTTTTGGTGACTAGGACGGCTAGAGAGAGGATGAACTCACCCCCGTTTGATTTCTACCTTGGCTTAATATGAGCTGGTCAGTGTATGTAGACAAAAATGCACTTCCCAAAGTATTTTTAATAACATTCTAGAATTGAGGGGATTGCAGGACAAGGGTGTTTTCTTTGAAACTCGACTTCTGGTTCCCAAAATCTGTAAAGACATTTTTTTGTGGTCCACAGAGGTATTTCTTTTTCATTATAAATTAGGAAAATAGGGGATCTGAGGAAAGCTTCTGCTTTTATATTTTAAGTAGGAATTCTTAAACTTGGCAAATTTATCAATATTTTTTAACTTTCAAAAGTTGAGAAGCTTTGTTTTAGAAAATGTGGTGGCAAGTATATTATTAATTCCTTGCCCATTGAGCTTCAGAAAGAGTAAAGATTATATCTGTCTCTTCCTTTATCTCTCAAGACTCTTGCCCTATTTCTCCCTTCCCGGACTTTCTTCCCTAAGCATGCTAGAGAAATTACATTTATTTTTAAAATTACATATATTTAATAAAATTGTTCTTTTTAGGTCTCTTTTTTTGGTCTTAATTCTATCAAAACATTTCACAATTCTCTTTATAAAGGAAAACTATTAAGTTGACTTTATACTTTAGCTTATATAATAATACATGGCACACAGATCCTTACACAAGGATTATCATGGTAGAAAGATATTTAATAATACAAGATAGGAAAAAAAAAAACTTATTGTCCATCCAGAATATGTCAAAACAAAATAGGGTTCATACATAATCTAGTATTCATGTAGCTGTTAAAAGAATAAAATGCTCTGTGTGCTAATATGAAAAACTCACATATAGCTTAGTGATGCTTATATTTGAAAAAAGTATAATTATGTAAATGCATAAAAAAGAACTGTAAACTGTCTAAAGTAGTTACCTTTGAGGCAGGTCAGTGGAGGAGGGAGGGAAATTGGAATTTCAACATTTAACTCTGTATTCTGTATGCTAGAATCTTTAAAGAGAATAAATTAATGTATTACTTCTATTTATTATTATTTAAGTTCACATTAGAGATACAATGTTTTTTACCGTTTGTGTAGGTGGGTAGAATATTGCAGATCTCTGAAAAGTGTTTCTTCTTAAAATCCTTTACCCATTCTTCTTTCTGAGTACATATGCTCCTCTTCTCCCTAGCCAGTAGCTTCTGAAGAGTCTCCACTGTGATGATAATACTTAGAGTTGTGGCATTTGTTCCCATTAAAGTTTATCTCTCTCTCCTGGACTTTCCTTCCTATAAGTGAAAATGGGAATCTAGTAGCAACCAAAAACGATCTCAAAATTCTTTCGGAAGCAAAGCATCATTCAATAATATGTTGAAAAATGACCACATATTAGCTGATAATGTCTAAAAAATATGAACTTTTCTCAGTCTACCAAACAATCCATGCAACACATACGTTTGGTTCAGATTGGGGTTTGGTGATACTCTAGTTGGCTCAGTCCAAACTCCAAACCCAAATACAGTTACGGAATCTCCTCTTTGCCCCACACACTCTGCAGTGTCGAGTGATCCTCTTGGCCTTCCCCATGTCTAAAGGCTTTTGGACAGCAGCATCTTCCTGAGATAGCCAAGCCGCTCGATGCAGGGGGATGTGAGTCAGTTACTCCCGTGATGATGGAAGGTTGGTGGCCAGATGTGTGAGCACAGGCCATCCGATTTTTTTTTTTTACTCCATAAATGGCAGTCACTAACAAAGTGATCTCAGAGTGTGGGGTTGGGACAACAGAAGTCTGCGGCCCCTCAGAGCCTCTAGGTCCTGGAAGGTGGCTCTCACAGCTGCCCACCTATCCCTTTCACTTGGCTGTTCTCCACAGTAGACTCACTCCTCCATCTTCATCAGGGGTGGGGATCCCTGGTAGGCAAATTCTTGGATGTGTGCTCTGTCCTCACTCCATGACAGTCCTTAATTCCTTTTAAAAGCTTGATGTCCACTTTACTAGTAATGTACTGTTGTAATCTCCCAAGTATTGGCCCTAAGCAATGACCGAAAGAGCAGAGGTGGAGTTCTATTTATATTTTATCTCCAGCACCCAGCTTGACAGGTAGTAGGAATGCCATAATTGTGAAAAGAGGAAAGCAAAGGAGATACTCAGGGGTACAACTAAGACCCTTGTTAAATATCTGTTGTCCAGCAGCTTCTCCCCTTCCTTGTACCCTCACATCTCCTCTCATTGCTTTTTGATATTCTCGTCTCTTTCCCTTTGTCTACATGATTTTAGAAGTGACACCAGAGACTCTCTCATATTGGAGTGAAACAAGGGCATTCTCAAATTCAACAGAGCAGTTCCTCATGTAATGGTCCCAGGACCTCATGTAATGATCCCCACAATAGGAAGTGGCCACATTTCCTTAGCAGTCTTAGACTGCCTCATGCTTCAACTGTTTCTTATGATTTTGATGGCTATGTGTGTCCCCTGTCCCCTTACCTTCTCTCTATCATGAGCAAAGAAAAAAACAACACTCCATATTTCCATCCAGCCCAGCCTACTTCATGAATCTGCAATTATCCTGTGGCCCTTGCATTCCACACCTCTACCCCAGACACTTGAGAAGAGCTGCCTTAATAAGAAGCCTTGAGATTCTGGAGCACCAATCCCCATTACCCTCTCATAAGACTGCCAGTACTTTCCCTTCTAAGGAGAGAGAACTCCTTAACTTCACCCTGTGTGGTGTCTCCTTTTTCTTTGTCTTGATACCCAGCTCAGCCCTCAGGATTTTTCTTTCCTGCATAGAGAACAAGCACCTGGAAACCTCAGATCGCAAAGGTAGATATCTTTTCACAGCAGCCAGAGCCAAAGCAGCCTGTTAAGAAACTGGCCATCACATACATACATACCCAGATTATGAAGCAGAGATTAGGATATATTGCAATGAGTTCAACACTTTCTGTGAATCTCCATCCCCCTGAAAACAGTCTTCATGTTACTTTGTGGGTCTGGGTTGGCCTCATGCTGCATCTAGCTCCAACCACCTTCATCAGCCAAACCCCATAGTTTCTTAGTTGATTGGATATGCTGCCTGCCGCCTCCCCACTGATATCTACTGATTAAAAAAAAAAAAAAAAAAAATTCGGTCTCTACCTTTTCTGTTCTCCCAGTAGGAAATACAACTAAGACGCTCACCAGTGGTCTCAAGACCTGCCCTGCTTCAGTCCCGAAGCCTGTATAGTTTCTCCTGTGAATAGTTCCCTGGCTTCCGAGCAGAGACTACAAGCTGTCTGGCAGGGTTTCCAGAGTTTCCAGGCAGAGGACCAAGGACTTTCTGTCAGAGTTCCCAAGGGTATCATATCAGCAGGTGGTGCTGGGAGCAGCAGCTCATTCTTCAAGGAAGCTAATTTTGGTCCTGCCCTTAGTAGTGCTTTCCTCAGCCAGCTGGGTCAGTTTCAGCCATTCAGCAAACATTTAAGGGGACCCTAACAAGCTCAGTTCTGGAAGATGATTATGAGACATGGTATCAGCCCCCAGACACCTCACAGTCCCCTCGGGGAGGACTTTCTCTTGAGAAGTTGATTTCCAAAACACAAGCCTGTCTTCAGGTCTCAGGGGGCAATGTTTCTCTGGCTACTGGATTCCAGCAGACCCCACAACTCTGTATCCCACTTTGACCTTCACATGGCCGAGGCAGCTCCTAGGTGAGTTCCTCGCCAGTGGTCCTAGTGCAAGCTCCATCAGAGTTCATTCAGTCTCTTCTTGGTTGCTGTTGAGGAACCAACCATCTTTTAGGTGTCCCTTTAAGGTTTTTTTTGTTTGTTTGGTTTCTGTGTGTGTGCTGGTCTCTGAGACAGGAGAAAAGATCCTCAGATTATCTTTGCCTCTAGGGAGAGCTTGGATTCCCACTGAAGTGCTCCAGGATCCATAGCGTAGAGCTCAAGGAAATATTTATGGACTCTTAGGATCTGCAGTGATCTCTGAAGTGTGGAAATGTGGAGGAGGTCATTCAGCCCATCAGCAGCCCCGTTTACCCCTACCCATACCACCAATTTACTTTCTGCCTCATTCCCCATGCATTTCAAATCAGGTTACGTTCTGAGAGTTAGGGCTCCAACATCTTTTTGGGGGAACACAGTTCAACACATCACAGCATCTAAGGGAATATGTATGTGGTAATCAGGTGTCTAAATGGTTCGATAAAGTAATTACTAATGTTATTGAGCATTTACTAGGCTGGGCGCTTTGTGCAAGTTAATCTTCTTAAAGTAATGAGATTGGTGTTATGTTGATGCTCATTTCACAGACAAAGAAAGTGAGGCTTAGAATGAATGACTTGCTCAAGGTCACACAGATAAGATGTGGCAATGTCAGGTTTTAAGCTTAGGCCTCCATCTCCGGCATCTGAACTTAAAGCCGTTATGTATCCTCCCTCCAGGATGGACCACTGGACCCAGGAAAGAAAAACGCTCCATGCTCCTGATTTCATTTTTATTAAGGAAAACCTGTTCCTCTCTTTCTCTATTTCTGCTGATAAAGTTGAATTCTACAGGCCAGTTCTCCCCCTCCCCGTTGTTTAAGGTATTATTTTGATGGATTTTAGTAATTATACAAAATCCTATGACCATCAGCACAATTGAGATATAGAACAGACCCTTAACCTAAGGAGTTTCCTCCTGGCCCTTTACAGCTAATCGCTGCCCTCCGACCCCCAGGGCCAGGCAGCCCCTGATCTGCTTTTTCTTATTATAGTTTTGTACAGGCCTGGTTTTAGTTTATAAGTGCTAAGATCCTAAAGAAACAAAGAACCAGTCTTCATTATTAACTAAAGAATTTGAAAAAGAGAAGCAGCAAATGGTTTTCTCTCCTACAGTTAAAGAGGGAGAAATAATTTTTTGTTAAAGTTATTAAAATAATTTGACTTGGTAAAAGTTAATTTGATCATATTCACAAGATTATTAATTTTCCTACTCTGTATAAATACTTCATTCTTCTATTTTGCAGTTTGAATTCACCTTTTACCCATGCATAATTTTATAACTTCATGCATTGGTCACTTGGAAAATACTGGCTTATTCTTATGCGGGTCTTCCAAATGTGGCACATTTCATTATACAATAAAAGAAAATCACAAATGTTAATGTCACCACTGATCTCATCAGAAAAGTCTTTGGGTTTGAGAAATTGTCAAGTTCGTGGTGATGATCACAAGTTTTCCAAAGTCCAAATTTCACCTTTGAAACCTGAATTTTATTATTAGCCACAAATACTGTCAGTTGTTGGTCTTGAAGTGACAGGTTGACTGTTCATTTATGAGAAAATGTCTGCCAAACTCAAATGTGGAAAACCTAGTTTATCTATCAGCTATTTTTTTTTTCCAGATTTATTTATTTAAGAGAGAGAGAATGAGAGAGAGAGAGGAAGCACACATAGATAAAGGCAGAGAGGGAGGAAGAGAGACAGGTTGAGCATGGAGCCCTGGGATAATGACCGGAGCAGAAATCAAGAGCCAGATGCTTAACCTATCGAACCACCCAGCTATTCTTTCAAATGAAAATGGTAGGGATGCCTGGGTGGCTTAGTTAGTTAAGCATCTGCCTTTGGCTCAGGTCATGATCCCAGGGTCCTGGGATCAAAGGCTCCTTGCGCAGTAGGGAATCTGCTTCTCCCTCTGTCTGCCACTCCCCCCGCTTGTGTGCTTGCTCTCTCTCTGATAAATAAATAAAATCTTGAAATAAAAATGGTATTCTGTGTGGGAAGTAATTCATCTTGCTCATCAGGCTGATGCACAAGTGTTTTCCCTGGAGACAAGAATCAACCTTGGGTATGAGGCAGAAGACCTGTATGTGTACTTCCATTTCATGCCAAAGAACACATAAGAGACATATACTCAAGGAATGAGAAACAATAACATGTAATTGTATTTAACTCCTGCCTCCAGGGCATTTGTAAGTGGGACTGGCTCTTCCCCACACACCTTCATTCCCTGGTGGTGACGACTGCAGTGACTACTAGAATAGTTAGTTCTGTGCCTCTTGCCTAATTCATGTTCAAGAGCCAATGGTTTTATTCACCATTGCTTTTGCACCATCACTGCAAATGTTAACACACTTTAAAAAATGCAAATAGTGTTTTAATGTTATTATGAAACTAGTTTCGCCCTCATGAAATTCTTGAAAGGGTCTGGTCCTCCCAGTGATATTTAAACCACATTTTAAGAATTATTCTTCTAGTGGAAAAAGCAAAAACCAGAGCAAACCTCTAATCAAACAATATATTCTCAGACCAGTAACATACATGTGATAGGCTACAGTGTTATATAACGTAGCTATATCAAAATCCTCTGAACACAGAAGAGAGAAAACATCAACAAATTCACTCTATATCCATGAAAATATAATTAATTGAAATAGAATTTTCAAAGAAAGAATCAGAACTTCTTACCCTAGCAGTAGAACTTAACCTCAGGAATCAGAATTGATTGCACATAGTACATGACTTGTCTTATATAAGACATCTGTATTTAAGAGTTAAGACTCTTAAGACATGTTAAGACTCTTAAGGTGTCCTATGTAATGAAAGACTAAGGAGCTTCCATGCTCCGTGAGGATCTCCTAGAACTTAAGGTTATGGCCAATCAGAAATCAGTTTAATATTCTAAAATTTTACTTAAAAGTTATGTAATATTTTATTTATATACAACATAGATGCAAGTTATAAGGCATAATAATAAAAGGAACACTGATGAATCCACAAGCCAATTTGAGAGCTAAAGCTTTGACAATGCCTTTTAACCCACCAGTGTTAAATTGTCTATCCCTCTGCCTTTCCCTTTAGTGGTCAACATTATCCTATATTTTAGATTTATCACTCCCTTGCTTTTTAAAAAAAAGGTCATTTTATTACATCTATATGTATCACTAAATCATATTTTTGTGCTTTATAAAATTGTTTTTGTATTACATATATTCTTTTATTTATTTTTAAAAGATTATTTATTTACTTGAGAGAGATAAAGAGAGCATAAGCAGGGGGATCAGCAGAGGGATAGGGAGAAATAGGCTCTGCACTGAGCAAGGAGCCCAATGTGGGGCTCGATCCCAGAACTTTGGGATCATGACCTGAGCTGAAGGCACACGCTTAAACAACTGAGCCAACCAGGCACCCTATGTGTATTCTTTTAACACATTTTTTTTTCCAGTCAACTTTATGTTTCTAAGATTCATCCATGTTGCCTCAATCATTGTTCATTTTTAACTGCTGTATAGTATTCCATTATATGAATGCAGAATTTATTTACCCATTCTTTCGTCATTAGTTCTTTGGGTGCCCCTAGTTTTTTGCTGCCATTAATGCTACTTATATAAAAATAGTTGTGCTTGTCTCCTGGTACATACGTGTAAGAATTTCTCTTGGGTTTATACCAAGGGGTGGAATTGTTGGTTTAAAAGATGCATACACACTTATTTTTACAAGATAATGTCAAATTACTTTCTATAGGGACGCCTGGGTGGCTCAGTTGGTTAAGCAGCTGCCTTCGGCTCAGGTCATGATCCCGGCGTCCTGGGATCGAGTCCCACATCGGGCTTCTTGCTCGGTGGGGAGCCTGCTTCTCCCTCTGCCTCTGCCTGCCATTCTGTCTGCCTGTGCTCGCTCTCTCTCCCTCTCTCTCTGACAAATAAATAAATAAAATCTTTAAAAAAAATTACTTTCTATAGTTTTGGTACCAATTTACAGTTTCATATAGTTTTAGGTATACATGTCGTATATTTACTCATATGCATATAGGCGTATAGGATTTCTCATTGATCTACTTCCTTCTCAATACTTGCTGTTGCCAGTCAATGTGGTGGGTATACAGTGGTGTCTTGATCTTACTTTCTATTTTCTTGAGAAGACTGAACACCTTTATATATTTATATTCACCATTTTGCCTCCTCTTCCTTAAAATACCTGCTCATGTCCTTAGCACATTTTTCTGCTGTATCCTTTTATATTGATTTGTAAGAATTCTCTATTGATTCTTGGTATTGATTCTTTTTAGATATACATGTTACTAATGTGTGTTGATGAGTCACGTAGCTGTAATTCTTAGGTACTGTGAGAATAACTTGGTGATGCAGCCTGTGGGTCTGTATTGCCCAAACTCAAATTTCTTTTCAGAAGTCTTCAAATGATAAGGTCTATCACATGAGAAGCTAGAAAATAATGTGCTTATAAGTTTTTAAAAAACCAGGTACTACTCACTGTCGAATGATATTACAGGCTATGATCCCAAAGTCCTATATATTCTCAGTGTTTCCTTTTCATCACAAATGTAGATTATAAACCTTAGAAATATCAGTGTCAAAATGTGGACATAATCCAGTATCCTGATAAAAGAGCTCTGGAATGTTAAAATATTTATTGTAACCACTGGATGCCCATAGGATTCCCTTTCTTCGCAGGGAGCAAGATGGGAAGTAAATAAGAATTTTCAGAAATAAAAATAAAAGAAAGAAACCTGTAGCTATTTACATGGACTTCCCTTGTGTATACCTTGTATTTCTCTAGCTGTCTCCTTTATTGGCAGGATTGTCCTCAGAGCATCAGGACTAAATTGATGTTGGGGATGGAATCATAAGATACTGACTGGTGTTTCAGTGCCTCCCTTTCACTGTGCTGCTGGCTCCTCTACTTTACTCTTGAAGGTGACCAATACAATAGCCAGGGGAAACCTAACTTCTCTGATGGCAGGAACAGATGTTGGAGCATTCTGAGCTGTAATTGCTTACGGTTTTTTGTGCTTTTTTTTGTAGTTTTTTTTGTTTTGTTTTGTTTTGTTTTTGGATTCTTCCATCTCATAATTTTGAATGATGCCCAAAGGGAAGCTGTCCTATAAAGCTAGCACTTTGAAATTCAAAGATTTCAAGTACAGATGTTTCTATGTTTTTTAAAATTTACATTTTTATATTTAAAGCCCCACATAATAAGAACTCTTGCTATACTCTCAAGCTCAGCAATTCTTTCTTCAGGCTTGTTTGGTCTACTGACAAGTCTATCAAAGGCCTTCTTTATTCTGTTATGTGTTCAGTCTTTAGCATTTCTTTTTGCTTCTTCTTTTAGAATATCCATCTCTGTGCTTACTTTACCCATTTGTTCTTTTTCCATGACAGCCCTTAGCATATTAGTCACAGTTGTTTTAAATTCATAGTCTGATAATTCAGACATCCTTGCCATATCCAAGTCTGGTTCTGATGCTCAATAGTTTCAAACTGTGTTGTTTGCCTTTTGGTATGCCTGGTACTTTGGTTCAAAGCCAGACAGGATGAACTGAGTGAAAGGAATGCCAACAAATAAGCTTTTAGTGACAGGGTGATGAGGTGTGGGGGTAAGGAAGTGTTCTACAGTGCTAAAATTAGGTTTTCATATTTTAGTGAGCGTGTGGCCCTGGGCTGTGAACACCACAAGTGCTTCTTAGTTTCAGATCTACTGCTCCTGGCTTAGGGGGGACGGGACGGGAGGGCTAGAGTGGCCAGGATTGGCTATTTCCCTTTCCCCAGTAGGTTAGGCCCCAGTAAAGTAGTTTTTCTTGAGGGCAGGCCTTGTTAAGAACAGAATGTTCTGGTGTATTTCAAAATGGTTACTTTTCCTCTCCTACTGTTGGAAGCAAAAGGAGATTTTTCTCTGACATTCACTATAAGAAGTAGGTTTAGCTCCAGGAAGTAAAACTCACAAAACTATGACTCTCCTCCCTGGAGTTTTTATTTTTATTTTTTTTAAAGATTTTATTCATTTATTTGACAGAAATCACAAGTAGGCAGAGAGGCAGGCAGAGAGAGAGGAAGGGAAGCAGGCTCCCCGCTGAACAGAGAGCCAGATGCGGGGCTTGATCCCAGGACCCTGGGATCATGACCTGGGCCAAAGGCAGAGGCTTAACCCACCAAGCCACCCAGGCACCCTGCCCTGGAGTTTTTAAACTCTGGTGTTTGTCCACACTCAGCCTCCAACAATTACAGGTTAGGTTTTTCTACCCTTGCACTGGTTTCCATACAGTCTTCTGCTCTGGTAAGTTGAGATTCTTTGTATCTACTGATCCACGATTTTGCCCTGTGACCTCTCTTTTCTGACATATCTAAAAAGAATTGTTGATTTTTTGTTTGTCTGGTTTCCCACATGTTAGTTAGCACCTTACATACCAGACTGGAAACAAAGTTGGTACATCAGAGAACTCTTTAAGAAAAATTTTTAAGTTTAACTCACTTCTAAGTTCTCAAAGCACTTTTCAGGAACAGTAAGCAGCGGGCTTAGATTACTCGATGTTAAGGGACTTTCGCCACACAATAGTAATTATATTTATTAACAGATAATTAAAAAAAAAACCCAAAATCACCCACTAATTTGAAGAGAATTAGCAAGAGAACATAAAGCATGTTGAAATGTTTGGAAGGAAAGTGTCCAAGATGCAAGTAATGTGAATTTCTTGTAAGAAATTTTATCTGTCAGCTTAGGCTTAGTTATGTTGTGGTAACAACCCCATGATCTCAGTAGCATATGACCACAGGCCGATGGCACTCATGCTACATATCCACTGCAGCAGGATCTTTACTCTGCAGCTTAATTTGAAGGAGCAGACACTCTCTGGGATATGCCAGCCAAAGGAAAAGAGATTTTGCTGAAGAGAGGCATACAATCCTTCTGTTCACCTTTCTTTGCTCAAAGCGAGTCATCTGGTTGCTCCTGAGATCAATAAGATGGGTTTCAGAAAAGGGTACCATAAATCACGTGGCCACGCATGACATCAATGTGGTGGAAAGTATAACTTTCCTACAGAAAGGGGTAGAGATATTTTGAGTATATATATTTAATACAATTAACTATATAGTTTCTACCAAGTTTGCCCCAGGAATAAGTGAGTTGGCTATGTAGAATTCTCTTACCCAAGTTGTTACAGGACTGTGATACTACTGTGTAGTTGTTATTGGTCACCTCCATACTTTGAGGCTGAATTTTTTACATTCCTTTGCTAGAGAATGAGGGGACAAAGAAATCCATCAGATAAATACTTTCGTGAGGCACCTTGGGCATTGCATGTGATTGAAGATGAAGCACTTGCTCTCAGTCCTTGCTGTAAACGTATACTTCTGGAATCTGCATTGTGAGTTGGTAGAAAAATAACTCCTCTTGGGGCACCTGGGTGGTTCAGTTGGTTGGGTGTCTGACTCTTGATTTCAGCTCAGGTCATGATCTCAGGGTCATGAGATTGAGCCCGGCAGCAACGGGCTCTGCCCTTGATGGGGAGTTGGCTTGTCCCCCTGCCTCTACCCTGCTTGTGCTCTCTCTCTCTCTCTTAAATAAATAAATAAATAAATAAATATTAAAAATAAACAAAGGGAAAGAAAAATATTAAAGAGATATTTTGTGATTCAAAGGTTGCAAGCTGGCAGTTCACACGTTGAGTCTCAGCCATATATACCTTTTATTTGGGCAACAGAATGTTTTAAATATCAGGAGATGTCACAATGAAAGAATCCAGATTCCTGGCTTCTCATGAAAAAAAAGGAAAGGGTTGTCAACTTTTGCTGACATCCCTGTTTGGCAATATTAGCTGGAGCTGCATTGCTGTTGTTCCCTGGGGAAGCAAGGTGGATCTAGGTGGACTAAACACTAATAGGAAAAATAAAACTTTGAAGTTTGTGGAAGAATATGTAGGAGACTCTCTTGGTCATGCTGTTTGGGTCCCGCATCTGGCTCCCTGCTCAGCAGGGGGTCTGCTTCTCCCTCCAACCTTCCCCCTCTCATGCTCGCTCACTCTCCTCTCTCTCTCAAATGAATGGATAAAATCTTTAAAAAAAAATGAAGATAGATTTCTTAAAGAAGAGTCCGGGTAGTCACCACTATACATTAAAAAATTATTTTAATCAAAATTAAGGATTCTCATTCCAATTTCTGAATATAATTAGAAAAATGCAATTTATAATAAAATGACTCCATTTTACAATAATCCAGTTGGCAAAAAGTGTGAAGTCAGGTAACATGAAATACTGGCCAAAGATGTGGAGATGTGAGGTTGCTTTTATGTTGCTGGGGAAGTATGAACAGGTGTTCAGGAAGCTGCCTTGGCAGTCCAGAGTGAAATTAAGAATGCTTGCACTATGCCTAGAAAGTCCATGCCTGGAGAAATCTCAACAGAGAACCACTTGCCTAGAGTTTTGCAAAAAGGGGGAAAAATGACCGCAGAAAGACCTATGCGAATGTTCATGGCAATATTACATGTTCTGACAGACAAAAGTTCAGAAATAACACAGGCGTCCATCTTTAGGGAAATGTAGTAGACTGTGGAGTAGACTGTGGCAATGCACCTTCATACAGTACTATGTAGCAGGCAGCAGATCGATATAAATGAGATATACATGTCAGTACAGATACACATTCTTAATGAATATGTGTGAAAATGGTGCAAAAGATCAGACTCTAAATACACTAAAGTGGGTGTCTATAATGGGAGAGATTGGGATTGGGAATAAAGAGAATTAATACAAACAGAAATAGAATAAAATAGCCTTGCAGGTGCCACCTATGGTAGCACTCTCCTGAAGAATATGATCATTCCATTCTGTAAACCTAGAGTTATAGAAAATATTAACAGAAAAATTACTGTTTCTTTGTATTTTGGTCAAAGATAACCCTTTCAATCTTTTTTTTTTTTTTTTTTTTTTTTTTAACTTGTTTGGGTGGAACAGATTCATGATTTGCTGTGGACTTGAGCAGCTCCGCGACCACACACTAACCGGGTGGCTGTGGTTCCCTGTCGCGCGGCACGCATCTGTGGTCTTCCTGTTCATTTCTCCACACTCGGTAAGGTCCCCCTGCACATAACTGCCAGACGACCTACGCCACTTTTGCCTAAGCAGAGCAAAAGGGAAAATTCTTGCAAATTAAACCACCTTAGGGCTGCCCGACTCGAAGTGGCAGATGGTGGTCGGATTTTACAAAACCTCTTTGCCCTCTTCCTTCATTTTCTGCCTGTTTTTACATTAATCTTCTCCATGCAGATCTGGCGAGGTGTGTGAAACACCACCCTCCAAGGAGCTGCGTTAAGGATAAGCCCAAAGCTGGGTCTCCAAAGATTCATACTGCCTTTCATTTGCAGAGTCTGGGAGCCCCTTCTGGCCTTTCCCGTATTAAGGTTTTGCAGCAACTGTGATATTTACAGAGAACACACATGCAGGATGGGGAGGCAGGGCTTGTCAGTCTTCTCAGCAGAGGGCCTCCTGGCAGCCTGGATTTATTGGATTTTTTGCTCCCTTTCACCATTTGGATTTCCAAATACTTTTTACTAGTTCAGCTTTAAAGCTGAGAAATTCAGCCAAATAGTAATAAAACACTGCAGGCTTAGTGCCCCAGGGTCTAAGAACCATTGCTGAACTTTTCTGATGTGACTGCAAGGCAACATCTGCTTAAGTGTCCTGCCTTACCTCCCCAGCCAAAGGGACAACACATCCAGTGCTGAAATTTTTGTGATAAACAATTAAATCAGTATATCTTATACTTCAGTTTTTTTACTGTGTTAGGCTTCGTGTTGCTATTTCTAGTTTAGGAGTAACTGAAGTGATTTCACAATGCTTAACAAAGCAAGATTTTGTTCTTTAGTTTTGAGACATTCATTTATTCATCCATCCATCCATCCATCCACCCATCCACCCATCCACCATCCATCCATCCATCCATCCATCCATTCATCCATCCATTCATTGTTTTTTGAACATACACATCAGATATGTGGCTCTAACTCTAGCCAGGTAATTTTTAGGTTGTCTTCTTTCTTTGGTGATGAGATATGTATTGCAGTTATTGGACTGATCTGATCATAGTTCTGTGAGGTATGTGCTGGGAATTAAATTTCCAGTCTCTTGTCAATTTACAACATGGCTTTCAAACTTTTAAATAGAGAGTTGATGTTCTTGGAAACAAAAGGAAGAAATATGAGTGTCTTATAACTCTGACTTAAATTTTCATTCAGCTGTAAGCTTCACAACTAGCTTTTTAGTAAATATCACCTGCTTTCATGCTGTGCTGGAGTGAGACATAGTATGGTGTGGTATTGTAAGCTGTGGTCTGGTGGGGTGTGGTTTGGTATGGTGGATAGTACAGTACAGTGTGGTGGGTGGTTTGAGATTCAAATAATAGCTTAAGCATCAAGTTTTCCATTAATTTCCCTTGTGATCTTGGGTAAATGTCTTAAATTTCTGGAACTCGGCTTACTTAAAATTATATGTTTGTTTGCAATTAGAGTTATTGAAAAAATTAAGTGAGGTCTATTTGTTCTCAGCACATAGTAGATGCTCATTAAATGTCAGCCTCTCCTATGGCATTCTAAGAGGGATGTACAGTGGGTAGAGAGCCCAGCCCTAATCCTCAGGAACTAATAGTCTAGTTAGGGAAAGGAGACATAGACCCTATGTAAAATCACCAGAGAAAGTGCATCTGAGAAAAACCTTAAATAGCATGAGTTACCTTACTCTTCCCTATCAGGACCGCTAATTCTGGAAGTGAACTGTGAACTTTTCTTTAAAAAATGTATTTGTATTTGAGGGGTGCCTGGGTGGCTCAGTGGGTTAAGCCTCCGCCTTCGGCTCAGGTCATGATCTCAGGGATTGGGATTGAGCCCTGCATCAGGCTCTCTGCTCAGCAGGGAGCCTGCTTCCCCCTCTCTCTCTGCCTGCCTCTCTGCCTACTTGTAATCTCTTGCTCTGTCAAATAAATAAATAAAATCTTTAAAAAAATTATAAAAAATGTGTTTGTATTTGATACCCAGAAGCCTTTCTAGAAACCAACAACCCTTTTTCTTGGGGCAGTGAAATGCTACAGTTTTATATGAATATTAGTGACTTAAGGTTGACATTCAGCTGAAAGTTGTGTAAATGTTTGATCCATCTGGTGACAGCTCATAGAATGTGTTATTTCTAATGTTTGCAAATAATCATCTAAATAGAAATTGGCTTGAAGAGAGTTTATTTAATGTGTATACCCTGAAAAACTATTTCCTTTGTCACATTATATATTAAAATAATTGAAAATCTTCCCAACATTTACATATCTTCATGCTATTTGACTGCAGGTCATGGCAGCCGAGCTTGAATGTGTCATTTGCTAGGTTAATGTGGGCGTGATCTCTAGCAGAGTCCCCTTTTGGAAGCAGTTATTTTAAATTCTCATTGGTCTTAATGCAGCAGGGTCAGTGGAAAAAGCAAGGGCTTCAAAGCTAATGAGGTGTGGGTTCTAATCTATATACTTTAGAACGAGGTATTCAAAATTTGCTGGGTTGGTGTTAGTCACATTTGGATAGGAGACATAGAACAAGCTGGAATCAAGGCTTGATACTTTCCCCTTATCATGTTAACTGTTATTAGAACATCTCTGATGATTTAAATCATCACCCCAAATGGTGATCAGTGTAAGAAAGGCCATTTGAGATCCCCCTAGGGGGCATTTACTAGGAAGGTGACCCCACCCTCCTGCCATTACCTCCGTTCTCTTGTGGACTGAGATGGTTCTCGACACAGCTTGTGTCTGAAGTTGGGACGTCCAGACTTATTCTTTGGAGGTGAGCTTAGTGATGCTTTGGAGGAAGTCTTAATGACCAGCCATGCGTCTGCTGACTTGACATCTCACAGAGTTGCTGGTGTCACACACAGGGGCAGTGTCACTGGAGATTCTTTGGTGATCACCTTCTGGGGAAGCTTGTGCTGGTCTGAAGATTTGAGGTGGCGCTTAGGGGCTTCAACTCCATTAGTGAAGTTGGGTGGGGGGAGGATGTGGGAGTGTGAGGATAGAGGGTTGGAAATAAGGTGATTCCAGGTGTGTGTGACAGAGAAGGGGACTGATGGAGTATTTAAAGGAGTTAGGGATGGGGAAGTGCTAATCACTCCTCCTCTTGGAGAAGAAATGAATAAATTAAGTAACAGCAGAGTCAGGACTGGAAGGCAGGTCTTGTTCTTCTTCCGGTTCTGACCGTCCCTAATGAGATGTCCTCGGTGTTCTAGGGGAAAGAGGAGTAGCTTATTTGGGTAGGCTTCTGCTCTCTGCTGGATTGTTCATTGCGCAGATGTCAGTGGCCGTTCTTCCCGAACCCCTGCACAGCGGGATTGGAGCGCCTCTCCAGGAGCTCCTGCGGCCCCCAGTGTATTTTTTGAGGAGATAAATTTAAACATTTGGGCCTTTCCTTGGCTACTTTTTCATCTTCGAGTATTCTCGGGTGGAGAATTCAGAGATCCACATGCATTTTTCATAACTTCCCGAATGCACTTGTCCAAGTCTCAACCTCAGTGCGTGTTGGGGACTAAAATAGTTATTATATTTGCTTTACATGTTGGATGCTAGGTTACAGTGAGAAAACGCATATGGAAGTGCATTTTAGTAAGATCATTATTAGAAGTGGAGAACTGCAAAGCAGGCAGACAGAAGCATTTTTAAGGATTCCTCTAAAATCAGAATGAAATTTAATATTGCTTTCAAGTAAGTCAGTCATTCCCTATTAAAGCCCACCAACAAAAGATCATCAGGAACACACTTGCTGTAGTAAAAAGACATGAGGTTTATTTTTCTTGCTGTAACCAAACTGAGAGCACTCCAAAAGAACCACGAGGAGCTGGGAGAAGCTTCTTACAAAATATGGGTGTGTGTTGGATGATTCAAGAGGAGTTTAAGGAAGTGGAGGCCCGTTCTGGGTTGGCTGTTACAGGAAGCAGGAGCAATTTTGTGATTGTGTATCTTCACAGAGTTTCCTGATCAGATAGGAGGACCACAGTGGGACGGGCGTTCTTGTTGGAGAAGCCAAAGAGAAGCAGTCGCTGCTGTTAGACAGAAGAGGGGGATGTTTCATCACTTTTGTACTTGCAGAGAGGCCTTATCTCGGTCTCCTTCCAAATATGGTTAAGGAGCGGCCTTGTTTAGACCTGGTTTCTATCCTGTGAGTATGGCTTATATTCAGTTGGCAACAGCGCGGGGACCTAGCTGCCAGCAGGGCCGCTTCCTCTCCTGGCTTGGGGTCTATTGATTCACCCCCTTTCCCAGAAGGAAGTCATATTCTAGGGAGTGCCAAGGCTCAGCCCTAGGGCAGACTGTTCCAAACTGGGTTTTGGAGGCTGTATAAACAACAAGAATTAAGTCACACAAACAAAAGGGGCAGGGACCACCACCACAAAACTCCAGGAGTGGAGCCTCTCAGGGAGGGTAAATGAATGGGCTGTAAGCTTGAAGCGGTTCCAGAGCCAGGGGGCAGCTTCTCCTTGGGCACCCCTCTCTTCACAGGTACATGTGAGGAGTCCACAAAAGCAGTACAGGAGTCCTATTTCCTGACTTTGTATTTTTTTTTAGATGTTATTCATTTATTTACTTGAGAGAGAGAGAGCACAGGAGGGAGCAGGAGGAGGAGCAGAGGGCAAGGGACAGGGAGAGGGAAAGACTCTCAGGCAGTCTCTGCACTGAGTATAGAGCCCAAGACCCAGGGCTTGACCCCACAATCCTGAGATCATGCCCTGAGATCATGACCTGGAGACCAGGACCTGAGCTGAAACCAAGGGCCAGAGCTCAACCAGCTGAGCTACCCAGATGCCCCAACCTATCTCCTGACTTTAAATCCAGTGACCAGACATCCTCCCCATCCCCAAGGCAAAGTTTATCCCTTTTTCCTCCCTATTACCTTCCTATGATCCTTTTCTATATAGTCTAGATCTAGGTACATAGTCTTAATTTTAATCTTTATTTTATCTAGATAAAAATGGGAGTGGTAAACTGTTAACTTCTGGGTTACTTCCAGGAAGTGATACCTAAAGGTTCAGGAAGAAGTTGTCACTTTTTGCTTTATATACTTATTTATTATTTAAATTTTATTGGGTTAAAATTTTATTGGGTTAATTTACTTTTTAATTAAGTTGTTAAAAACAAAAATAAAACAATAAAAATGGTGGTGATGGTGGGATGTGTGATTTGCCACTGGTGATACTTTCCGAGGTGTGATTTTAGGATTAATATTTCCTTTTTTTTGGAAGGGAAATTCAAAATTCCCCTTTGTCAAGGGGATGGCATAGATGTCTTGGATCTATTTAAGACATAATTTTAGTAAAAAGCTAACAATCATGGCTCTCATACAAATATACAATGAAAAATGGCTATGATTTTATTTGATTTGTTAATTAACGTAAAACCAGTGAGATGTATAACCAGTTCAAAAGAATTCAAAGGGCAGACATGCCAGGAATGGTGAAGTAAATTTGCTTAATAAATGTAAAACTGGCTTCTTGGAGAGAGAAGAATACCAATTTGTACCTTGACCTGACAAAATTCATTTGCAGCATCTAGACAAGAGCCATTTGCTTCTGGAAACTTACAGGTCAAGAAGGACATATTGGAGGTATCATCACTCTGATTCTTCCTATTCGTTGACCTGGGAGCAGTACCCATCCCCATGTCCCTGTAGAGGAAGGAAGTATTGCCCCTCAAGGTGGGGGGTAAAGTTTCTTTAAGTCCTCTGCTTTGCTTTGGAAGACCGCCCCCACAATTCGAAAAAAACTTTTATTAGAATACTGTACACGCTTCCTTAAATGCAAACTCTGCTAAGCAAATGAAGTAGACAGTATTATTTCTAAAGACAGATACCCTCCAGGGGAGCAACTCTGGCTCTGGTTCTAAATGCTATGAAGTCTCCTAGTTCAAACTCCACATAGTTTAAATTCCACAGGGACTAGTCTGAAGTTTGTTCTGCAAACCCTTTCTTCATAGATGTAAAAATTAATACTATAAACAAGATTCTGGTAGTGTCTGGGGTGGGTGTGACGTATATTTATAAGAGCAACTATATCCCCGGCATCTAAGAAATATCATTAAAATATTTAGTTAAATTAAACACATATTTATTATTTAGACTGCTAGGTTCCACGAGAAAAATGGAAAAATTGTACATTCTGGCATGGGTTATTGAATTTGCTAATCTGGCTTATTTTGAAGCTCTCTCTCAACATGGTTTGAATGAACCAATGAACAAAGGAATATCATAACCTGATTTGAGTTATTATATATATCTCGCTAAATTAAATACTATTTATTTTATGCCCCAAATATCTTTATAACAATGATTTCTTTTTCTTCCTGGTTTTTTTGTTTGTTTGTTTGTTTTTGGAGAGAGAGAGAGAGAGAGAGCTGGAGCAGGGGGAGGGGCAGCAGAGGGAGAGGGAGAGGGAGAAGCAGGCTCCCCACTGAACAGGGAGCCCAATGCAAGGGCTGGATCCCAGGACCCTGGATCCCAGGACCCTGGGATCATGACCTGAGCCAAAGGCAGATGCTTAACCGACCAAGTCACCCAGGTACCCCCATAACAGTGATTTCTAAAAAAATTACGTTTGGTTCAAGGCAGCTGTATAATAACCTTTTGGTATTCAAAAACTTTGAGAGTGCATGACTGTGAGCCAAGTAAATTTATTAGATTGTTTCATTTAACTGTATTTGCACCATGAGATCAATTGTTTAGCTAGGTTTCAAGGTGTTTCTAATCCATTCAGAAGTGACTTGGACAATAAAGCCAGAATAATCAGGTATTACTGAACACTTGACAGTTGTATGCAGAAAACTGATAGTAGCACTTACCAAATAGTATAAAAAAAGACATTTTTCAATGCTAATAAAACATATATTATTGGGGTGCCTGGGTGGCTTAGTTAAGTGTCTGCCTTCAGCTCAGGTCAGGATCTCAGGGTCCTGGGGTCGAGCTGAGCCCCACATCGGGCCCCCTGCTCAGTGGGGAGTTTGCTTCTCCCTCTCGGCTCTGCCCCTCCTGTGCCTTGTGCTCTCGTTCTCTGTCACTCTCTCTCTGAAATAAATAAAATCTTTTAAAAAATGGTATAGTATTAAATAGTTAATTTAAAATGCGCTTATACCTTTTATAGATCTATTTTCTGGTTGGTTTTTTTTTTAAGATTTTTTAAAATTTATTTATTTGACAGAGATCACAAGTAGGCAGAGAGGCAGGCAGAGAGAGAGGAATGGAAGCAGGCTCCCTGCTGAGCAGAGAGCCCGATGCGGGGCTCCATCCCAGGACCCCAGGATCATGACCTGAGCCGAAGGCAGAGGCTTAACCCACTGAGTCACCCAGGCGCCCCTATTTTCTGGTTGGTTTTAAACTGCATGTGTGTGATATACCCTCCATTTTCACCTAAGATTTTTGTCAGATTTTTTCCTTTTTTTTTCTTCTCTTCTCTCTCTCTCTCTCTTTTTTAATAGAGAGGGAGAGTAGCGGCAGAGGGAGAAGGAGAGAGAAAATCTTAATCAGCCTCCACACCCAAGCACAGAACCCCATGCGGGGCTTGATCCCAGGACCCTGAAATCATGACCTGAGGCAAAATCAAGAGTCAGATGGACACCCAACCAACTGAGCCACCCAGGCACCCCTCAAGATTTTTGTTGATTTGGACTATGCCCTTTCTCAAAAAGCCAGAATGCACTTTCCAAGGTCTTAATATATAAATTCTATCTAGTGCAACTTTGCCATCCAGGGTTAGTCAGGCATCTCAGCAATGACCTTCTGCAAAGAGATCCAAACACTGGAGGTAGAGTTTTATTATTATTGTAAGAAAAGAAAATGATGGGTATCCTTCATTGAGTGTTCCTTTTCTACATATGAAATTCAGTAACGTGAGTGAATGGCTACCTTAGTAGCAGAGGAACAAAGAAACACACAGTCTCTAATGTTAGCTAGGTACTTTGTTGTGTGCCCATGACTATGTTGAGTGCTAAACCTGCTGTTTCACAGTCATGCTTAGTCCTCACCAAGAGTTTAGTATTGTCTTTATTTTTACATATCAGGAAACTGAAGTGTAGAATAATTAAGTGACTTGCTCAAGGTCAAGGTCATGCCATTGGTAAGTGGCACAGCTGGAGTTCCAATTCCTGGAGACAGAGCCTAAGACTTAACCACTGATATTGTAAGGACATGAATATTTTGAAATAATTCCTCATGTACTTGCCTTTTGGTCATTAAAAAAATTTTTTTTTTCCTGTAATCTTTCCACCATTAGGGCCAGATCATGAGGCTTTTTGTGCGAAGGAAGGGAAAAGATATCCGCCTGTAGAAAAGAAGCTCATAGGTTGAGTAATGTAGTAGAGAATTGTCAAATCAATATGTTTACACCTGAAATTAATATAACATTGTATGTTAATTATACTTTGATAAAAATTTTTGATTAATGAGAAAAAGGAAAAGCTCATTGGATAGGGAAGCAGGAGGCTATGACATAGAATTCCTCCTAGAAATAGAAATTCCTTCTGATGCTATGGGAAGAAAAGAGTTGAGAAAGAGAGGAATTTCTTGGCTTTCCATGTCCTTAGGGTTGAACATGGGGTGGGTGTGGTTAAACATCTACGCAGTTTTGGGGCTGTCAGAGAGTGTCCAGGCTGGGGAGACTATCAGCTGTTGAAGGAAGCCCTGAGTTTGTCATGACACCTTGTTCCACACAGTGCTATTGCATGGGCTTAGTTTAGAAGTAATGTCAGAGAGAGGTGCTTCTGTGGACAGCCCTAAAATAGTGTTCTTAATTCCCATGGCCTGAACTGTAGTCACTGGAGAGTAGTGAATTCTTCCCAATCTCCTTCCAACTCTACCTCAATGGCCAAGAGCAGAAATGGAGTAAGAGCAAGGTGGAGCCCGATGAGAAGAGTGGTGGAAAATAAAGTTCCACTGAGGACACATTGGAATCATTCAAGATTCTGATTCTGCTATGTCCTATTGATTTGTACCATAATAGTGGAAGTCACTTCTGGCAAGCTGAGCAGTAACTTCTTTTAAAAAACACACTGACCAGCATGACCCCTTAGGTACTAGCAATTCCTTGAGCCTGGAGCAGATGTCAGTCAGCAATTTCTGGCCACATTTTCCTCTTCACTGGAAATCCGCAATGGAGTGGGGGATCAACAATGTTTCCTAATTTTTGTCTTTACAGAGAGCTGGGCTGCTGGAATATGTGTACTCCCAGGAGCAGGTTGTTGGCTAGAACATTTATCCAAGCCACTAAGGACCTTTGTGACCTTGAGAATATTGTTTCATCTTTCTGAGCTTTAGGTTCTTCATGTATCAAGTGGAACTAATAGTAAAATAGCATTTGCTGCATATAGTTTTTTTTTTTTTATTAATTTTATTTTTTATAAACATATAATATATTTTTATACCCAGGGGTACAGGTCTGTGAATCGCCAGGTTTACACACTTCACAGCACTCACCATAGCACATACCCTCCCCAATGTCCATAACCCCACCCCCCCCAACCCCCCTCCCCCCCATCAACCCTCAGTTTGTTTTGTGAGATTAAGAGTCACTTATGGTTTGTCTCCCTCCCAATCCCATCTTGTTTCATTTACTCTTCTCCTACCCCCTTAACCCCCCATGTTGCATCTCCTCTCCCTCATATCAGGGAGATCATAGGATAGTTGTCTTTCTCCGATTGACTTATTTCGCTAAGCATGATACCCTCTAGTTCCATCCACGTCGTCGCAAATGGCAAGATTTCATTTCTTTTGATGGCTGCATAGTATTCCATTGTGTATATATACCACATCTTCTTTATCCATTCGTCTGTTGATGGACATCTAGGTTCTTTCCATAGTTTGGCTATTGTAGACATTGCTGCTATAAACATTCGGGTGCACGTGCCCCTTCGGATCACTACGTTTGTATCTTTAGGGTAAATACCCAGCAGTGCAATTGCTGGGTCATAGGGTAGTTCTATTTTCAACATTTTGAGGAACCTCCATGCTGTTTTCCAGAGTGGTTGCACCAGCTTGCATTCCCACCAACAGTGTAGGAGGGTTCCCCTTTCTCCGCATCCTCGCCAGCATCTGTCATTTCCTGACTTGTTAATTTTAGCCATTCTGACTGGTGTGAGGTGATATCTCATTGTGGTTTTGATTTGTATTTCCCTGATGCCGAGTGATATGGAGCACTTTTTCATGTGTCTGTTGGCCATCTGGATGTCTTCTTTGCAGAAATGTCTGTTCATGTCCCCTGCCCATTTCTTGATTGGATTATTTGTTCTTTGGGTGTTGAGTTTGCTAAGTTCTTTATAGATTTTGGACACTAGCCCTTTATCTGATAGGTCGTTCGCAAATATCTTCTCCCATTCTGTCAGTTGTCTTTTGGTTTTGTTGACTGTTTCCTTTGCTGTGCAAAAGCTTTTGATCTTGATGAAATCCCAATAGTTCATTTTTGCCTTTGCTTCCCTTGCCTTTGGCGATGTTCCTAGGAAGATGTTGCTGCGGCTGAGGTCGAAGAGGTTGCTGCCTGTGTTCTCCTCAAGGATTTTGATGGATTCCTTTCTCACATTGAGATCCTTCATCCATTTTGAGTCTATTTTCGTGTGTGGTGTAAGGAAATGATCCAATTTCATTTTTCTGCATGTGGCTGTCCAATTTTCCCAACACCATTTGTTGAAGAGGCTGTCTTTTTTCCATTGGATATTCTTTCCTGCTTTGTCGAAGATGAGTTGACCATAGAGTTGAGGGTCTATTTCTGGGCTCTCTATTCTGTTCCATTGATCTATGTGTCTGTTTTTGTGCCAGTACCATGCTGTCTTGATGATGACAGCTTTGTAATAGAGCTTGAAGTCCGGAATTGTGATGCCACCAACTTTGGCTTTCTTTTTCAATATTGCTTTGGCTATTCGAGGTCTTTTCTGGTTCCATATAAATTTTAGGATTATTTGTTCCATTTCTTTGAAAAAAATGGATGGTACTTTGATAGGAATTGCATTAAATGTGTAGATTGCTTTAGGTAGCATAGACATTTTCACAATATTTATTCTTCCGATCCATGAGCATGGAACATTTTTCCATTTCTTTGTGTCTTCCTCAATTTCTTTCATGAGTACTTTATAGTTTTCTGTGTATAGATTCTTAGTCTCTTTGGTTAGATTTATTCCTAGGTATCTTATAGTTTTGGGTGTAATTGTAAATGGGATGGACTCCTTAATTTCTCTTTCTTCTGTCTTGTTGTTGGTGTAGAGAAATGCAACTGATTTTTGGGCATTGATTTTATATCCTGACACTTTACTGAATTCCTGTACAAGTTCTAGCAGTTTTGGAGTGGAGTCTTTTGGGTTTTCCACATATAGTATCATATCATCTGCGAAGAGTGATAGTTTGACTTCTTCTTTGCCAATTTGGATGCCTTTAATTTCCTTTTGTTGTCTGATTGCTGAGGCTAGGACTTCTAGTACTATGTTGAATAGCAGTGGTGATAACGGACATCCCTGCCGTGTTCCTGACCTTAGCAGAAAAGCTTTCAGTTTTTCTCCATTGAGAATGATATTTGCGGTGGGTTTTTCATAGATGGCTTTGATAATATTGAGGTATGTGCCCCCTATCCCTACACTTTGAAGAGTTTTGATCAGGAAGGGATGCTGTACTTTGTCAAATGCTTTTTCAGCATCTATGGAGAGTATCATATGGTTCTT